>NC_084598.1:39269986-39588319 GCF_033807715.1 Cololabis saira
TAAAGTAACAAGCAGAGACAGTTTTAAAAAGCAACTAAAAAGGTTCCTTTTGAGTACAGACATACACAATGTTTAATATACTGTATATGTTTAATATACATTCCACCGTGAGATGTGTATGGAATATACAGCTCAATGTAGTTAGAAATTGTGATAATTACTGAGACCTGCAGATATGTCATTTCTGTGGTAATGAGGGTTATATGCGGCTTCTTTAACTTGGGATGTCTGTTGCTATCTCTATTGCAATTCACTATTACCAGACTGATGTGCCTGTGCCTTTTTTTTTATTTTAAATTTAATTAATAATTCTCATTACAATTCTTTATTTATTTTTTGTAAATGTCTATTTCTGTCATAGTTTTATTTTACTTTTATTTTTTATTTATCTATTTAATTATTTTATTGTGGTTGTTCTAGTTTTATATAGGTTGTTCGGGTATGCTGCAATACTTAAAGGGGACCTATTGTGAAAAACAGGTTTTTTCTTGCTTTAACATATATAAAGTGGTCTTCCCTCAGCAACTCAGAGAAGGAGGAAAGCAACCAAATTCTGCAGTGTCTGTACTCCCGTCGTTAGGTAACGACGGAGTGATGTAATTGTATTTATCCATTTATTCATATATTTAAAGTGTAAAGTATTATATGACGTATATATGTAAATGTTCTTTTAATCTTCATGGACCCCAGTAGGATTAGCTGGCGTTTTGCATCCACTAATGAGGATCCGAAATTAAACAAAACAAACAAACACTTCCACTCCATTTCCCAGCTCCCAGACCCGCACTTCACTCCACAAAACTGCTCGGAGCGTTTCCACCAAAACATGATGGCAAACCAGACAACGTTGCCTTTATCCTGCTACGGTTTTTGCTTTTTGTCCCACAACCTGTAAAAGAGGTTTCAGACGCAGCGTGAGCTGCTTTCCTCCTCTCTTTGAGAGTAACCCTGGATTCACACTGAAAGCGTCAAAAATCGCCTGTGGAGGCTCAGGACCAGAGGTGTATAATCCAGGTACCATAAAGTAAAAATCCAGTCCAGCAGTTGTTCCAACCAATCACGAAACCAGCTCCTCTGCAGGTAGATGGTAGGTCCCCATCTGTTCTATATGTACAGGCTGATCCAGAAACATGGCAGGGTTTTTACTTTCAAGCTGCGCTACAGAACTGGAGGGAACAAAGTGCATATACAGGACTGTCTCAGAAAATTTGAATATTGTGATAAAGTCCTTTATTTTGTGTAATACAAAAATTTCATACATTCTGGATTCATTACAAATCAACTGAAATATTGCAAGCCTTTTATTATTTTAATATTGCTATTGTTTACAGTTTAAGAAAACTCAAATATCCTATCTCAAAAAGTTTGAATATTCTGGGAATCTTAATCTTAAACTGTAAACCATAATCAGCAATATTAAAATAATAAAAGGCTTGCAATATTTCAGTTGATTTGTAATGAATCCAGAATGTATGACATTTTTGTTTTTTTAATTGCATTAAAGAATAATAGACCTTTATAGAAATAAAGACCTTTATCACAATATTCTAATTTTCTGAGACACTCCTGTAGTCTACATATATCTATATAAAGTGTGAACATCTTCCGTTTCCTATTTCACCATGGATCACACTTTGGGAAGCCTTCTTTATATTTCGGCATTATTTCCGCATAGATAACAGTGAGTTTAATGCTCTTTAACAAGGTTGGTCCCGGTGAAGCTGCAGTCTGTCTGCGGTGAACACCACTGACACACCGGGTCATAGCGGATTCGACCATCCAGCTCCTCAACCATCAGATACGTGTTTATCATGAGCAGTTCAGGGACAAACGGCAGTCAAATCAGCAAAAATGTCAGTTTGCTGGATGAAATATATTAATTCCTCATAAAATAAGTTTTTTAGTGCTCAGCTCTGCTCATGTATGCATGTGAATGAGTGTACGTTTGTGTGTACATGAAAGTACAATCTGCATTGAGGTTTCTTGCTTCGGGAATCCCGGTCTGCGATTGGACGCTGCCTCGGCGTTGCCGCTGCTCATTTGCATAAAGTTGAGATTTTTCAACTTCAAATCGATGCTCCCGATGCCTCCAACGCCTCTGATGCCTCTCGCAGCGTGATTTCATAGCAAATGAATGGCAACCGGACGCCTATGAAGCCCGTGAAGCTTTCAGTGTGAATCCAGGGTAAGATGGAACTTGTGTGCAGGGGTCTGATCAAATCTCTCCTGCAGCATGGCATTGAGCAGGAGAAAGGAGTTTTACATGTTTTCTTTCCCACATGTCAACACACGGAAGGTCTTTACATTGTTCTTTGGTCTTGCGTACCTGTGGAGGAACATTTATTGAAGTGTAGCCTTCCTATTCGTCCATGGCCTCCACAAAGCGCTGAGATGCAGTGGCCTTCAACTGGCTGATCTCAATAATATGGAGCATGTTGTGTTTAGAGTACGCCTGCCGATCCACCATCTGTTTCATATCTGCCACTCCGCTGAAAGCATTAAATAGGCTGATTATAGACATTATCAGTAAGTGCCACCCATTGTGAAAACAGATGTGAATTGCTTCAGCAATGGTGGTGAAAATGGTCCCATCCACGTCGGCTGCAATCAAACGGCCTTTATTTATTCTGATACACATTTTATTGAAAGTCTATGAATATGAAAACACACAAGTTGTTATGCTGGGCGTCCAGATGACAGATAACGGTGGAAAACGGTACATCAGCAGAGTCTGAAGCAGACCTGTCACATTGACGTTCAAAAATGAAAAAAAAAAAAAGAAAAATCAATAAAATCGCTAAAAGATGGTGTGTAATTTCATCTTTCTTTTACTGGTGAACATTGACTCAGTCAATTATCCCTTTCCAGACACCTTAAACTAATTATGCCCTCAAAGTACAGCAGGAGACAAGTATCCGTCAATTAACTCCAGCCCTGTGCTCCTATGGCATTTACTTTTTGCATTTTCCATTGTTAGGTATTGACTAAATGCCACATGGGCTTCGATCCCTGCCGACCATTAGCACGCTTGTAATTCTCATCTCATAATGCCGGGTCTTTTGTGTTCACAGTCAGCCGTCTTGGATGGCTGCCGTTTGTCAGGCCAGATGAAATCACGTTTTAAACAAGGCGAGGAGACCCGGGTGATGCCACCTTTTGTGTGTCTGACATTGTTTGGTGTTTTTAAAAAGCTAGTTGCCATATTACAAGTCAGCTGAAATACACTGCAATGACTTCTACATTTTAAAAACTGGACCCATTAGTACACTGAGCTACCTAGCTACCCTTGGTGAAGGAAACCGAACAAACCAGTGAAATATTGAATGAAAAAATGAATTCTATCAGCTGAAATTCAAAAAGCAGCTGCTTTAAACAGTTTTTGCTGTGCTAGCAGTTGCCGGGAGAGACGATATTATTAGTTAAGTGGAGTTGCAACAAGATAAAGGCCGTTTTATCAAGACCAAATACAGCAAATTTGGACTTAAGTACCTGGGGCCTCATTTATACAAGAGTGCGTAGGATTCATACTAAAAGTGTACGTGTGCTCAAAAGCCGAAAATGGCGTGCGCACAAAAAACGCTGTGCAGGTAGGATGATTTGACAGATGAAAATACCCCGTCAGATCACGCTTCCACATAGACATCAACATTTATCTATGTGGAAGCGTGATCTGACAGGGTATTTTCATCTGTCAAATAATCCTACCTGCCAATATCTATGTGGAAGCGTGATTTGACGTTTTTTTTTCTTCCGCCAAAGCGTCGTACACATAGATCTATGTGGAAGCACATTCTGACTTCCTGCTGTTAAATCGTCTATTTGCATGAAAAAGCCTTTGAAAAAAAAGAAACTGAGATAAAAGAAACAGGGATCGTACGGTAGTATTTTCTGCCGAGGTAGGACACCGGCTTGGGTGTACATGGATCTATAAGTCTGATATGTGATGACATGAATCTGGCTTCATTTCAACACCTCACCGCCTGCGTCGCCAGTTCCCCATATCTACAAAATGTTCGTGCGCGAGGGTCAGGGTTGGCTTAAAGATACACACATTTTTCGTTTACTTTTTTTCTTTTTAAATCCCAACCTTGGCGTAGAAGGTGGCGTGCACATCTTTCAAGCCCTGTTTTGTGCGCAAGCAAGCTTTATAAATGAGGCCCCTGGTTGTTTAAACTTGCCAAGTTTCAGAGGAAAGGAAGGGACAATTTAGCCCCATTACTGTTAGGACATCAGGAAAAGTTATATTTACTCTGCCTGTACTGTTCCTTGTTGATGCAAAGTGCATTCTGGGATACTCTCCCATCTCAAGTCCCCACAAGTCTCCACTGAATGTATCCTCGATATGTATTCCCTTACTGGATGTGGACTTGTTACAGTGATTTTGCTTCAACTGGTGACGTTTTGCAAGTCCAAAAAACACAAACTTGTATTCATCATTTTCAAAGCGTCACTAGAAAGATATCCTGTAATAAAACACACCATGTTTGTAGTTTTCCTTCTTAAAATTGAAATCTGTGCTGTGGAAGTGGCCTCAGAATTTATCCTCAATGTATATATTGTAAAAGATTAACCCTTTCCTAACGAGGCCACCAATTAAAATCAGTGTAAGTCAGCAACTACAAGGTGAGATTTAATACATTTAGGGCTGAGTGGTGTGACCTCAAATCAACATGATGATTAATTGAACATTTCACCTCAATTAAAATTAATAAGCATCAATTATCATTGTCATTTTTGTTCTCAAGGATTACTGACAAGGTATTTTGAAATAAGTAGTCCATGAGTATTGGGGTACGGGGTCTGTTGCTGCCAGCTATTCACTGCCTGTATGAACGGAGCAAGTGTTTGGGTTTAGTTTCCAGTGAGAGTAGAATCCACCAGGACTGCTCTTCCTCGCTAGTTATGCTCATTATGTTTATGAATACAAGCCACATCCAAGGAATAGTGCGAGTCCCGGTTTGGTGCCATCAGGATTAAATCTCTGCCTTTTCCCAATGGTGATGTTCCTGTTGGGTTCATCAGGTGGTGATCTTCAACTTGCACTGGAGCAGTTCGCAGCCGAGTGTAAAGTAGCAGGGAGGAGAGTCAGTATTTCCAAATCTGGTACCATGGTTCTCAATCTTAAAAGAGTGGAATGCCTTCCATGGGTTTGGGATGAGCAGTGGTGGACAGTAACGGAGTAAATTTACTTGAGTACTGTACTTAAGTACATATCCAGAGGATTTGTACTTTACTTGAGTATTAGATTTCTTTGGTACTTATTACTCTTACTTGAATACATTTCCAAGACAAATATTTTTACTTTTACTCGAGTAAATTTCTAGGAAGGCTGAAAAGTACTCGTTACTTTCAGGTCTGCTCTTTTTTCTTCTTCACTAAAATCCTATTGGACACAAGCTGTTTTTGTCAAAGGAGGAGACCTATCACAGTGCACGCTCTCCACTGGGATGTACGTAAAGCGGAAATACGTCAAGCCTCCTCAAAACGATACCGCCAAATTAGCCTGCGCTTGTCAAGACAGAGCCGCAACAAGTCAAGACAGAGCCGCAACAATTAATTTAGAAAAAATATAGTAATTTACTGATGTGGAAAATAAGAAATGTACTCTTACTCTTACGTTTACTTAAAGTAAATTTAAAAGCATTTACTTTTGGATACTTAAGTACCTTTAAAAGCAAGTACTTTTCTACTCTTACTCGAGTAATATTTTGACTGAGCTACTTTTACTTGTAATGGAGTAAATTTTGACCAGTAGTATTTGTACTCTTACTCAAGTACTGGGGTCGAGTACTCTGTCCACCTCTGGGGATGAGTCACTGCCTCACGTGGGGGAGTTCAAGTATGTTGGCATCTTGGCGACGAGTGAGGAAAGAATGGAGCAGGAGATAGAGTTGCCATTTAGTTTTAGAGACCTGGAATTGCTGTTTGTGTCTCCGCCTGGTCCCGTTTCTGTTTGTTTGTTTTCTCTCTTGCAGAATCCAAAGGCTTGTGTGCCTGTTGTGTGTTTTCCTGTGTTTCTCTCATTTAAGACTTGCAGCAGATGCCCCCCCCCCATACCCCTCATATATGTTTAAAAAATAAAAAAAAAAAGCTTCATACAATGATAAATAGTCCCCAAAACTAGGACCACGCGCTACAGGAACAGCTTCGTCGCTGCTACTGTCTCTCTTTTAAACAAATCTTAACGCATCTTATTTATAACTGAGGTCTATCCTGCTTTTAACTTATTTATTTCTATTTATTAGAAACCCTGACCTTGGTTTTTTCTTTCTTTATTCATTCATTGTTCTTTGCCTTGTGGGCAACATCTACTTTTATCCTGTTAGTGAGCATTGTGAGTACCTGCCATGTCTGTTCATTGTTTTTGTCCTTTGTCAAATTAATGACAGTAAAGATTGTGTGTGAGATGCCTTACATCTACTTCAAAACAAATCTACCTACTGGTATTAATAAAGTTAACTTGAACTTGAGAAAACTGGCTTATAGGCTTCTGGCCTGTTATTGCTTGTACCTCTGAGTATTAAAAAAAAAAAACAATTGCCACTTAGAGGGATTTGGAGTCACTTCTCCCCCACATTGAGAGGAGCCACCTGAGGTGGTTTGGTAATCTGATGGGGATGTTCCCTGGATGCCTCCCTACAGAGGTGTTTTGGGCATATTCGACTGGACAGGGGCCATGAGCCAGACCCACGAGACCCTGGAGAGATCATATGTCTGGGCTACCTTGGAAAATGTCGCAGTCATCACCTGAAGGAGCTTGAGGAGATGGAGATCTGGGTTTCTTTGCTTAGGCTGCTGCCTATGTAACCCCAAACTCCACTAAGTTGAGGTTCAGAAAAGCCAAAATGTGTTCAAACAAATAACACCACATGTCTTATTGGTACAAGCTGTAGGAGTTGCTCAGTCGTCTGAGTTTGAGTTCTCCCTGGTGCTTCCACAAGTCATGTGACTACACATGCAATACTATTTTTTGTTGAGGCAACACTACATCAGATTATGTTGTTTATAAAATCTAAATATTAGTTTTGATTAATTTTCGATTACTTGCCCCGGACCAGGCTTAGGGCTGCACGGTATCGCCATATTTTAATATATGTCGATATATTTCTAAACGAGATATAACACGGAACATAATCACTTGTATTGATATAGTTCATTTTGCGTTAAAATGACAATACACTGACCACAATTCACACCTATTGCCTCTATTTATGCTTTCCCTACACACACAACCTTGGTTTTAGCGTGTTAGGTGACCAGCAGCAAAATGTTTTCCATAAATTATGTTGAAAACCTGTTGCAGCTATAAGTTCGAGCGTGACAAATCTCTTCCACCACCTACCTAACTGCTGCCAGCTACCTAACAAAATGCATCTGGTGCTTTGATTTACCTTAGAACAAATGAAAGCGTCCTTACTGATCTTCTAGATCAGGGGTGTCAAACGTGCGGCCCGAGAGAGATTTTCATGCGGCCCGCGAGAAGTTTCCAACGCAAAAAAACAAAATGTTTATTTACTAAAAAGGAAGGCATAAATAATTGCCATGAATCGCAGCATATCCGATAATATATTTCTTCTACAAATCCATCGTTATTCCACAAAGAGAGCAGTTTGACATTTTTTTTGTTTTCTAGAATGCATTTGCCGATTTTATTTCTTTGTAGACGGTCGTTTATTTTTATTAACTGACTACTATTATATATTTTCGCAGGAAAAATATCACTGCTAAAAAAGATAAACAATATTTATTCGGAGAATTTCACTTTTGAATACGAGGATAGTGACAAAGTAAAACAGTTAAAAGAGAAGTGCTGACTTTTTCGGCACACTGGCGTAAATATATATAAAAATAAAATACACTTAATTGTACTGGAAAAATCTCTAAATCACAAAGAAACACTCTCGGATGTAATAAGAAAGATTTAGCTTTTAATTAAATTTCCTATAAAAAAAGCATAAAAAACATACTTGTTTCTGTTTATCTTTGTAAAATGATATTAAAATTATCTTACATAATTTGAAAAAACAGGAGAAATTTCAAGGAAAGATCCTGAAGAAATATATTTTACATAATTAGAGTGTAAACAAAGTGCATATTTCCTTTAAAATTAACTAAACTGATATTGGATTAGATAAAAATAGTTAAAAAAAAAGAATTAGAAAAAAAAATTTCGCACCGTTTTTGTTATTTTGAGCGAGAAAAAAATTGGTCAAATCCGGCCCGCCAAGCAAAATGAGTTTGACGCCCCTGTTCTAGATGTTAAGTTGGCAGCTTCATCCAAAGCAGACGTTCAGCTCTGTTTTGTTTTGATTAAGGAAATGGAATAACTGGCTACGATTTTCAGTGGAGCTGAAAGCTACAGAAGTCCAAGTTCTGGTCCCTGTGGAACTAAAAACAGACATAGGCTCATATGGACTTGAGGGGCGTGTTTTACCTACATGTCAATTGTAAAATATTGTGTCCTACTACAAAACACATACTAAGAAATTGTACTTTATAAAAAGGAATTTCCATTTATTTTTCTCCACTGACAATAAAACCACTGCTGCAAGTCAATCTTCACCTGAATGTCACCAGCAGCACTCAAATCAACATTTGTACTTTTATCATCCTTCTGTCTGTCCTCATTGTGATGTTATGCACAATGAACATGCTTTTGCTTGCTACCAAACACACACACGCACACGCACACGCACACACACACACACACACACACACACACACACACACACACACACACACACACACACACACACACACACACACACACACGTACAGATGCACATAAACAAGTAGCAGCCAATTATTCTCACTTTAATTACTTTACATGCTGCCCTTTATGGTGATTACTGCGACCTTTCCTTTCAGAGCATCTCATCCACTCTGCCGCTGCCGCTCCGCCATCTTGGAGGCTTTTAGCCCCCATGTTTCAACCGTGCTCTGTGAAAAGCCAGCCCCCATAATCGACCAGGCGAAAGACTGAGACCAATTAAAAGTATTTTACCCAGCACTTAAGGTTGGCATGAGCTGGCACAGTCAGTTCAGCAAATGCCATTTTAACTGCAAAATCATGAATGTATAATTGCTTCGCTAATGAACCTGATGGCTTGAGTGTTGTAATAGAGGGACCCCCCGCCTCGGCTGCACCCCAGAGGAGCAGCCATTTCTGCTGTTTTTGTTCATTAGAGCCGCAAGAGTCAAACCAATGTTTTCATTCTCAGCTCCTTGGACATGGTTTAAATCTGTGCACGGCAATAAATACCAGTAAAGGGGAAAAAAACTAATCATTTGGCACTTACATATACAGTTTATGTCTACACCTCATATCAGGCATAGACATGAACTGTTATTGGATTATTAACAATAAATCCCCTTAGACGCTGGACATAAAACCTACAAATATCTGACTAATGTCTGTGATGTGCGACATCCATCCTTCTGTTGCACACGCTGAATTAGGAGACTTTTCTTTCAGGCTGGTTTTAACAAAGGTTGGAACTGAAAAATATAACAAACAAGAGCTCAAAATGAGCACAAACAGCCGTTTTTGCTGCTCAGACTGCTTTTGTTCCTGGTTACGCAGTAAACAATGACCTACTAGCCGTTTAACGACACAACTATGTGCTTATGTGACAGTACTTATGTGGAACAGTTGAGACAAACATCCCACCATCCCGACCTTTAGCACAGGTTTTGATGATTAACTGTCTTGGTCAGTCCTTACAAACACCAGGAACCTGGACCACATTACACCGGTCATGAAATCATGAAATCCCTACAATGGCTTCCAGTGAGTCAAAGGATAGAGTTTAAAATCTTACTGCTGGTTTACAAAGCACTGAATGGTCTTGGACCAAAATCCATGCTGGACCCGTTAGTTCCCTATGAAGCTCCCAGACCCCTGAGGTTCATCTGGATCTGGTTTGTTGTGGTTCCAAGAACCAGAACCAAGCAAGGTGAGGCAGCGTTCAGTTATTCTGCTCCTCACCGGTGGAACAAACTTCCTGTAGACCTGAGGTCTGCTCCAACTGTAGATCCTTTAAATCAAAGACATTACTGTTTAATTAAATACTTACCTGCTGTACTCTACTGCCCTTACTTTTTAACAACTTGTGCTTTTTATTATTTTACCTCTTTTTTATCATTTTATTTCATTTTATTTGTTATTTAAGCGTTCTCTTAAATTAAATACTTTTTGAAAACCGCAGGAAGTTGTGGATAAGCCCTGAATGCAGGCATTGTGACGTAGAATTGTCAAATTGGTTTGATTCACTGCACGAATCAGCACAGATTACTTTTGTTATACTGTATTTGGCCCGGTCTTTGTACGTTTTGACCGTATAGAAACGTAATCTTTTCCTTTGTAAGAATGAGATGTTTTCCTGCTGGACTCTACTGCCCTTACTTTTTAACAACTTGTGCTTTTCATTATTTTATCTCTTTTATCATTTTATTTGTTATTTACTGTTTAATTGTGTCTTGCCGCTATACAAATAAACTTGCCTTGCCTTTGGAACATAAACCTCATAAATTCAACGGTATAAGCCCACAAATGAACAAATCTCAAGATAAAAATGGATATCCTGCATGTGCACTTTCCTCACCTGCAAAATAAGGCATAGAAGACCCCAAGGTGAGCACTGAGTGCCGTTTCGGCTGCTCTCCGTTTACGCCGGGGCTCCTTCCCGTTCTAGGCAGCAGCTGTCGCCATCGGCCAAATTCAATATCCCGCCACAGGTGATTCCATTAAATAGGTATATATCTGTTTTACTGGAGCCATGAAGCATTTTAAAAAAGAATAACCCCCCAAAAAGTAGTAAAAGGGGGACAAAGATAAACCATAGAGACATTATGGGTATAATACACTAGTTAAATATAGATAAATGGCCAGCGGTGCCACACGTCCATCCATCCATCCTGGGCCTCGTATCCAGGACCGGTTATTGAAGGGAACAGTCTGAGCAGAGATTTGTCTCTGCTCTGCCACGTCTTCTAGTTCTACTGGGAGGGAAAGACACTGAGACGTCCCCTGGCTAAGCTGGGAGACCTAATGTCCAGCAATCCTGGGTCTGCCCAGGGTGCATCTTGGGAGTTTCTGAGGGCTCATGTCTACGAAACCATCACCAGAAACGTCAGGTATGTGGTCTCAGAGTCTGGCTGGAGCGTCCAGGTATCCCCCGATTTATCGCTCTGTTCCTCCCAAATCGTTACGCTTCTGTTCTTTTACATCGGACTATTATTATCGTATATAATCATTGATCTGTCCCTCTTTTGTCAATGAGCACATATTAAGAGACTTAAGAGAATCACGGGGGATGGTGGATTTTATCATATGGGGACAGATAATTTGTGCTGATTACAAATAATATAATATATTACAAATAATAGCACTGACCAAAACAGCTGCAGAAATACTGCAGGAATGACATAGCAGCAGTTAAATGCAGCCTTCTGTAAGCTTTAAATATCCACTGGGCTTACATCAAATACATCAAAACACAACAATAAAAAAAGTTTTCTGAACTTATCAATATGACTCTGTCCTTCAGGATAAGTAAAATGGATCACTGCAAAAACTCACAATCTTAACAAGAATATTTGTCTTATTTCTAGTTAAAATGTCTCATTTTAGTAAAAAAAATCTCATTACACTTAAAACAAGACTCATCACTGGAAAAGAAACAACAATTTTCACCTGTTTCAAGTAGATTTTCACTTGAAATAAGTAGAAAAATCTTCCAGTGGAACAATATTTTTTTGCTTGTAATGAGAAGATAAATCTCGTCCCACTGGCAGATTTTCCTACTTATTTCAAGTGAAAATTTACTTGAAAACGTGAAAATTGTCAAATAAGTTATTTTTCTGGTGTTATTTTTCTGGTGATGACTCTAAATGTTGAAATAGCAGTAAAACCACATTCATTGATGAAATGACATAAGGGATGGAAAGGGGGGATGGCAGTTTTACAGGGGGGATGATTTGGACCGTTTTTATTTCAGGGGGGGATGCCATCCCCCCTCATCCCCCCTCATCCCCCCTCAACTCCAGTACTGTGTGCAGGTATATCTTCATCGTCCCATCGTGTCTCTTTGGCTATAACTCACTTAGAGACACCAGTTTTATCTGTATTTTCAAGTTCAAGTTTTATTGTCAGATGCAATATGTTCAACAGACACCACAATGAAATTACAGTCCTCTCTGACCCACGGTTGCAAATATATGTAATAAAATAGAAGAATAAAGAATAAAGAATGAATTAATTCCCGGCAGGCTCCTGTTTAGGTTACATTACATCTTCTTATCCAGTGCCTTTTAACCACGTTTTGAGAAGTAGACTATTGATCCAAATTGTGATCTGTTTTCTCCTTCCATCTCATTCGTCTCGTTTTGTTTTTGTTTGTTTTAATTCTCTTGGTGTCGAGAACTTTGGCCAACTACGTTGTTTTTAAAGCGCTTTATGAATAAAGTTAAGTTGAGTTTCTATGACTCTTGCCCCTTTCTAGTTATTTTATGATTTCAAATAAATAAATAAATAAATAAATAAAACAAATACAAATTGATGAGTAAATTGGCATCCCTGCCTTTAAGCTGAGCTCTGTCTTTACTGAGATGGACAGGTAGGTTATAAAGATCTGTGACTGCAGAAAGTCTTTTGGAGAACAAACCGTACTTTGTGTATGAATGTTATATTTATATGTCTAATCATTTGGATTACTTTTATGCCCAAAAAGTGTCTTTACAGTCTGACAACTAAAGTATTAACGTTAAAATAAATTGAAAATGAATTAAATGGGCCATAAACCGACCAAAAAGAAGAAGGAAACCAAGCATTCAGTCAAATGTGTCTTCGTGCTTGTAAACCAAAGATCATGAATTCTTGGAGGGATTGACATGTTCATGTTAGTTAAAGTGCAAAAAAAAAAGAAATCTCAACACAGTTATTAATCTTAGCATAAGGAGTGGTAAAATAAGTCACAGGCCTCCCACTGGAGCTCAGATGAGTGACAAAGGTCACTGCATCTGCATGTGCTTGCAATAGAGTTGAAAAATGGTTCAGCTCGCTCCCATGGTGCAAAATCTAAATGCCACCTCATTTAAAAGTTCATTTAAATTAGCTTGAACACTGGCGCCGTTATTGATCACGCTGCCAGGTGCAGCTTTAAGAACGCTCCCAGTTCAACGGCGGGGAAGCGCGCCAATACAAATACCCCATTTCTGCAAAATCCAACGTATTTTATCCAACTCGCCGCCGAGCGTTTTCAACCTGATTAGCTTGTTTTATGTCCTTCACTAGCGCGACGCCTATGAATAATCATTAACGGGGGATCAGCTGTGCATCCAGAAAGCCTGATCGGCTTTTATTTCCCTCCATTCAGCCGTGCGCCGTCCCTTCCCGGCGTTATTACGCGGCCCTCCAGCGGGCTTTGTTTGGCCTTCCACGAGGCTCCGGCAGGACCTAATGACTTTCATTATCAGATGAAGGAATTTAATTTGAGCTCCACTGCAGTCAGAGATGAGCATCCCCGATATGGAGCCACGCAGGAGAAAATAAAAGAGTGAGTAATTACTCCTTATGGGTGCGGGTGAGGTGGGCGCGACTCGTGGGCGACGAGAGCGCGGCGGGTCAGGGCACGGAGAGGGAGAGAGAGACGCAGAGGTTCGGTTTATGAAAGGAATCAATAGAGAGTCGCCAGCGCCAGGTTATGAGATTCTGAGGGGGGATCTGCTTCCTCATTGTGACCGGAGCAACGGTCCGCGTTATTATCCCGCGGACCCCCAGATGCCTCGGCAAACAAAAGAGCAAGCCCGGTGAGCGTGGGGCGAGCGAGGCCAGATTAGTGATGTGTGATTAGGAATCTATTCAGTTGCAGAATTACTACTTGATAAACATGCATCGTCATCCCCGATGCAGCACAAACCTACGGAACAGTATTATGGACATGTAAGAGAAAAAGTATTTGAGAGGGGAAGTTTTTTTTTATTGTGCACTTCGGGAAAAAAGTCGAAATGTCGAGAAAAAAGTTGAAATGTCGAGATTAATGTTGAAATGCAATTTCAAGAATAAAGTCGAAATTTCGCCTTTTTTCTCAACTTTTCGACTTTTTTTCTCAAAATTGTACTTCAATATTAATCTCGACATTTCGACTTTTTTCTCTAAGTGCATAATGAAAAAAAAATCTTCCTCTTCTAAAATATGATTTTTATTTTTCTCCTGCCTGGTCCTAATACCCTTCCTTATAAACCTACGGAAGAGTATTATGGCCATGCAGGAGAAAAAATATTTGAGAGGGAGGGAGATTTTTTTTATTGTGCACTTCGAGAAAAAAGTCGAAATGTCGAGAAAAAAGTCGAAATGTCGAGATTAATGTTGAAATACAATTTCAAGAATAAAGTCAAAATTTCGTGAATAAAGTCGAAATTTTGCCCTTTTTCTCAACATTTCAAGTTTATTCACGAAATTTTGACTTTTTTCTCAACATTTTGACTTTTTTCTTGACATTTCGACTTTTTTCTCGAAATTGTACTTCAACATTAATCTCAACATTTCAACTTTTTTCTCAACATTTCAACTTTTTTCTCGAAATTGTACTTCAACATTAATCTCGACATTTCGACTTTTTTCTTGACACTTTTTTCTCAAAGTGCATAATGAAAAAAAAATCTTCCTGCTCTAAAATATTATTTTTATTTTTCTCCTGCTTGGTCCTAATACTCTTCCGTACAAACCTGATGTGGCTGGACGCTAAAATATATATTTTTTTTCAGATTTTAATACATGCAAAACTATGATTATCACAGCAAATTTTCCTGAAATGCTGTTTTTTCCGAGTTGCACCTCACTACGACGACAGAAGAGGGAGGTGACAGCAGCGAGGTCGACGGGGATGAGAACGCCGTCGTGGAAAGTTCATCTCAGCTCCCGAAACTCCCCCATCAAAACTCTCCAGTAACCCAATCCCAGCTCTGCTGCACTCCGCGGAGGTGAGTGGTGCTTCTCAAGTACGGCAGGATCTAGCTGACAGTTTCATTTTGAATGAAAATAATTGTCAACACTGAATCTCACTGCAGTTTTGCGGCTACGTGGTTAAAAATGTAATGAGCAGATGGAGGAAACTCTTTAGTCTTTTACCGTTTTCCCTGATTCGTACTCACAAAGATTGAAACAGACTCTTAAAGGTGAGACACAGAGATGTTTCCAGAACCTGACGAACCGGTCCATCGTTGCTTCTTCTCGACCTCTTTTCATCCGAAGGGACTTCACTGACCCGTTGTCGAGTAACCAGACGGAGATGTTACTGTTCAGGACCACAAAGTGTTTCTGCTGACATCAGAATCAACATGAGCTCATATTTTTCATTAAAACACCTGATGAAGTTTCCGATGTTCTGCGGTTTTGCAAAACATTCATTTTTAAAACACTGATTTTTTTTTTGTTGAGGAAATAGCTTTGTATTTAGAGAGAGTGGGAGGAAGACGGGATGGAGAGAACTGTTGTTCGCTTGCAACGATCAGACGGGTTTATTTCTGTTTCTTATTTGAACAAAGTCTGATTATACAACAAAACAAAAGGTTTACAAACAGAAAAGACACATAAATATCCTATTTCTTTCCAAAATTTGAACGCAGCCTCCCTCTTGATGTCGGATATTCGGGAAAATTGTAATGATATAAAAACCACATTAATCTGAGATTTCTGAGCCACTAATCAAAAATGGAAAATAAAAAGTTTTATGCAAACCAAAAAGTTATAAAAAACTAAATAAAATACACAAACATAACTAATGTATTCATAATGATTGGGAAAAATAATTATTTAGAAAGCGTTTGATACAAAATTGGAAGTGTTTTTCATTTCAATAAATAATCAACACTTCTTTTCTTGTGTTATTTCATATATCAATCATTAAAGGGTTAAATAAATACTAACTAGTAAGCATTTATCTTGTTCTGAGGCGGTTGTGGTGGGATACTCGTGTCAGACTCCCTGATGAGTCCAGCAAGTGCAGACTCGTGTCTCGTCCCTGCTGTCACACACCTATTCATGACAACCATTTAGTGTTTAGTCCTGATGCTTCTTGTCCTGTTGAGGTTTCTGTCGCTTCTGCATCGACGCTCCTGACGCTCCTGACGTCCGCTTTGACCCGCATGTAGACGATGCATCCGTCTGCTGAACGAGGACCATCTGTCACGTCTCCATTCCTGTTAGCGTGATGCCCTCGTTCAGCCCAGACGCCACCCAGGCGGGTAAATCACGCAGCACTTTATAGATCAGTGTTTGATCAGTGGGTGGCACAGATAATATTTATATTATATTAATTATAATTTGTTGTATGTAATGTATTTTATTAAATAGGTATCGTACTGTTTTTAATGCTTTTAACTGTTGTGCTCATGTTACCTGTAGGGTTGCCACCCGTCCCTTGAAATACGTAATCGTTCCGTAATTGGGAATTAAAAGTTGCGTTCCGTATTGAACCAAATACAGATACATTATGTTCTTATTTATTGATGTCATAATATACAGGTGAAGGTCGGAAAATTTGAATATATTGCAAAACTTCATTAGTAGTAAATTCAACTCAAGGTGAAACAAATATATTATTTCCCACTACATTCAAAGTGAGATATTTCAAGCCTTTATTTGTAATAATTTTGGTGATTATAGCTCACAAATAAATAAAAAAATATCTATATTATGAAATCAATAAACAATTCAATCATCAAAATTATAACAAATAAAGGTTTAACACATCTTGCTTTGCATTGTAATGAGACTATGTAATGTATTAGTTTAACCTTTTAAGTTGAATTATTGAAATAAATTAACTTTTACACCATATTCTTCAACTGTAGTTATATTCTACATCCTAGCTGATGTGGACATACATATCACAGGAGGCTATTTCAGTTGCTAGTATGGTTGGCTTGGCTGTCTGTACAGTTATGCAAGTTCAATGCTATTAAGGCACTTTAAACTTTAAATCAAAGCATTTTGTTTTATAAAATAAATACATTTCTATGCATTTTAGAAGTTTTTGGGGATGTCTGCTGAAATCAGGGCATCCCTTATTTCTATTTCTGAAAGGGGGCAACCCTAGTTACCTGCCCCTTGAAAATGAGCCAACTTGTCTAAACTGGCATATTTACAGAAATGTTTATTAATGTGCATTGTCTCTGTATATTTTAAAGCAATAAACAAACAATCAACTTGTTGGACGAAGTGTCCGAGTGGAAGAAATAAAAATGCCTCATATACTGTATGCATGTAGCATGTAGCCTGCGTTTGGGCCGACAGCGTAGTCGTACACTTGTGCACGGCTCCGCAGCGTTGTAATTACACCAGCGACCACCAGGGGGCATTGCAGGTTTCCTTTTGTTTACTTCCTTCATGCAGCAACGGGAACTGAGATTTATTTGAGTTGAAAGTGGTTAATGTTGAGCAACAGACATTTTTAGTCATTGCAGGGATCTGTATTTGTACCCAGCTGGAAAACAACAAAGTTCTAGTACTAGTAGTAGTACTAGCAGTACTTCTAGAAGTAGTAGTAGTACTAGCAGTACTTCTAGAAGTAGTAGTAGTGGTAGTAGCCTACTTCCAAAGTTTGTAGCAGTAGCAGTAGTAGTGGTAGTAGTAGTACTTCTAGAAGTAGCAGTAGTAGTGGTGGTAGTACTTCTAGAAGTAGTAGTGGTAGTAGTAGTATTCATAGAAGTAGTACTTCTAGAAGTAGTAGTAGTAGCAGTAGTAGTAGTGGTAGTATTGCAGTAGTAGCAGTACTTCTAGAAGTTGTAGTAGTTGTAGTAGTGGTAGTACTTTTAAAGTTAGTAGTAGTAGTGGTAGTAGTAGTGGCAGAAGTAGTACTTCTAGAAGTAGTAGTCGTAGCAGTAGTAGTACTTCTAAAAGTAGTAGTAGTAGTAGCAGTAGTAGTACTTCTAGAAGTAGTAGTAGTAGCAGTAGTAGTACTTCTAGAAGTAGTAGTAGTAGCAGTACTTCTAAAACTAGTAGTAGTAGTAGTAGCAGTAGTCGTACTTCTCCCCGAAGGTGGAGATGACATCACCGGTTTGACGTAGAACGATAAAACTTGTTTCAAGGATTCATTGGAAGGGACTTCTAGCCTAGTTAACTATTTAGTGTTTAATAAGCTTGTGTTTTTACAGAGAATACACACCAACTAAGATAGGCGAGGGGACGGGAGAGTACAAGGCTTCATTTCCAAGCCCTGCTGTGCAGGAAATGTCCACCTTAACGGTCCACCTTAATTCACTAATGAGTCAATATTTCCATATTTCAGTGTAAAGACATTCCTGCTCAATATGGATATAGGTAATGAAGAAAATGTTCAGTTCTGGGTATGTGTTGTTTCTTTTTCTTTTTAAAAAGCATGCACATTTTATTACATTTGTTATAAAACTGAAGGGAAAAGCTACGGAGCTGCATGTTCGTTGGAGTTTTGAGACAAATTTAAACGGTTTACTCCCTATTTGATCGTCAGCAGGCGCTCTGATAGATGTTCACGCTTATCCAGTACTCGAGTTGTAAAAAAAAAAATCAGGGGGGAAGGTGGATTTTATCATATGGGGACAGATAATTTTTGCTGATTACAAATAATATAATATATTACAAATAATAGCAGTGACCAAAACAGCTGCAGAAATACTGCAGGAATGACATAGCAGCAGTTAAATGCAGCCTTCTGTAAGCTTTAAATATCCACTGGGTTTACATCAAATACATCAAAACACAACAATTAAAAACAGTTTTCTGAACTTATCAATATGACTCTGTCCTTCACAGGATAAGTAAAATGGATCACTGCAAAAACTCTTGACAAGAATATTTGTCTTATTTCTAGTTAAAAGTCATTTTAGTAAAAAAATCTCATTACACTTAAAACCAGACTAGTCACTGGAAAAAACAACAATTTTCACCTGTTTCAAGTAGATTTTCACTTGAAATAAGTAGAAAAATCTGCCAGTGGAACAAGATTTTTTTGCTTGTAATAAGAAGATAAATCTTGTCCCACTGGCAGATTTTTCTACTTATTTCAAGTGAAAATTTACTTGAAACAGGTGAAAATTGTCAAATAAGTTATTTTTCTGGTGTTATTTTTCTGGTGATGACTCTAAATGTTGAAATAGCAGTAAAACCACATTCATTGATGAAATGACATAAGGGATGGAAAGGGGGGATGGCAGTTTTACAGGGGGGATGATTTTGACCATTTTTATTTCAGGGGGGATGCCATCCCCCCTCATCCCCCTTCATCTCCAATACTGCGCTTTTCCCAGGAATAACAAAATAAAAAGCAAAAAAAGCCAAGAGACCAAACCTGAAATATGCAACAGCTTGCCTTGAGGGGCCCCGGTTCAACGCCGGCTCCACGTCCCCCCCCCCCATCTCCCCATCTCCCCACGTTCCCCCTCGACTCCTGTCAATCATCCTGATGAGCGGCTTACCTTGAAATGGCGTTTAGCCCGGGGCTGAGGTCACCAGCACGTGTGAATGGCAGCCCCCTCCCCATCAGCCAGTGTGTAGCTACAAGGATGTGCTTCACAGCTCACTTTTATCTGAATGCTTTTGTTACCTGGAGTTATCTCAGCTGAGGATCAGTCAGAAGTCAGAAAGCCGTCCACATCCACGAGCGTTTGAAGCCCTCCCGGAGGAGGAGGAGGACTGGAGAAGACTTTCTCCGGCCAGCAGAGGGCAGCATTGCCGTTCCTGCTCCCGAGCCGCCGGGCGGAGGTGTCGACGGGGGCACGGCGGCATCTGAGGGAGGGGGAAAAAGAAGAAAGGAAAAGTGACAACAAGGAAGAATGACAAGGATACCCACAGATGTGCAAGAGGATGTTTTCCCACATCTGGGGGATCAGATTCAAAATAACCCCCCTGATTGAATCCCTGTTTTATTCACAGTCACTTTGCGGCGTGTTTCATTATCTGAGTGTGACGAGTGTCGTCACCCCCGATCACACGTCACCACTTCCCTCCTCGTCGTACCGCAGCCTTTAATCGTGACAGAAAAGGTGTCGTTCTTACATTAAAAGTGAAACAACTCCGTTGCAGCTGCGTATATTCGAATGCTCTGGCCTCAGTGACAGAATGTAAAACGACAGTTTAAGTCTGCTGAATGTAAAACATCAGATGCTCTGACCTTAATACCGAGCAGCACCCAGATACGAGGACGTCTCTCCCGATAATGTCGGAAAGGTCCGTCTCCACCTGAGTGCTGTCGCGTATCTTAACGTCCATCATGCCTGTGAGGACGACACCAATGATGTGGATTACATAAGTGTTCCTTTGTTCCTCTAAGATCTTTAATAGCCTAAATAAACACATGTTCTTCCCCCGTGACCCATCAGACTTTGCTGCTGGCTGAACGTGACGATACTGAGCTGGTACTTGGTTCACACCTGTATTCTCGTCTTGCAGCCAGACGTGCACAGATGTGAGTCAGCGCTGGAGGATGGTTGAGGGTTCTTCAACCCCGATCCCCAGGACCGACTGTCCTGCAGGTTTTAAATGTTTCCCTGCTCAAACACAGCTGATTGTCCTGCTGATGGTCTGCTAACTTCAGCCAGGTGTGTTTTATTTGTTTATTTTGAACATTTCATAACCATTTAGGGCTTGAGGGAGATACTGAGATGAAAAACAGAACATTAGAGAACGTAAAAGCGTAGCGTTGGGCGAAATAAATAAATAAATACATTCTAGCACCAGCATGGCAGCACCTGTGTCCAACTGGACTCTCAGCAGTCTGACCAGCACTGATCCAGCTGGACCCTCCTATGTGATTCCTTGCTTGTGATGTTCTCTCAGATGTAAGTCGCTTTGGATAAAAGCGTCTGCTAAATGACAGTAGTAGTAGTAGTAGTAGTAGTAAAACATGCAGGACAGCGGTTCTGAGGACCAGGGTCAAAGAACATTGATCTACGTCCCCAACTTCTTCTGGTTTTATGGTAAATATTTTAAATATCCTTGGCAGATCTTTATACCAGCATTGTTTAGTCGTCCTCCAGTTCCCGACTGCAGTTTTGAGTAGTAAGGGATCGTTACTCATCTACTAGCTATTGTTAAATCAAACAACGCAGCTTGAAAAGAAAAAACTAACCAGCAGAATTCGGGTCTAAGCTGTCGATGTCTGTCAGAGACGGGTCTGAGGAAATGTCGTGCATGTCTGTGGACATCGCAGCTCCCGGAGGGTCTCTGACACAGACCCATACACCAACAGAAGAATTGGACACACCCCTGTGACATCACCCATAGGCGGTGTTTTGGTGGGGACATCAGAAACGACCAGAAACGTTCGGTCAAAGCCGGAGTCAGGAACTTCCTGAAAATCCCATAACTGGCAAGAAAATTTGAACCCATGCAACCTTCATGCCCCTCCCAACCTCACCGTGGTCGCCAGTGGGCGTGCATCTGAGCTGTGGTGCGACTAAGTTACATTACCATGGCAACCTGAGGCGTCAGAGAACAGATACCTGAGAATAAATAATACGGAGGGGCTGGGGGTGTTGACAGTCCGGTAGACACGCCCCCTGGCTGTGACCAGCGTAAACTGCTGATGTAGGAGGCGCCAAAGGAACCGATTTGTTTCAATAATTACCTCGTTTACGTAATTTCAGAAAATGTGACAAACAAACACCAACTTCATCACAAGCTGCCTGCTCTTCACCGAGCTTCGTCCTCGGATCCCTCCAGACGTCTGTTAGTTCAATCGAGACCGCAACCACCGACCTCTCCCCACATCGTTTTGGAACATACAACACTAGATACAGTCAAAGATACTCTACATTTATTTATTGAACGTCTCTGATACAGTACAACTTTAATATTTGCGCCTTATTTTGCCGCTTTTTTTTTTTATCTGCTACCTTTTATCTGCCGCCTTCTATCTGCTCTGCTTTATCTGATATCAACCCAGTACAATATCATCGGATCAGTCTAATATTCTTTTTTCCCTTCCAAAAAGACTTCAATAATAACAATAACAGTATTATTAAGCAAAGAAGCAAGTTTTATTTTAGTTTTAAACTTCATTTTATCCGATGGGAAAATGACTTTGGCAGTTCTGCAGTGACCGACGTCTCTGAATCAGCACCAGAGAGGAGAGCTATGAGAGCCAAATCTCGCGATCTGTCTGAGACCTGTCTCTGTCTGAGACAGGTCTCAAACAAAGTTCTGAAAATTGCAATTTTGGTGTCAGAATGTTCAGAAGGTTTGTGGCTTTTGAAAAATGGGTCCCATATTTACTTAGGTTACTATGGGGCGAAGGAATTGGTAATAATCTGTGCTCACGTTCACTTTTCCCATAGGACTCAATCATAATACATCCATGGACTCAATAGACTCAGTACCTGCTGTTAGTCTCCTAAAGGGGCGGGGCAGTGGGGAAACCCACGTGACACAGATACAGGAAACACAACCGTAGTGGGCTGTCTCGTTTATAGAACGTCTCTGCTACAGTGGCCAAACAAATTGTAAACACAGGTCGCACACATGATGCTGGTGACGTTTCTATTGCATAATGTGACGTTCTGAAGCCTAAATGTCTGTTTCCCTCTGTTTACAAGCAAACGTGAAGACAGAGTTTTTGGAAAATCTCCACTTTGGCCGGAGTTTTCAGAAATAATAATAGTTTTTGGTGACTTTGAGCTTCGTTTTCGTGTAAACGAACGGCCAAAACGCATGAAAACAACACTGTTTTTGCTACGTGTAAACAGGGCCTCAGTTTAAACCGTGAGTGATTACATTCTGAGGTTCTTATCGCAGCTCAGAAGCAACACAGAGCTCAGTTACTGACAACAAGTTATGATGTCTGAGGTTGCTACCAAACCTCGCCGCCATGAGCCCGGGCATGATGGAGATGGATGGCTGATGTCGGCTGTCTGAGTCCTGCACACATTAGCCAGCGGAGTGACCTTACTCGATAGCGTTTCCCACATATACGCAGTTATTATTCAGTTAAAGTGACAGCTTAAATGAATTTATGGGGGCCGTAGTTTGTCAAATGCGGTTTATTGGCTTTTGATAGAAAGAGGAAGAGAATGCAGGAGGAATACGGTGAAATGGAACTGGATGAACTGACAGCACTGGGCGAGAGAGGAGGGGAGGTGGAACCGCGGGAGCGGTTGCCACAGCAACATGCAACCTATTACGGTTATGTTTCATGCTGGGTATGACTTTTATGTCCAACTTCTTTATCAGTGTTCAAACATGTGTATCTGTACATGACATGATTATCCCTTCCTTGCATTACAGAGACATTCACGCCACAACTGGCTCTGCACATCTGGAAGCACCGCCAACTATGTCCATATACCTGGAGCCCTTCACAATAAGAGTGTGTGATCTGAGTAACGTGAGGCCTGCGCACCAATCTGTGACCACATGACATATAAAAACATTACAATAAACTGCCAAAACATCATCGATAAGACCCGACAAAAAGCCAAAAAAGCGGTGGATTCATTTCTCAAAGGAATCAAAACCTCTCCGGAAATCCAATATTTGGGTCCCATCACTGGCTCCATGATGCTGATGGTCATGAGTCGTGAACGTTTCAGGGAAACAATAAGCTTCACATTGGCTTTAAGATGCACTTTTTGTTTTTCTTGCAACATATTTTACCGGGAATCTGAACCTAACTGCCTGCTCTGCTTGTAAATGTGCCATCAGTGTGGAAGCTTCTCACTGAAGAGTCAGGTAAGAGGGGGGGTTTCAAGCAGAAATGCAATTCAAAAATGAAAAGATGTATTCTTAAAGTGTAACAAAGAAAATAGATAATGCTGCTGTTTTTCAGTCTGAAAACTTTTACACAAATAAAAGCTTTGTCAACTGTAAGGTGACAGTTAAATGTTGGTTTCTTCATCACTTACCTGTTTATCCTCAAATGTTTGTCTAATGTCAAACATGCAATTAAAATCTCTCATACACCGAGTTCATATCTGCCACAGTCCTGAGCGAGCAAAATTTTCCAAGCATGTACAAATACATTTTGCAAGCACATGTATTACTTTTTGAAAGGTTTTTCACCCTGAAATGAAAATTACTTCAAAAGTCTATAAGGTGCTTAAGTAAAAATATGGAATAATGAATAATTGCTGCAGCATTACGAACATAAAAACCAAACAATCCCTCGACTAGTCATTGGGTCCTGGAAAAACGTTCCTGTAGTAAGAGAGGTACCTATATGGGCCTAAAGGGGCTATATTATGCTCATAAATGAACATAGATCACATCTAAACAACTAATTTGGACCAGAAACTATTTTCCACGAGTATGTTTGATGAAGACGGAGACGACAGAAACAAACGATAGAAGGACCACATTCAGTTCAGGCCGGGGGGGGGGTTTCTTTTCATCTCAGTCGCCACCATCTGATACCATCTGATAAAAAATAGTAAACAAAGAAAACAAGAAACAACTCTGTTCTTTCCATCTTTACTTTCTTCTCTTCTTTGGCTGCATTCCTCTTTTCGTCTCCTTTTATGCTTGCAAACAGCAAAGTGTATATTACTGCCACCTCGTGGTGAGCAGTGGTATTGGTTTGGTCAATGGTTCTCGCGTGGGAGCAGGGCCGGTTCTAGAAAATAATGACTAGGGCTGCATCTCAGATCAGAGGGGGTGCACATGCCTGGCACGTTATTCAACACTAAATTATGCATTTTCCCATAATTTCAAGCGGAATGATACTAGCAAAACAAGAATATTTAAAGTGTATTTCAAATGCTTTATTGCAGCAATATTGCTCCAGAAGAAAGAAAATGCTACATTTAGTCTGGGCTACCTCACCCATCAGACAATCTAGCGACATATTTTTCTTACCCTGAAAATAAAACATAGAAATTCAAACAAATTTTATCTATACAGCTCAAAACCATCACTAAACATGACAGTCATTTCAAATGGAATGATACCAGTCAAACAATAATATTTAAAGTGTCTTTTCAAGTGCATTTTTGCACTTGAAAAGTGCAATATCGCTGCAGAACAAAGAAAATGCTACATTTAGTCTGGACTACCCCACCCATCAGACAATCTAGCAACAGAAAATAAAACATAGAAAAAAAAATAAAAAAAAATACAACCATAAATATAAACTTGCTGGCGTCGTTGTGCTTGAACCACTTCTGAATATCCATCGTTACTTTGTGTTAACGGTGCAGCAGAGAGCAGCGTCTTGCTGGTGCAGGAAACTGCTGGAAGCAGATGAGTGACGTACACTGGCTGATTTATGGTTCCGCGTTGCACCAACGCAGAGCTTACGGCGTAGGATACGCGGGGACGCGAACGTACGGTGCGCGTCGCCGCGTACCCTACGCCGTAGTCTACGCCGTCGATTTAACGCGGAACCATAAATCAGGCTTAACGCGTGCGCATTTGTCAGTTTTCTTTTCGTCTTTTCAACTGAGCATGCAAACACATAAACTGAGGTTGCAATGCTTATGCACCCTCGTAGAACCGGGCCTGCGTGGGAGGGGGTCGGACCTGTTGGAAGTTTTACCCAGAACCCCCCGCTACTGGGAAACATCATCCTAAACTAATCCTCCACGTGGAAATGTGCAGTTCTAAAGAGTAAGTAACAACTGATCAGGAGGGTGTTACTGTTAATGCCAGTGTTGACTGACACAAACTCCCAGCATGCCCTTTACAAATATGTGGCGACCTTAAACAATTACGGTCGGTGGTGGAAGAGGAAACTGACTTATACCCGTGATCAGCTAAACAGTAATTGGCTCGCAGAAAATTAGCTCCTCTAATGACGAACTTTGACTCAGACATGTTTTGTTAGTAGTTTTGGCACCATAACTTTTTCATAAAGTGATAAACCGTGACACTCTCCATGTTTACTTCCACTTCAACCCCCCATACCCATCTTAAACCTCTGACTGTATTATTTAATTCATTATGTAGATTGTGTTACGTTGTCCTTTCAGAACACATCATTGTTTTATGTTTTAATTCATTGAACTGATTGCAACCCAAATCTCGACGGCAATTTCACTGGCTTCAGTTCCTTTTTAAATGTGTTTATTTTCACTGTCCTCCATATTTAAAAGAGCTCATGATTCCATATAACTATCCATACTCACTCAGACATATGAATTTTCCTTTTTTCATTGTTCCTAGAATTTTAAAAGAGGTTGGTAAAAGATCATTTTATTTTAAAGCTCCATCAGATTGGAATGATCTTCCCCTCTTTTTGCGTTCTAATACCTCTTTTCATTGTATTAAATTGGCATTATATTCTCATCTTAAAACAAATTGCCTAAGTTTTTAATGTATTTATTTTTTTGTCCCTTTTTCTATTTATTTATTTTTATTTATTTATTTTTTTCCTTTTCTCTCTGTTATGTTATATTTATCTCATTATTCCGGTATTCAATTAGTCTACTTTGTAACTAGACTTATGTGTGTAGGGGTTGTGTGTGGGAGGGGGTGAGCAAGATGTCTGTGTGTGTTTTATGTCATGTATGTCTGTACTGTAATGTAATATATTGTAATGTTGTATGTTTTATGGGACCCCCTTGAAAATGAGATGTTACATCTCAAGGGGCTATCCTTTAATGAATTCTAAATTCAAACCATCCTGTGGCAAAATCGGGGTGATTTGCATTTGGACAATGTTGGATGTCGAGCAGCATGACATTTAGTCGTTAGTTTTACAGTGAATCCAAAAAGGAGTTGATGAATCGGACTGGATTGGATTCTGTTCAGTCAGGCTCCACTTCCTGTGGAAGCGTCTTGAGGACGGCCGACGTGAACTGGCGAAGCACGAAAAGTCCACTACCTTGCTGAGTCCAACCGATGAGGCAAGAAACATCTCTGTTCTTCCATTCCTTTACTTACTCTTTTCGTCTCCTTTTATGCTTGCGAACAGCAAAAAGTGTGCATTCCCGCCACCTAGTGGTGAGCAGTGGTATTTGTTTGTTCGACGGTTCTTGCGTAGGAGGTAGTGTTGTTTCTGTCAGCCTGTTTCAATTTTAGTTTTAGTCTAGTCTTTGGGTCAAGCTTTCATTTTAGTTTTTATCAATTTTAGTCACGTTCATACTCCTTTTAATCACAACGCGCTGAAGCTTGTAAAGGTGAGGACATCATTTCTCCGGTTTCCTTCGCATTTCTTGTACACTACAGAAGCACTGCAAAAACGAATTTCTTAGAAAGTTAAAAAGCCTTGTTTCAAGAAATAATAGGACTGTTTTTATTTTTTTATTTTTATTTTTTTTTTACCTTGTCTGCACACATATTATTGAATTATACCATGACGGTAGAAACCAAAAGTGTATATATGTGCATTATTACTATATGTAATATATATATATATATACGCACACATATGCGTACACATACATAAATATACACATACAAACCCAGTGTTTTTTTTTTTTTTTTTTTTTTTTTTGGGGGGGGGGGGGGGGGGGTGGGGGGGGGGGTGACGACATCCGCTGCCAATCCAGGAAGCAGGAACACACGGAGACACACGTCAAGCACTGGAAATCTGCAACAAAAAAACCACAAACAAAGCACGAAACCGGCACGGAGCCAACCAAAACACGAACAGCAATCGACCTAAATCTTGAGATCTGATCGCAGTCTGAGCTAAGCTATCGCTACCGCTACCTAAACCCAAAAACTAGAGAGCCAGCATGCAGGTGAACAAGCCAGTGTGTATGTCTATGTGTGTGTGTGTGTATGTATATGATCATGCGTGTTTGTGTGTGTGTGTGTGTGTGTGTGTGCATGTGACTAAATGACTATATGTGTGTATGTGTGTGTGTGTGTGTGTGTGTGTGTAATAAACCAAACAAAGCTCCACCTGAAGTGTATCTATAGTGGGGGAGGGGGGGGAGCGACCCCGCCACCCGCGAGACCAGAGGCCGACAAGGAAGAGCCCGGAACCCAGGCCACCGGCAAACCCCACAGAGGGGAGAAGTAGGAGGGAGGCAACCCACCGCCTGCGAGGCCCCCCCCCCGCCCGGCGGCGGCCGAGGGGGCCCGCGGGCGGGGCCCCCACGGCGCGGAAAGAAGCAGCCAGGGATCCCGCGGCGGCGGACCGCGACCCAGGCAATCCCCGGCCACCCGGTCCGGGCCGGACACGCGGCCAGGAGGCCCTCACCCTTCAGGCCAACGACCCCCACCCGGCAGGGGGCCAGCCTGCCCGGAGAGACAGAGCCGCCCCGGCCGCCGACGCGGGCAGGCGCACCCGTCCCCCACGAAAGTGGCCCTCCAAGACCAGAGGGGCGCCCCGCCGTAGAGGCAGCGGGGGGGACCGGAGACGGGCCCGGAGAGAGGGAACCCCCCAACAAGGCGACACCCGCGCAGGCCCGACAACGGAGGGCCCCAGACCCAGGCATCCCATTCATTCATCCGTTCACCTATCCGATACCTATACTAATAATAATATAATATACTATACATAATAATAATAATAATAATACTAATAATAATAATAATAATAATAATAACCATCTTTGTATAATATAATATTGATAAATTATTAAGTTTTTGATGTCCTGCCAATGGAGGCTCAAATCCTCCATGGCAGGACCCTTCCATACCGCATTCTCACCGACACAGACATACAATCACGCACCGTTTCCCCCTCCCCGGGGGGGTCCAGCACCGCCAGAAGGCACCCCAGGCTGCACGGCGGGCCCCGCCAGGCCCGGGTAACCCGACCCACCCGTCCGAGGCCCAGGCCGGTGAGGGAACGCGGGTGATGTGGGACCCCCTCCCGCCCCTTGTGTTGAGTGCATGTGATTAATGCCATAAAAACAGGGAGGAGGGAGGGCCAAGCATCGATTGACACCGACCCCCCCCCCTCCCGAACTACGTGTCCTTGTCAAGTGTATTTATAAAGTGTTGAATGTGCAGTGTCTAATTTGCTGTTAAAACCGTGAGGCGGGGAGTGCCGGGCCACGCGGGACAGTGCCCCCCACGACCCGGACCCCCCGCCTTTCGCCTATGTGCGTATGAATCGTGTAGGGGGGGCAAGAGGGGGAGCGGAGGCCGAAGCCAGGAGGCAGGACCAGCAAAGCTGGCCCTGATAAGACACCCGCGTCCCCCCACCGGCCATCCAGTAGACGGGGGCCGGCCCCCCGAGCCGGGCCAGGGCCCCACCGTACCTCCACGGGCGCCCCCGGAGCCGCCGGAGCCCCCAGACGGAGGGGGAAACGGTCCAACATCCTCCCATTCATACTGACAACATAAGACATAGATACCTGGGAATGGCGCCACCCCGCCGCCGCGCCCGCCCGTGCACCCCCCGGTCAGGGGAGGCCCGATCTCCGGACCCGGCCCCACCCCCCCCCCCCCCGAGGCCACCCCGGCGGACACCCCAAGGGTCACGGAGTCCCCACATCCGCAGGGGCACTTGGCCCCCGCCCAGCGACGGAGGACCAAGGCAGCAATGCCCCCCCAGCGCAGACAGCCACCCCCCACCCAGGCAGGACCGGGCCCTCCGGGTGGGACCCCCACGTCCACGGCCCAGCCCCCCCCAGGAGGCCCGGAGACGCCCAAGCCACCGCCCCCCGCCCGAGCCCTCCCCAGCCACCCCCCCCACCGCCATGAGGTACCCCCCCCCACAGGCCCCCAAGGCCCCCACCGGCCAGGGACAGGACCCCGCGGCCCCCCCCACCGCCCCCCAGGGGCCACCAGAGGCCCGCGCCCCAGACCCCCCAAGCCGACCCCCAACCCCAAGGGCTACGAGATCACCCCCCCCCCGCCCCCACTAGGTAAGGAGGCCAATAATCGGGGACCACAGAGAGTGCAATTCAGCCGAGTGTTGTTCAGTGGAGGCAGACATTATCTCACTACTAATATGATCTGATAAAAGATTCCTAAAATGGTTAATACATAAACTGGATTTTTGTTTCCAATTTACTAGAATGGTTTTCTTTGCGATACATAAGGCAGTAAGAACCCGGTGTGTCCAATTAGGATCTATTTGAGTGTCTCCCAGGTGACCTAATATACACACCGTGGGGCACACTGGGATTCTGTGGTCGATCCATGTGGATAAATCCTCACAAATCTCCTTCCAGAACCTCTGTACCGGTGTACAGAACCATAAAGCATGCATATAATTATCTGGGGTGTTCTCTGTGCACTGTGAACAGATATTAGAGGTGACAAAGCCCATCTGGAACATCCTTTGTCCAGTATAATGTATTCTATGAAGAACTTTATACTGTATAAGTTGTAAGTTTGGGTTTTTAGTCATAGTAAACGTATTTAAGCATATTTGTGACCAAGAAAGCTGGTCGGTATTCAGAGAGAGATCCGCCTCCCACTTGGAGATCGGGAGAGAGACTGACTCGTCCAGTTTAGACACTAACCTGTAAAGTTTTGATAACAACTTTAAATTGCTTAGATTTAATAAATCTATTATCTTAGCGGGAAGTTGTAAGTCTAATTGTCTAATTTTGTATGTTTTATTTATTATGGCCTTGAGTTGTTGATACTCTAAAAATTTACTCCTGCTAACTCCGTATTGAACCATAAGTGTATTGAAAGGTACAAACTGTCCTCCTACAATTACGTGCTGTAAATACCGTATTCCTTGATCTCTCCATTGCACGAAGTTAACCATCTTTTTATCATTTTTCACGATGTCTGGGTTGTTCCATATGGGTGTACGGTCACATGGAAAAAGTGAAATTTTAGCTACTTTAAGAAATTCCCACCAAGCTGATAAAGTTGTGCTAATATTAATGCTTTTGAAACATTGATGACGTTTGATACTTTGACTAATAAATGGTAACTCTGAGATTTCTAGTTCGTTGCAAAACACTTGCTCTGAGTCCAGCCATTGACTATCTAAAGGATGATCCTTTGACCATTTTACAATATACTGTAATTTATTGGCAAGGAAGTAATACTGAAAGTTAGGTAGCTCTAAACCTCCATATTCTTTAGATTTCTGCAATGTCTTTAAACTAATGCGTGGAGTTTAATAGGACTGTTTTTAGATTATTTTGCTGGTTTTAAGAGTTCTAGTCAAGGGAATCTTTCTTATTCCATTGGCTGAGATATTGTTGCTCCTAATAAGACAAATTTGACCAGATTTAGGAATATTAGTCGTATTTCTAGCAGGGCTGTTTTTGTCTCAACCCTTTGAGGGAAGATTTCTACCATCCCACTTTTAGAAAAAAGGAAGGCAATTTGTGAATGGTGTGCTCGACAAAGCTTGATTGGGCCGATCCTGCCCGGCAAACTCAGCCCCCCCGTTGGGATTTAAACCAGAGATGAGAACCTGTGTGACTGCTTCCAGCCCCCCTCCCTCCCTTTCTCTCTTTCCTGTATCACATATGCATATTCTGTACTATTTCAGACTGGTTTTCCGGTCTGAGGGTCACTGCATACAAACCCGAGATGTAATGTATAATGTAAATGCAGAGAACTTGTCATTCACCGCGCCCCGCCAGCAGCAACATGACCTTGTTTGAGAGTTTTCTGCGAGCCAGAGATCAACGGTGCAACAGAGGAAGCTCCAGACTAGACATCCCATCTCCCTTTTTTCCTCCCTTCTCCTCGTCGTCTGCTTATTTATTCCGATCTCAAAACGCCGCGTTCCCAGAGCATATTTCACTTGAATATTTCACTACATTCCCCCACCCCGTCCTCTTCTATCCCTGTCTGCGTGTTACAATATTTATTTATTTCAGGAATAATTTTTTGGCGAATTACAGCAAAATGGCTACAGCTGTAATCAGAGGATAAGTAGCAGCCGACATGGCAGGTGTTTGCGGGGAGATAAGGCGAGAACTATTGTGAGACTGCGCCTTCACTTCCATTTAAATGTTTCGGGGCTCCGACTTTCTTGTTTGATTTGTTACCTGCAGCTTCCCCGAGAGCTGTTAGGATGGAGATAGCGAGAGTTTCTTTTTAGTGCCGTGTCTCGTGTTTGTACCGTCCTTTAGATGTTTGGGTGATGCGGGGGTTGAGGGTGGGGGGGGTCAGATTTTTCGGCATGCCCTCCCGGTGCGACGGGTGCTTGTCAATAGCAGAGTTCATTATAAGATTACAAGAAAACTCCGGTTCAAATTGTGCTTTTGCTCTTGCAGCCTCAGAATTCGGAGGGATTACAAGCGTCTGCACATGTGACGCCTGCAGAGGTGCTGAGATTCCTTTAGAGGAATCTTAAACTCACGAGCCAGCATCCTGCATCCACCTGGACACACAGTAATGAGCATTTGTGTTGTATCATCAAGCCTTTTTAGGTGGGGGGGTTCTCTCGCCTTCACAAAGTGAATACCTCCTCAACTGCGCTCTTAGTCGTCCATTATTGAGCCAATAAAAAGAGTGCAATGTTGTTGTTGAGTGTCGGGGCCGAGGGGTGGGGGGGGGTGAGTCTGCACAACACTCATTTTTATTAGCTCCAGGAAACGATGGACTCCGAGAGAAAACACCAGACGCTGCACTTTTTCTTTATAAGAAAGGGATTTGTGGGACGTCTGAGTGAGAACAGGGACAAACCCAAACAGCCGTTCCCCACCGTCGATCCCACGACTTCTTCTTCTGGTGTGACTCCCACCAACCGGGTAAAGCGTGGTTTAGTTGTGCCATCACATGCTTTGCCATCCCCCCCCACCCCCGCCAGAGTTACGTGTCAGGGAAGCAGTTTTCAGCAGGATACATGACTGAAGCAACTAGGGCTGCAGCTATCAAATATTTTAGTAATCGAGTATTCTACTGAAAATTCCATCGATTAATAGAGTAATCGGATAAAACATATTTTTGTTTAGTTAATGAGCAATTATAATTATACATAAGATGTTAGATGTTAATTGACATCACTAAGACTAAATTATATAATACAGTAGGTTCATGGCTGTGCATTTAAAAACCCTGAACTTACACCAGTTGACCAAATTCACTGCCTTCACTCAAAAAACTAAGGATCTTACCAAGAAATGTTCTTATTTTTAACCTAAAAATGTCATTACACCTGATATCAAACATAACTTAAAAGGTTAGGTGTTTTTCCCACGTGTTTCAATTGAACTTTCATTTGTGTCAAATTTTAAGTTCTAGTTAAGTTTTAAGTTAAAGTAGGCTATAAGATTTTGAATTTTGCAGTGTTCAAAATATAATTATGAGACCTGCTGTATTGGAGCACATTAGGCACCAGCGCTGCTGGTTTTATCCATGAATGACTACAGAGATAAAATTGAAAACTACCCAGTAAGTTTTTATTTTTTTGACATTTTCTCCCTTTTCTTTTAGTTAAAACTGTAGCGGGAACAGATGTTTAGAGGAACCTATGTATGTACCGGGTTAGAGGGGGAACATATCGGAGAACGGACCAGAAGAATATAGCGTGGATTGAAAATAAAAGTTAAGCACTGAGCTACATGTGTCTCCCGTCTGGGCCATTGCAGACTGCCTGAGCACGGCATGTTACTAAAACCAAACATATCCGCTGCCTCTTTCTTCTTCCTTTACGTGCGCAGTGTCAGTACGCTGTGCCGCATTAAATGTAGTCCGGGCGAAATACCCTGCTTTGAGCTGGCAAAATTAAACGATTCCTCGAGGCAGAGAAAATTCCTCGATCATTTTTTGTAATCAAATTACTCAAATTATTCGAGGAATCGTTTCAGCCCTAGAAGCAACTGTTGGACTTTATATTGACCTGATATTTATAACGGCGCACATTAATCACTAAAACACGATTTCCTGGAGAGATGCACCATCTGACCGGCTGTTGGTCGGAATCTGAATGTATTTTTTAGGGCTGGGATTTTAATCGCGTTAATTACGATTAATCAATTACAGAAAAATAACGCAACAACAATAAATAAATAATGCATTTAATCGCAATTTACTTTTGCACTCCGAACAGTGCGGAACGTTTCTCATTGCATGAGTTCCCGGTATAAGTTACCCGTAATACTGATGCACAGAACTCAACACGAGAAACAACAATGGAAACCGAAACTGATAGGAAGTCGTTGCTGGGTTGGGCGGGCGGAAATTTTAGTTTTAAAAAACTACCGAGTGGAAACCTGGATAAAAGCACAGTTGTGTGCAAATTGTGCAAGAAAGAATTTGCCTATCACCGGATCTCTTCCAGCCTCCGATGGAACATTTTACTAAACAAAAACAAATGTGTTTAAGACAAAAAGTTTACAAAAAGTCCCGAAAAAGCTTGAGTATAGCTAACCACAATTTTGTTATTTAAGCTCATTTACGTGTGAATTCAATGATTCAGTCATATACCAAAATCCATTTAAATTGAACAATGTTGCTTCTCGTGTCAAATATTGATATGCGATTGATTAATTAATTACAAACCCTTTAATTAATTAGATACATTTTTTTAATCGAGTCCAACCACTGGTATTTCTTTCCTTTTTGCTCAGCATTCGCATCACATACTTCAAATTTACGCTCTATTTCATTAGCTGCTGCAATTATGTTGTTTTATTCCTAATGGAGGGGAAAGCTGGCAAGATGGCGTCGTCGGGGACGACGGACCAGCCAGATGCTCCAGGACCCAGTTTCTTCTCCATGTTTTTTCCTAATTTCTGATCTGCAGTCGATTAACCAAATATATGTGAAATATCTCCCTGAAAGATTACTACAGTTCTATCTAATCTAATCTAATCTAATTTAATCTAATCTAATCCGGACAACATATCAGGAGATGAAACAGAGAGTTTACCAATCCATGGATATTAAGACCTAATTTTGAGTTTAACGGCAGCAATGCATCTTAAAAAAACATTAAAACAGGGGCAGCAAAAGGCTGGAAATCGGAAAACTGGCATAAATCAAAAACAACTGGAGGAACATCCGTCTAATCAGGTCAACCGGCAACAGGTAGGTACCACGACTCTCAGACGTTCACCGATCTGCAATAAACTGCGGCAAAAAATCGTGGAAGACATCAGTAATCTGTCAGTCCACCACCTGAGGACGGTGGATATCAAATCTAGCTCCACCCACCTTAGTTGTCCTCCTGCTTTTTCTGAGTATCATAAAACCTCTACGTGCCACACGTTCGATCCAGACTTATTTGTATCTTTAAGTCGTCCGTGATCCGTCTTTCCAAAAGCAGAATTTAACATCAAACTAGGTTTGAAATTCGGCACTAAGATCGATGAGCAGAAAATTGAATTGCCCCTCCGACCCACCGGCCTTTGGACTCATAAATCAGAGACGAGTCCTCAGAATTTTATTTTATGTTTAGGAGATAATATTTTCATTGATTTAAATTTAGATTTTATGAAGTTGCACGTTCCCACATCAGTTCATACACACGCGTCGTGTTTAGGAACAAACTCATGGCGCTGCTTTGAAACAGACGGATAACTGAAGTCCATCTGTAAACGGCCACCAGGTACTTTGGCATTAGTTCGGTGGTAGGAACGAGCCTCTTGGACTTCAGGTTAAATCATTAATTTGTACGCTAATTTAAATGTAATTTATTTCATTCAAAGTCACATTAAGCAGGAAAACTGCAGAGTTGCAGGCTATGAACAGGAATCGAGGTTCTTGATTTAGTTATCAGAAAGAAAGTTACAGCTGAGTTAACATTTCCTTGAGTATTTGAGATCTAATCAGGTTACGTGAGCTTGTAAATGCTCAGGGGCCTCATTTAAAATGGACTGCGTAGGAGTCATACTAAAAGTGCACGTACACTCAACAGCCGAAAAGTCCGGGCGCAAAAAAAAATCTGGATCAATAAAACCATGCACGCAGACTTGCACGCAATTTTCGGTTTATAAATCACAGTCCAGCTGGAAGGTTGCACAGCTGAATCCGCCTCATATCCCGCCCTCTACACGCCCACTTCATACCAAAAATGGTATGTTTTTGCATATGAATGAGCCTGCTGAGCATGCGCAGTGGCTTCCTGCAACCTGTTTGGCTTAAGGATGAATGAGAAGTATTCAGTCACCGTGCCACTGAATTTCACTGAGATCTGAGATGGAGATCTTGTGGATGAGGTGGAGGACAGGAAAACGACATTATTTTGTGGTCACAGTAAAAGTAGAAAAATAAATAGTATAAAATACAGCAAGTGAGTGGCAGCACGCCGTTGCTGCGCGGAACGCCGTGAGTGCCCCGGCGCAACAGGGGGGGGACATGTCCCCCCCGTCTTTTCAAAATCATGTTTTTGTCCCCCCCACTTTTTACAGTTTAAAAACTAACGGTAGGATCAGCCATTAATAAACGTCTGTGCGAAGACGATGCGAGAACAGCCCGGCAGCCCCGCTTCACCCCCCACTCCCCTTCCTCCCCTCCCGTCTCCCCTCAGAGCTGCTCAGGGCTGATTTATGGTTCCGCGTCACCAACGCAGAGCCTACGGCGTAGGTGCGCGTCACCGCGTACCCTACGCCGTAAGCTCTGCGTCGTTTTAACGCGGTACCATAATTTAGGCTTACACCCGCACCTAAAGGTTTCACGCGCGCGTAAAACTCATTATATATATAAAAAAATCTGTGTCCCTTTAGGGAAGAAATGAGGGGCTCCATGGAGCCCCTAAATGCTCTACGCTCCCCTCATTTGTTCTGTCCTAAAGCGGTGGGTGAAGACGAGGTTCCCGGCGTGTCACCGCGGCTGCAGCAGCACCAGAGTCCTGACTGAGGCTTCACACACAGAGGGACATGATCAGCGCTATTTTATTATAAGTCTGATATATGTTGTGATATGTGATGACATTATTAAGAGTATGACATGAATCTGGCTTCATTTCACCACCTCACAGCCTGCGTCGCCAGTTCCCCGTGTCTTAAGTAAATTCTTACGGGAGGGTGAGGGTTGCCGTAAAGATAAGCAGATTTTTCGGTTAGTTTTTTCTTTTTAGATCCGAGGCTTTGCGTAGATGGCGGCTTCCGCAACTTTCAGGCGCTTTTTGTGCGCAAGCAAGCTTTATAGATGAGGCCCCAGAATATGTTTTTTAGGGCTGGGTGTAGCTATGCTTCGGATCGGACCCGACTCGGGTGTTTCTGCAAGTCGAGACGGGACTCGGACTCGAGGTTTTGGGGACTCGTCTGCAGCTCTGCTCCCTAATAAGTTCAGACACAGATAAATGATGTCTGAATTAGCTTATTAAAAGCATCATAAAATAAATAAATAACATAACAAGATTGTGTTTCTGCACTACAAACAAATGGTAAATGTCAGGGATGTTTGCCGTGCAAATTTAACACGCCCCCCCCACCCTCTTTGTCTTCCGTGACTCCCTTTAATCCTCCCCCGTCTGAAGTCGACATGGAGAAAGACAAAGGTTTGTTTTCCGTTGGCGGGGCTTCCTGATCTGCTGCCGCTAATTGACACTCGCCAGATTTGTAACTCGGAGCAAAAGACAAACGCGTCATAAAACTTTCATGATCAAACAACGTTGGCGTCGCCGCCTGACACTTGGCGGCGCCGGCGCGAGGTTCGGGCTAAAAACTTTGCTGTTGGAAACACGACGTGTGGAAGCTGCGCCTCTGAACATATCGATAGTCCTCCGTCTTCAAACTTTTCATCCTACAGGAGAAATGCAACTCATCTGTTCAGATACGAGTGTGTGTGTGTGTGTGTGTGTGTGTGTGTGTGTGTGTGTGTCGTAGGGAGGATTCCCTTCTGCACTAACCCCAAAAAGTCATCTTCAGTGAGGCAGCAGCTGCTGATGAAGGGGAGCCTGATTTTGTTCCAAGCCATCACTTTCCTGCTTCTCTCTCTCTCTTTGTCTAACGCAGTCTTTCGCTCATTTCCCACCTCTGCCTGCCCCCCCCACCTTCTGCAGCTTTCTGGACTCCTCTAAAGAAGCTCATCTGAGAGTTCCTGCAACCCTCGATGCATTTCCCCCCCCCCACTTCCATGGTCGGAGGAAGAGTCGGAGTCTCTCTCCAGGCCCTTTGATGCACGGCTTCACATCTTACCCCTCTTCACAGAAAGTTAGAGTTCACATCCATGAAAGATATATTCGGTTCCCTGAATAATTCTTTGGAGACTCAACTTTTGGTGGAGGACTATCAAAGCTCGTCTTCAAAACGGATATTATTATGTGTTGGATTTCACAGCCACGCGATGTGCACAGAAGAGTCTTTTTTTCCCTTATAAACCCAACAGCAAGCCTGATGGATGGTTGTGCAGTTACTCAAAAAAGGAGGGGTTGGGGGGGTGACAAACAGTGACATTAAATATACAAAGACTCCAACGCACGCAAGCACACATGCAGAGCGAACCTGCATTAGGCTCAACGGCAGCAGCAAAGCTCGACAGTGGAAGATTGCTTCTAATTGGAAAGACTGCATCCAGAATTTTAATGATAGCGAAAAGCCTTTTAACATTCACTCGAGAGTCGAAACGCTTCTCTGTAGGTGTTTCCCGAGCAGGGCTTCACAACACTGTCTGTCTCCTTTGTCCTTTGGAGAGATGATTGTCATTTGATGGATGTTATTCTGTGAAAAATCACAGAAGAGACATTGAGAGCCGAGTCCGCCCGCCGCCCCCCTCGGAGGAAAATGGCCTTAGCATTTCTGAGGGTTCGCAGAAATGTAAATGTTGGAGAGCTTCAGGCATCGGAGATACCATTTCATCATCCTTTTTAATTTATTTATTTATTTTTTCTTGAAAGTTATTCACAAGAAAAGGACAATCAATAAAAAGGCTGAGCCGAAGTAACAGCGTGCCGCTCACCGTGACGCTTCTCTTTCACACTCCGCCGCGACCTTCCCTACGAACGTTCTCCAAGTTCCCTCTCAGTCTCGTCTATTTCCGTGAGCATGAAAAGATGTTTTTCAGTCGCAAGTGCCGCACAACTTGGCAGGCAGCTTCCTCCCGCTCCGCCCGCCATCCGCACACACAATTCACGCCGCATTTATTTGGCTTCTCTGACGGATTTAATTAGCAGCTTCTCAATGATTTTTGTTGAAAGCGTCTGGTTGGTGCCAAACGTCTGGCCGAGGTAAAAGGCTCGTCGGAGCGAGGCAGCGGAAAGGGCTCGGCTCTCGTTTTGACAGGTGAAAGAGAACTGAAAGGGGAAAAAAAAACTAAACAAAACACAAAACAAGTGGAAGATGCAAGTATAAATTGGCAGGAGAGAAACAGGAATCACTCAGGAGCTGGTACACCTGTCGGGGCGCTCGCAGTCAGACTACCTGTACGAGATCGCCGTGGCAACAGGATGACGTCGTACAGCAGCCGCTGATCAACAGATACAGCTCTGCGTTGCTTCTGACCCCGGCAGGAGAGACAGCTTAACTGGCACAGATGTTGGTTTAACACATGTCAGAGGATGTTGCAAACAGAGAGGCAACGGGCGATGAAGGGGAGGGGGGGTCAGGCCTGCCTCCTCTCCAGTTAATTGGCCTAGCTTGTAGCGTGCGCTTGACAGATTGAATTATCAAGCTGCCTCCATACCCCCCCCCCCCCTTCTGTGATACATCCTTGCCGACTGTTAATGACCAGCTACAGCAGCCTCCCCTGTTCACCCACATTCAGCTACTCGTCTCCGGTTCGCTCTATCTCTGTGAGAGTTCAAATCTATAGCAGAGTTTTCTGCTACATCTGCCCATGTTGGGGCTCCTGTGGTCTTTCAAAGATGTTTTTCTGTATCCGCGAAAAAAAAAAGAGAAAGAAAAACATTTTCCGAGTCAACAAAAAGTTCAACTTCCTTAGAAATTTTACACCTTTGGAATCGACAATGCAGCGAAATTCCGTCATTCTGTCCTTTAAATATCAGAATGGGACTAAAGCAAGACGGTCATGACCAGGCTGAGTAACGAAAGACCTTTATTGTGAATTTCACAATAAATAAAACACTCCAAGATGAGACAGCAAAAGGAATCAGACGCTGGCTATGATCGAGGCGATGGCCAAAGCCAACATGAACAGACACATTTGAACAGGACAAGGGAAGACTGTTAAACACAAGGGAGTGAGACAGGTGGGGATAATCTGACCAAGACACATGAGGAAGGGCAAGTAACCAGAAAGAAGAGGAGGCTTAAGACCTTCAAAATAAAACAGGAAATGACATGGCCAAAACATGGAGACAGGACAGAACCCGGTGTGACAGACAAAAAACAATGGATAAAGCATTCAGTCACGTTGCCCATCGGTTTCTTAAAAGTGGTTTTGAAGCCCATTTTCCTTCATCAGGGGTGCGCCTATGTTGCTCGGGTAAACCAAAAGGAACACGCCGACTGTATCTCAATCAAAATTGCAGAAATATTTGCAGACGTGCTGGCAGATGTTTACAATGGCGTTATACCATTAACATGTTAAGACTACTGTTGCATTTAGCCAAGGCTGGGTTAGTACAAAGCTCTAAGCGCGGTAGCATGACAATTATGAATGAGGGAGTGATAGTGTACTGTATAGCCATTGACTGATCCAACTATCAATCCATCATATTAGAAATACATGTATTGCTTTATATAAAGTCTCCTGGCCCATCCATCCATCCATCCATCTATCTTCTTCTGCCTATCCATTACCGGGTCATGGGGGCAGCAGTCTTAGCATAGATGCCCAGACTTCCTTCACCCCAGACACTTCCTCCAGCTCTTCCGGGGGGAGTCCGAGACGTTCCCAGGCCAGCCGAGAGACATAGTCTCTCCAGTGTGTCCTGGGTCTTCCCCGGGGTCTCCTCCCAGAGGGACATGCCTGGAACACCTCCCTAGGGAGGAGGGACACGCCTGGAACACCTCTTAGGCATCCGATACATGCCTAAGCCAACTCAGCTGACTCCTCTCAATGTGAAGGAGCAGCGGCTCGACTCCCACCTGGAGAAGGCACGACTCTGAGCTCCTCCCGGGTGACCGAACTCCTCACCCTATCTCTAAGGGAGCGTCCAGCCACCCTGCTGAGGAAACTCATCTCGGCCGCTTGTATCCGCGATCTTATCCTTTCGGTCATTACCCGAAGTTCATGACCATAGGTGAGGGTAGGTGCGTAGATTGACCAGTAAATTGAGAGCTTCACCTTTCGACTCAGCTCTTTCTTCACCAAGACGGTCTCGTACACTGACTTCGGCAGGGCTGCCCTTTTCCACCGGTTCTGTTCATAATTTTTATAGGCAGGATTAATAGGCATAGCCAGGGGCCGGAGGGGATCCAGTTTGGAAACCACAGGACTTCATCTCTGCTTTTTGCAGATGATGTTGTCCTGTTGGCTTCGTCAAACCGGAACCTTCAGCATGTGCTGGTGTGGTTTGAAGTCGGGTGCAAAGTAGCAGGGATGAGAATCAGCACCTCCAAAACCGAGGAGGGTGGTGTGCCTTGTCCAGGTGGGTGGAGAGGTCCTGCCTCAAGTGGAGGAGTTCAAATATCTCGGGATCTTGTTCACGAGTGAGGGAAAGATGGCGTTAGACGGAAGTCTCTTGGCCTGGAACCAAAAAATTACTCCCTCAGAGTTCCAACAAAGAAATCCAACGAACCAGGCTGTAAATATTTTTATTTCTAGGCTAAAGTTGGAGATTTTAACATGGATCTCTATGGGGATTAGCTATCTTTTGGAGCCAGTCGAGGAACTGTAATCTTAGATCCAGATGAGCCTCAACCTGGAACTGGGATGGTTGGCGCTTGGTATGAACTAGACGGCGTTGGCTGTGATATATCCTGATGTGCTCCTCTCTCCAAATGTAACTATGTGTCATATCAACGGAGACCATAAGAGATGTGATTGGTAGACTTGCTCTTCATTTTCAAATTTCCCACCTCTATCTCTTCTTCGTCAATTTTAAGTGGGTAAAAACGATAGTTTGCTGCAATTTCTGTAAAGATGACTGCTGCTCAACGAGTATACAGCTCCGACCAAGCAAGCTACTTACACTACTGGTGGTGTAATTATATAGTGCAAAACAAAAACACAGAAGTACAAATGGGTGAGGTGTCACATGCAGTTGCAGAAGTATAAACCAGGCTTAAGGTAGTTCTCACACCTAATAGTCTGGTAGACTCATTATTTAGGACTCAGTTTGACTGTGGATGCAACATAAAGCACTTTGTCTGACCGACCAAACCTTCTGAATAACGTATTCCCCTTTTCACCTGTGGTTGGATTAGATCAAGCTTCATTGAGCCTGCAGCAGGGGAATTCACATTTTAAGCTCACAAGACACATTTAAAATGCAAAAAATATCAAATAGAAAATAAATTGTTAATTTAGCAATAAAAATAGTAAAAAAAATATCAGATATACAAAAAAAGAATATGGGGTATAAAAATACATTAACGAAAGAACTGGTGGCGTGAGGGTGGGAAGGTTATGTGTGTAAGCTGTTGCCAGAAGCGCCGCAATGGGGCAGGAAATCCAGGCAATTGCCTAGGGCCCCAAGCTGGAGGGGGCCCCGAGGGATGGCTGACATAAACAACATAATAATGGAACTACTTTAGACGCTGCAATGACAACGCATCAGAAATGCCCCTCACGTGGCCCTTTCAGAGTTGTCACCGTAAGCACTGCAATGACAGTCAGGAATCTCCAACGTGTGGCAATAGTGATTCACAATTTGTGTGTATGTAAAGTTTTCAGTGAGATGGTTATGTTATTCATTATTTATTTTATATGTTAATTGTTTTATAAAAGATTTCGTTACTGATCTGTGGTCCTGGACTTCATTCATTATGATTCTGTGAGGCCCCATGGTCTCTCCTGCCTAGGGCCCCCAGGGGGTCTAGAAACACCCCCTGGCTGTTGCAAAAATATTTCACATCAGTTGAGTGAAAAAGAAGACAAGTGACCAGAGAACGACTAAACTGTAGAGTTGTGAATTATTACAGCGGTGAGAATGAAAGATCTGTGGTAGACCTCCTTCCCACACCTGGTGCTTCATCAAGAATTACCCAAGAAGTGTTTACCAGCAGTAAAGGTCCGATCATACTTCTATCAGAGCTTTGACTACGTGCTCACTCCACGTCTGACGGCGAGACCAGATTTAGCTTCTTCGATCCGCTTCATAGTTCCACTGTGCGATCACACGTCCCCAAACGAAACCAGACTTTCTAAGCAAATGGACTGTGGTCAGTTTAGAGCGACCAAACTGCTCTAAGACCAATTAACAAAGGACATTAAAGTGGAGTTGAGTCGGAAGGCTGCGATGAAGGACTGTTGTTGGCTTTGCAGTAAAAACTTGTTCATCCAAGGTGTTATTAGCCATCTGCAGCCATCTTGATTGTTTTGAAAAGTGGCTCTTAAGTTTCTCCCGTATGAGTCATCACACGAGACGGCCTGTCCTGATTAGTTTGGTCGGTTCTGTACTTGTAGAAATGACTGAAAGAGAGGGATAGCACATTCTTTTCACTAGAGAGACCTTTTGTGGAGTGAATGAGTAATGAAGACAAGACATGAATGTATTAGGGGATCATCTTTACAGTTTGCAGTAGGGATCTGTTAAAGACATTAATACTGTAAGCTAGCATAAATAAGCCGTATACTATTCATTTAGTCAAATAAACCACTATTATGAGTTAATATATCGGTTTTTGCCAGCACATTTCAATTGTTCCCTAACTACACAAGTATATCAATAAAAAATAAACATAATCCTGAAAAATCAAGGTTAAAAAAATATTGAAAAAATTACCAAGAAAGGCCGCTCCACTCTACTCTGTTTAGTTTATAAGCATTGTCCTTGTTCGTTGCTCATTTAGCTCATCTTCTCTCCGGTTTATGCTCCCAAGGAGGCTCTAACTGGGAAACAAAACAACCCAAAAACAATCCTCAGTAAATGAAACCCAAACTCTCTGCGGGCGTGGAATAACACAAAGTGAGGGTGTTATTTGATTTGTCACTTAACATGCATTTGTGTTTAACAGAGCCGGTGCAAAATGACCAGCACTTCAAGGTGAAGTGGGGCCTTTTTTTGTGGCTTTTTTTCCTATGGGCAGCTCAACCTAGCAATTAAACAGAAACAGCATGGTATTTACAGCCCGTCTGGGGTCCGATCAGGATAAAGCGAAACATTAAAAAGGAAAAGAGAAAGCTTTTGTCCGAGCTGGCACATTTCTCACTGTGAAACTGAGGCTGGTATAATGGCGATGGTGGTACAACCTCCTGCTGCGACTAAAACCCGGCTGCCTGCTGGCATCCTGACAACCCTGACATTACTGTATAATCACTGCTTACCATCACTTGCACCAGACAAATACACAGGAAAAAAACACACACTTATAAGCGCTGATGCATCGACATAAAGACTCACGTACAGTGCATCATGCACGTGGGCTTTCAGGCGGACTAGCTAACAAACACACATCACTCCGCGAATCGCAGGACGACAAATAAGCATCCTTTTGTTCGCCCACACTCACACATGCACACACAGCCTGTGTGTGGGCCCTTGTGAGTGACAGCGAGTGGTAGTGCTGGTTATCTGTGTATGTGCGGCCGGTATGTGTCGTCTTAAAATGCCAACTGTGGGCGTAAGACTTGAAGATAAGATATTGAGAGATGCGAAGGCAAAAGGCTTGCAGACCAACTTTGGCTCACACACACACACACACACACACACACACACACACACACATACACAGACACACGCACACAGCCCGCTGAGATAAATGTACAGAAGAGGTGTGTGTGTGGGGTTGGTTTGGGAGGGAGGGCTTAGAAAAGGAAAGAATTTAAAAGAAAAAGAAAATCTTATTCCAATTATCTCTCCTGGCTTGTCCTTCTAACAAATGTCAGATAAGGCATTTGTCGAGATAAAACCTACCTGACCCTCAAGACTTTTGACACTTCTCAGAGTCTGCAGCACTTAGACACTTACACCGTCTCTTCTCAGAGGCTGCTGAGCCCGGAGGGAACAAGACTTTTTTCATTGAGCTGAATTAATTCAGAAAAAGTAGAGCTTTTTCTTCTTGCCCTCTGTCTCTCGCTCCCTTTCGTCTTACTGGATTTGTTGTTGAGTGTTAAGCAGTTTCATTCCTGCAAACCAATGCAATATTTTCTTTAATTCAAATTCATCAGGACCTTTTGAGACGTTTTCAATTACAAGTCGTATAAAATTGACATGATTCAGCAAAATGGCAGACAGTTATGCAATAAGTTGATGGTAAAGACAGTTAATCAAATGTTAGGACTTAAGGAAGTGAAAGTTTAATGTCACTTTTGAACTCTCAATATATTCATCCGTTCATTTGCACTTATCCAGCGAAGAACACCGCTTACGTAAGCGGAGGGGGGGCGGAGTTATTAAGACCAATGGCAATAGCAAGACCTGGAGACGGAGAAATTTTCAAATAAGTCTTTTAGAGATGTGGTCCATGGAGGATCTACGTGGACCAAGTCCGTATCAGAGCAAATACGTTGTTGTTGCTTCATTTTTTGCACTAATGCAAACACAGCGACGTAACTGATGTTTGCAGCGACGTCATGACGTGGCTCCCCTTAGCACCGAGCTATGGAAAAACAAACCGGTTCTCAGCTGGTTCAGAAGTTTGAACAAGTTGTGAACCACCACCACAACTGGAACCAGAACCAGCCCTGGAACTGGTTTGGTGGAAAAGGGGTACAAGAGGTACTAATCTGGTTTTTTCTTGATAAGAAGGGGCAGGGACTCTTGTCCGAGTCTCTCCCATGGAGATTCCTCTCAACCTACATCCAAGCAAGAGTCCAGTCTGCCTGCAGAGGAAACTCCTCTTAGCCACCTGTGTCCACAATCAAATTCTTTTGGACAGCATCTATATATCGATATAAATCCAAGTGTAAACAGAGCCTTATCTTTCTCTAGACCACACCAGACTGGTCCAAACCTGCTGATCTACTGCTCCATGCTTCACCCTCTTATGAACAATACAAGGCCCTGAGATATTTAACCCCAGTACTCGAGTTGTAGAAAAAAAATCAGGGAGGATGGTGGATTTTATCATATGGGGACAGATAATTTGTGCTGATTACAAATGATATAATATATTACAAATAATAGCACTGACCAAAACACCTGCAGAAATACTGCAGGAATGACATAGCAGCAGTTAAATGCAGCCTTCTGTAAGCTTTAAATATCCACTGGCCTTACATCAAATACATCAAAACACAACAATAAAAAACAGTTTTCTGAACTTATCAATATGACTCTGTCCTTCACAGGATAAGTAAAACGGATCACTGCAAAAACTCAAAATCTTAACAAGAATATTTGTCTTATTTCTAGTTAAAATGTCTCATTTTAGTAAAAAAAATCTCATTACACTTAAAACAAGACTCATCACTGGAAAAAACTATTTTCACCTGTTTCAAGTAGATTTTCACTTAAAATAAGTAGAAAAATCTGCCAGTGGAACAACATTTTTTTGCTTGTAATGAGAAGATAAATCTTGTCCCACTGGCAGATTTTCTACTTATTTCAATTGAAAATTGACTTGAAACAGGTGAAAATTGTCACATTTTTCTGGTGATGACTCTAAATGTTGAAATAGCAGTAAAACCACATTCATTGATGAAATGACATAAGGGATGGAAAAGGGGGGATGGCAGTTTTACAGGGGGGATGATTTGGATCGTTTTTATTTCAGGGGGGGATGCCATCCCCCCTCATCCCCCCTCAACTCCAGTACTGCCTAACCCCTCCATTATGGGACAATACCTTACCTGGAGAGGGTTTTCCACTGTTTTCCAACTGAGGACCATGTCCTCACATTTGAGGGGTGCCGATTTTCATTCCAGCCACTTCACTCTCACCTATAAGACTCACTCCAGTGAGACGCCAACAGGATGCCTACAGCCTCATATGCAAAAAGCAGATGAGTAATCCAAAGGCCACTAAACCACGCCTCTTTCTTACTGTGGCTTGAAATTAAATTATGTACAGAAACGGTGATAGAAAGCAGCCAGACAGAGTTCAAGCCCTACCTGCAACAAATCCCACTTAGTGCTGGCAATTGGGACCAAACTCCATCTGAATCGGGACTGAGGCCACGTTTACACATAGCCGGGTATTTACAAAAGCGGATGTTTTCCCCTCTACGTTTTGAAAAATCTCTTCATTTACACAAACCCGCATAAATACGCTAATAAGGTGCTATGAGCAGCCAAACCTACAGGGGGCAGTGTAAAGAGAAGCATAAAGTCATGCTAGCCAAAAAAAACACAACAAATGACACAAGTAACTTCCAGTTACTTCCAAGATGAACAAGAGTCTTTCGTTTGGAGATACAGAGAAATAGAGTTACTTTTAAGTGTGACGTTAGAATATAAAACAAGTAGCCTACAATACAAGAAAATATTGACGGTGGCCAAACAAATTGTAAACACAGGTCACACACATGATGCTGCACTGCAAAAACTCAAAATCTTACCAAGAATATTCGTCTTATTTCTAGTTAAAATGTCTCATTTTTAGTCAAAAAATCTCATTACACTTAAAACAAGAGTCATCACCAGATAAATAACTTGTTATTTGACCATTTTCACCTGTTTCAAGTAAATTTTCACTTTTTTACAGTGATGAGTCTTGTTTTAAGTGTAATGAGATTTTTTTGACTAAAATGAAACATTTTAACTAGAAATAAGACAAATATTCTTGTTAAGATTTTGAGTTTTTGCAGTGTGTTGAGGTTTCTGTTGCATAATGTGATGTTCTAAAGCCTAAATGTCCGTGTTTACAAGCAAACGTGAAGACGGAGTTTTTGCAAATCTCCACTTTGGCCGGAGTTTTCAGAAATGATCGTTTTTGGTGACTTTGAGCTTCGTTTTCATGTAAACGAACAGCCAAAACGCATGAAAAAAAACACAGTATTTGCTACGTGTAAACGGGGCCTGAATAGCCCATGGCAGTCGAACCCAGCATCTCACGTTCCTGTAGCATGCCTCCCTGATATAACTAATGGCCTGGTCTTTCGCCTTTATGTGACTAATAGCATGCATACCTGTAGAGGAAAAAGGCACCTGGATGAAAGTGGTTGCGGTCCCGATACATGAGCAGAGAGGCTCCAGTCCTCTAGTGAAACCAGTCAGTGTTATCAAACCAAACACTTCCACAGTATGTGTATTTCCCTTGCCTTGATACTATCTGCATTAACCGCTAAATGTACCATATTAAATCGGTATCAAGCACCATAAAAAAGACATTACTTGTAAATGTATCATTGTAGGATGCCCGACGGTGATCTGCCAGCTTGTTCAATGTTTGCAAGGTTTTTCCTATTATTTTCCTCACATGATCGATGATTCTGCTGCTGTTTCACCATCTAGCATTTAGATAGTGAAATAGCTGACATTTCAAGCTATTTCAAGCACACTGCATAACCTAAGACAAAGCAAACATCACAGGGGGAAAAACAAAACATGCTTAGGGATGGTGTATGAAGCTGGTCTTCACGGTTCCTGAAGGATTAATCTTAACTATACATGTGTCACCATCAGCAGAGCCAAAAGTGGGCAGAGGTGACCGCCCTCCAACCGGGAGGTCGCTGGATAGACCCCCAGTCCCATCACATGCCAACGTGTCCTTGAGCAGGACAATATCCCCACTGCCTCAGCCAACTTTTACAACTGTCCAGATAAATAGAGAGGTTTGGGTCAAGGTGTAATAAAACTATGCCAAAACCAATGTGCAGAATAGGGGTGTGCAAACAAGGGTACTGTAGCAAGGCGAGTGCTACCGGGGCCGACCGAAGGATGGAGAGACACGGAGTTTCGTGTAGAACCCTTCTTTATTTAAGTTAAACCGCCACACACGTGCAGAAGCACCTTCACCCAGCTTCTCAGACCCTTGCTGCTGGGCAGCCATGCCTTATGAATGCTGGCAGAGTGGAGAGGCTGATTGGGCCCACCTGTGTCCTAATCAGCCTGAGTGGCTGCAGCTCCTCCACCCTGCCACAGGTACCTCACGATTCGATTCGATTTCGCTTATTGGAGCTTCGATTCTTCGATTCTAACGATTGTCGATTCGATTATTGGTGCCATGATTCTTCGATTATTGTGATTTTTAATGTTTTTTTCCATACAAGATTGATTTTGTCTTCATCTGTGGCTACATTTGTAAATAAATAGCCAACCAATTAACTCAGTTCCTGTAACAACACTCATTAAGTAAATAACAAGGTTTTTTGAACATTTGACATGTATTTTTCAAAGACAAAATAATTTATTTTATGACTATGTAAACATTTGCTCTTTGACTTACTTAACTTTGACCAGGGAAAGCTGCACTTGCATGAGAGCGCCCTCTATTGGCGGAAAACACTGAAAACGGTCAAGCCCTGGATTTAATGAGTTCATTAATTCAAGTAAACAAGATATGTACTTCCATCAAATGTATTTAGTGTAAACATATCTGCAATATTTCAAGTGAACAATAAGAAATGTGCATTCTTGAAAATGAAATGATTCAGCAGCTTATTCAGTCTGGAATCTGGATAGGATAACTTTAAAAAAAAAAAAAAAAGAAAAAATGTAATTAATCGATTCCAAATCGTCACGTGACGCATCGCGATGCATCGACACATCGATGAATTGCACCCACCTGTAGAACACTACGATCCACCGTGGTAGCTGCCGAAATTAGGAAAAGGCAGAAGAAAGTTGCTTTTTACTTTGACTGCTGCCATTGCAGAAATGTAAATAACCAACCTTGCCAAGGACTCTGATGCAACCATATATCATCACGGAGAGCAAGGTCGAGAGCACACGGCGCCCATTCTCCCTTTTTCTTCCTAACAAACCAACCGAAAACATAATAACATCGGTCTCAATCAGGACTGAATGTCCAAAGGGAAACTAAGTCAATTAAAAGAAATAAAACTTGCTTTCACACTGAATACAAAGGCAGGTCGTCAGGCCTGTTTATTCCTCTCTCACATTCCCAGCCTCCTATTGAGGACGGCTGATTAACAGAACATTTCATCATTCAGCTTTTCAAGGGATGCAAAATGATGAGCAATGAAAACTATGTACTGCAACATTTCTGTTTCTGTTTCTGAGTTCTGTTGAAAGAGATCTTTGCTGAATAAAGACAAAAAAAATCCATACTAGTTATTTAAAATGATGCACAAACACATTACATTATAAAGACTATGTAAAAACAGTCCACAGTGGTAAAACTCAAGCATCAAAGCATATCTGATTAAGACAGGTATGATTTCATATTTGCCTTGAAGAATGTTGTCTTAACGTTAATAACAAGTTTCCGCTTTGAAATGCTGATCAGCGGGAAGCCGAAGGTTGTTGGACTTGAAAGGCTTTCAGAGGGAAGACTGTGTGGCCTCCTGGTGGGAAGTGCCAATCTCTCCGGATCTTTCATCTGAACCTGGGCTGAGGGGGAGTGGTAGGAAAGCTTCATGGTTCAGTTTAAGGTGCTTGATGCGTCCAATATCGTCAGGAATTTACATTTTGCAATACTACAATGTGGATTTACCTTTTTTGGTCCCTATTTGTCATGGCTTTTTATGCTTCAAAACAAAAAAATCCCAAATGATTCCAATAAACAGGTGGTTTGTTTGATGAAAGCACTTCCACTTGATTATATTTACTTTATTTCTATCAAAATTATAAACAAAACAATAACCAAAACTATCCTACAACTCAAATGTAAACGGAAGTAGACTTTCAAGTTCAAAGAGGGGTCAAAAAAATATTTTATGAAAACCTCCTGTCATCACACCGAACATTTGACAAACAAAAGAAACTCCATTAACCACTTAAACGGGAAGGTCTAAAAGTTACCAAACTAATATTAACAGTTCCAAACACAAAGATTATTTACAGATTTTGGTTACAAACTAGCTCAAGTATAATCTAACTGCCTAAAGAAAAAACTAAATTGATAGAACATATGATTAACAAAAATTCAACATAAATTTATTACACAATTAAAAGTAAAATGATGTCTCATATCTCCCTTTTTTTTACAAACACACTAACTGGTGCTATTTACAATAATATGTGATCAGCTTCACTTAATAAGAAGTAAATAGCGTCCATTTCATTGAGTTACAGGGTGATAATTTACCAGCATCTTTCTTGTGGATCTATTTATGTCATATCATCTCCAACTAAAGCAAAATATAAAGTTTACACACCAAAATAAATTAGTGAAGATATCCATTGTAACATTTTAGCAATCTTCTGCACCAAATATCAGTTTTCTGGGAGCTGAGAACGCTTCCTTGTGGAGTTTTTTTTCTATCAGCAGGTCTCTATGACATCATAGAGGGCGGGGCTTCCTTGGGAGTTCAGTCACCCAACACTTCACATCAAAACTTTACCACTGTGCAGCAGTCCCCTTGTGGCTTCTGGAGGATCTGCCAGTACTTCTTTGTAGGTATTTTGCTTTTGTTTCCAAGATGTCATACTATTTTTTTTTTTTGTATAAAGCTGAAAGTCGATCCTGTTCCGACGCCAGAAGCTTGTGTGTCTGAATTGTAGGTGGTAAGTAAACTGCCTGTGTTGTGTTGGCAGCTTTATTGCGAACAAGTGCAAATACTGCGGTTTGTGGCATGTATGGAGTCAGTAATTGTTTGGCGTCAACATCACCTTTTATATTTCTTGGCTGCTTCCTGTATGTTTTCACACTCATTCTGGATTTTACCACGCTTCCCACATCTATGCCTTTTTACACCGGTGTGTACAGATATGTACAAGTACAAGTAACTGTGAGACCCTTAATGTTACACATTAGCCGGTAAAAACCATCACCTTTACCAACAAACTGGGCTGCTGTTGGTCAGACACATATAGAACCACTCCAGAGGTTCATCATAGTGACAGTTTTCCTCCAGAGTCTTAATACCGCTAGTCTACTTTATAAAGTTAGTTGTTTCTGAACGCTCATTGCTGTGGCATTTCTGAAAGTTGACTGTTGTTGTTCTGAACGCTGCTGAAAACAGAAGTCGTACCTGCTGCTTTGAGCAGGATTCAGAAACACTAGCCGCTGATTTAAAAACATCCAATATTTTTTAACAAAAAAAATGCAATAATTGCAATAAAATTTAGTTTAAAATAATGATGTTGAATGCGGCTTTATGGAATGTTCATAAACAACCATCATGGATCCATAACCGCCAGCGGGAAATATGCATCCACATCCACGGGAGACGATGCAAATTTGGTTTTGGTTCTAACTCCTACTTTGAGTTTCTTCTTGCAGTACTTCAGAACATTAGGCTTTTTAAATGTTAACTGGTACTTGTAAAAGTTATTGTGAAACAGTTTTCTGCAGCCCATTGGGCAACGTCTGCATTAAAAAAATGAATAGCTGGTATTTTGTTGCTGCTGCCACACGGTCCAGGGAGGTGGTGACCTCCTCAGACCACCGGAGTTTGATTTTGATTCTTTTCTAACCTGACACAGATGTGAGTTTAACAATAACTGTCACGGTATTTTGGTACTGTTACTGCTTTGGTGGTAAAAAAGTTTCTTGTTATCCATTAAAACCTGTTGAATAGAAGCCTGAGAACAAGCTGGTAAGTAAATGGTTAACTCTTCCCACCGGGAAGCCTCCACAAATACAACCAATCAGAATACACTTGAGACGAATCTGCTCTATTTCACGAGGAAACTATCCCTCGGATTATCCATAATTTTGCCCTAAAAAATAATTACAGCTTTGTGGGTTTTTTTTACTTGCTGCAAAGCAATGGGCTCTTATTTTTATTTTGTTAGTGTTCAAGAGAAAAACAACTGCAATCAATGCAAGAGTCACATTTAAGATCTGTTACTAACCTTTAAAGGATTTGTTAGACCTTTAAATATTTGAATCCTGTGAGTAAGGGATGAGGCGAGGTCTGCCGCGCTGCAACAGTCCCGTCTGAGGTGCCGGTAAATGACCGCATAATTCATGTAGCTTTTATTTTGAAATCACGCGGTAACCTTAAAAAAAATAATAGAAACACAAAACAGATCTCAGCGTAACGGCAACTTTGTTAGACATGACCAACAATTGGTTTCTCTTGTATAAACATATTATACAGTAAGAAAACACTTTCTCACTGTTTTACTTACATTTTATGTGTATATATTTGTTTTAAATGACATTTTAAACGTATATCTATATGTTCGTGTTCAGTCTGTCGTGCACTAATGTTACCCCGCAAGGATCTAATGGACTGCTAAATGGACTGCTAGTTTGCACCCTTGGAAAGTGGAGCGAGGTATGAAATTCATTAGTGACATTTCAGTTATTCAGTTATTATTGTAATGTAAAGTTTTATTGTAATATTTACAATATTTCTTGTGTTTGACTTGAATTTAATGTGAATATTTGCTCTATTGTAGCCTATTGCGTGAACGTGGGCATATTCTTCATTCATGGGGCTGGAACAGTGGCAATAGGAGATAACCCACGACGACAGAACGCAGTTTGACTCCCAACTCGTGTCTCGGCCCGCTACAACAGTTCAACATGTCTGCATTTTTGCAGACACTAACAAATAAACAATCCCTCTCACCCTTACTTGTGAATGCCAAAGGTCCTCTGCTAAGGTCACCACCCGCCCATAAACACATCTTTTGCAAAGTAGGGCAGGAAACCCCCCCTCCCGTTTTGCAGGCAGTTCTTAGACCCCAGCTACAGTGCACCGAAGCCCCACGGGACCCTATTACCAGTGACACCGGCAGCCTCCACAACCCTGAAGCAACGCGCTGTGACGGAGAGCCAGAGAATAATACAGTGACAAAATGCAAAGTAGAGGAAAAGAGGAAGCAAGGGCAATTAAAGCTGCAAGCAGCAATGAACGGGCCCTCGCACTCACGGCCACCGCCCCCCATAGGCATATCAGAAATGACACCACCCACGACATCCTATGTCAAACCATTGAAAAGTTATAGCAGAAAAAAGGGACAACCAATCAGAATAAGGGGCGGGGCTAATTCAGGCCAATGAAGGTCAAGGGCTCCATAAAGAATCTGATGACACCACCCACGACTCTCTATGTCAAACCATTCCAAAGTTATAGCAGAAAATCGGGACAACCAATCAGAAGAAGGGGCGGGGCTAATTAAGGCTAACGAAGCTTAAGGACTCATTACAGAGTCCCATGGCACCACCCACGACTTCCTATGTCAAACCATTGAAAAGTTATAGCAGAAAAAAGGGACAACCAATCAGAAGAAGGGGCGGGGCTAATTCAGGCCAATGAAGGTCAAGGGCTCCATAAATAATCTGATGACACCACCCACGACTCTCTATGTCAAACCATTCCAAAGTTATAGCAGAAAATCGGGACAACCAATCAGAAGAAGGGGCGGGGCTAATTAAGGCTAACGAAGCTTAAGGACTCATTACAGAGTCCCATGGCACCACCCACGACTTCCTATGTCAAACCATTCAAAAGTTATAGCAGAAAAAAGGGACAACCAATCAGAAGAAGGGGCGGGGCTAATTCAGGCCAATGAAGGTCAAGGGCTCCATAAAGAATCTGATGACACCACCCACGACTCTCTATGTCAAACCATTCCAAAGTTATAGCAGAAAATCGGGACAACCAATCAGAAGAAGGGGCGGGACTAATTAAGGCCAACGAAGCTTGAGGACTCATTACAGAGTCCCATGACACCACCCACGACTCTCTATGTCAAACCATTCAAAAGTTATGGCAGAGAAAAGTATTCTAGGGGGCGCTGTTGAGCCGTTAGGCCACGCCCATTAATGCAAGCCATGAAATATCAAATTTATCACCAGGCCTGGCTTGCATGCAAAATTTGGTGACTTTTGGAGAACTATCAAATATGGACCAATCAGATGAAGGGGGGGCGCGCCTTTTGGCGTCTAGCGTCGCCACGGTAACACTTTTGAAAGAGAAAAGTAATGCGCGTAGTCGCAGGATGGAGACGCACATTTTGATGTATAACACACTTGGGGAAACGTTACGGTTCGGGCTGAATTAACTGCCGAAGGAATGGCATAAATTTCGCCAAAATGACACGATTAATTCAAAATGGCCGACATCCTGTTCGGTTTCGGGCATGACCCCAAGAGACTTTTGTTTAAGTTGCGCCATGATACAGGTGTGTACCGATTTCCGTGCATGTACGTCTAACAGTATTGTGGGGCTTGAGGCACAAAGTTTTCAAGGGGGCGCTGTTGAGCCATTTTGCCACGCCCATTAATGCAAACCATTAAATACCAAATTTTTCGCCAGGCCTGGCTTGGGTGCAAGATTTGGTGCCTTTTGGGGAACTATCAAATATGGACCAATCACATGAAGGGGGGGTGCGCTTGTTGGCGTCTAGCGTCGCCACGGTAACACTTTGGAAAGAGAAAAGTAATGCGTGTAGTCGCAGGATGTAGACGCACATTTTGATGTATAACACATCTGGGTTCACGATACGGTTCGGGCTGAATTAATTCTCGAAGGAATGGCATATATTGCTCCAAAATTACGCGATTAATGCAGAATGTTCAAAATGGCCGACTTCCTGTTTGGTTTCGGCCATGGCGCCAAGAGACTTTTCTTTTAGTTGCGACATGATACAGGTGTGTACCGATTTTCGTTCATGTACGTCAAAGCGTATTATGGGGCTTGAGGCGCAAAGTTTTTTCTGTCTGAACCAAATAGATGAAGGGTGGGCACGCTTTTTGTCGTCTAGCGTCGCCACGGTAACGCTTTCGAAAGAGAAAAGTAATGCGTGGGGTCGGAGGATGGAGTCGCACATTTTGATGAATAACACACTTGGGGGAACGTTACGGTTCGGGCTGAATTAACTGCCGAAGGAAGGCATAAATTTCACCAAAATGACACGATTAATTCAAAATGGCCGACTTCCTGTTCGGTTTCTCGACATGACGCCAAGAGACTTTTCTTTAAGTTGCGCCATGATACAGGTGTGTACCGATTTTCGTGCATGTACGTCAAACCGTATCGTGGGGCTTGAGGCACAAAGTTTTCAAGGGGGCGCTGTTGAGCCATTTTGCCACGCCCATTAATGCAAACTATTAAATATCAAATTTTTCGCCAGGCCTGACTTGCATGCAAAATTTGGTGACTTTTTGGGCACGTTTAGGGGGGCAAAAAGGCCTTCCTTTTGTCAGGAAAATAATAATAATAATTAAAGCTGCAAGCAGCGATGAACGGGCCCTCGCACTCACGGCCACCGCCCCCCATAAGTATCAGAAATGACACCACCCACGACTTCCTATGTCAAACCATTGAAAAGTTATAGCAGAAAAAAGGGACAACCAATCAGAAGAAGGGGCGGGGCTAATTCAGGCCAATGAAGGTCAAGGACTCCATACAGAGTCTGGTGACACCACCCACGACTCTCCATGTCAAACCATTCAAAAGTTATAGCAGGAAATAGGGACAACCAATCAAAAGAAGGGGCGGGGCTAATTTTCACCAATTATGGTCAAGGACTCAATACCGAGTCCCATGACACCACCCATGACTCTTTATGTCAAACCATTCAAAAGTTATGGCAGAGAAAAGTTTTCCGGGGGGTGCTGTTGAGCCATTTTGCCACGCCCATTAATGCAAACCATGAAATATCAAATTTATCACCAGGCCTGGCTTGCGTGCAAAATTTGGTGACTTTTGGAGAACTATCAAATATGGACCAATCAGAAGGGGGCACGCTTTTTGGCGTCTAGCATCGCCACGGTAACACTTTTGAAAGAGAAAAGTAATGCGCGTAGTCGCAAGATGGAGACGCACATTTTAAGGTATAAGTCACTTGGATGCACGTTACGGTTCGGGCCGTATTAATTGCCGAAGGAATGGCATTAATTGCGCCAAAATTACACAATTAATTCAAAATGGCCGACTTCCTGTTCAATTTCGGCCATGGCGCCAAGAGACTTTTCTTTAAGTTGCGACATGATACAGGTGTGTACCGATTTTCGTTCATGTACGTCAAACCGTATTATGGGGCTTGAGGCTCAAAGTTTTTTCCCTCTGAACCAATCAGATGAAGGGTGGGCGCACTTTTTGGTGTCTAGCGTTGCCGCGGTAACGCTTTTAAATGAGAAAAGTAATGTGCGTCGTTGCAGGACAGGGACGCACATATTGATGTAGAAAAAAAAAATTGCTGACAAAAAAGTGTGGATACTGCGGGAATCGAACTCTGATCTCTGACTCCAAAGACGGGAACACTCTGGCTGAGCTAAGACTCAGCTTGTCATTTCTATTTGACCTACTGACTTATGAGAGACCAACATATCGATATTTAGTAATGTAAGTCTGGAGCTGTTTTTTCTAATTTTTTTAAATATTTGTAAGTTATAAATATTAGTAAAACCCTACTATTTTAATTATTACTTTTTCTGTAACCATTCTGCCAAGGTTGTAACCGGGCTGAGCGGGGAATATTTCTGACGTCACCACATTACAGGGAGCTGATTGGTCGGGGGGCGGGGCCGTCATCACCCTACTCGCCACCGATTGGTCGGGGGGCGGGGCCGTCATCACCCTACTCGCCACTGATTGGTCGGGGGGCGGGGCCGTCATCACCCTACTCGCCACCGATTGGTCGGGGGGCGGGGCCGTCATCACCCTACTCGCCACCGATTGGTCGGGGGGCGGGGCCGGCAGACGTTTGAATCAGGAAGCGGGAGTCAGCGCGAGAGCGACTGGCGGCTCGTGGCGATTTTATTATAAAAAAGGGACAACCAATCAGAAGAAGGGGCGGGGCTAATTCAGGCCAAAGAAGCTCAAGGACTCATTGCAGAGTCCCTTGACACCACCTACGACTTCCTATGTCAAACCATTCCAAAGTTATAGCAGAAAATCGGGACAACCAATCAGAAGAAGGGGCGGGGCTAATTAAGCCCAACGAAGCTTAAGAACTCATTACAGAGTCCCATGACACCAACCACGACTTCCTATGTCAAACCATTCAAAAGTTATGGCAGATAAAAGTATTCTAGGGGGCGCTGTTGAGCCGTTAGGCCACGCCCATTAATGCAAACCATGAAATATTAAAGTTATCACCAAGTCTGGCTTGCATGCAAAATTTGGTGACTTTTGGAGAACTATCAAATATGGACCAATCACATGAAGGGGGGGCGCGCCTTTTGGCGTCTAGCGTCGCCACGGTAACACTTTTGAAAGAGAAAAGTAATGCGTGGTGTCGCAGGATGTAGACGCACATTTTGATGTATAACACACCTGGGTGCACGTTACGGTTCGGGCTGAATTAACTGCCGAAGGAATGGCATAAATTTCGCCAAAATGACACAATTTATTCAAAATGGCCGACATCCTGTTCGGTTTCGGCCATGGCTCCAAGAGACTTTTCTTTAAGTTGTGCCATGATACAGGTGTGTAGCGATTTTCGTGCATGTACGTCAAACCGTATTGTGGGGCTTGAGGCACAAAGTTTTCCGGGGGGCGCTGTTGAGCCATTTTGCCACGCCCATTAATGCAAACAATGAAATATCAAATTTATCGCCAGGCCTGGCTTGCATGCCAAATTTGGTGCCTTTTGGGGAACTATCAAATATGGACCAATCAGATGAAGGGGGGGTGCGCTTGTTGGCGTCTAGCGTCGCCACGGTAACACTTTTCAAAGAGAAAAGTAATGCGTGTAGTCGCAGGATGGAGACGCACATTTTGATGTATAACACATCTGGGTTCACAATACGGTTCGGGCTGAATTAATTCTCGAAGGAATGGCATATATTGCTCCAAAATTACGCAATTAATTCAGAATGTTCAAAATGGCCGACTTCCTGTTCGGTTTCGGCCATGGCGCCAAGAGACTTTTCTTTTAGTTGCGACATGATACAGGAGTGTACCGATTTTCGTTCAGGTACGTCAAACCGTATTATGGGGCTTGAGGCTCAAAGTTTTTTCTGTCTGAAGCAACGAGATGAAGGGTGGGCGCGCTTTTTGGCGTCTAGCGTCGCCACGGTAACGCTTTTGAAAGAGAAAAGTAATGCGTGTGGTCGCAGGAGGGAGACGCACATTTTGATGTATAACACACCTGGGGGCACGTTACGGTTCGGGCTGAATTAACTTTCGAAGGAATGGCATAAATTTCGCCAAAATGACACGATTAATTCAAAATGGCCGACTTCCTGTTCGGTTTCGGCCATGTCGCCAAGAGACTTTTGTTTAAGTTGTCCCATGATACAGGTGTGTACCGATTTTCGTGCATGTACGTCAAACCGTATCGTGGGGCTTGAGGCACAAAGTTTTCAAGGGGGCGCTGTTGAGCCATTTTACCACGCCCATTAATGCAAACAATTAAATATCAAATTTTTCGCCAGGCCTGACTTGGGTGCAAAATTTGGTGACTTTTTGGGCATGTTAAGGGGGGCAAAAGGGCCATCACTTTGTCAGAAGAAAAATAATAATAATAATTAAAGCTGCAAGCAGCAATGAACGGGCCCTCGCACTCACAGCCACCGCCCCCCATAAGTATCAGAAATGACACCACCCACGACTTCCTATGTCAAACCATTGAAAAGTTATAGCAGAAAAAAGGGACAACCAATCAGAAGAAGGGGCGGGGCTAATTCAGGCCAATGAAGGTCAAGGACTCCATACAGAATCTGATGACACCACCCACGACTCTCTATGTCAAACCATTCCAAAGTTTTAGCAGAAAATCGGGACAACCAATCAGAAGAAGGGGCGGGGCTAATTTAAGCCAATGAAGGTCAAGGACTCCATAAAGAATCTTATGACACCACCCAGGACTCTCTATGTCAAACCATTCCAAAGTTATAGCAGAAAATCGGGGCAACCAATCAGAAGAAGGGGCGGGGCTAATTAAGGCCAACGAAGCTTAAGAACTCATTACAGAGTCCCATGATACCACCCATGACTTCCTATGTCAAACCATTCAAAAGTTATAGCAGAAAAAAGGGACAACCAATCAGAAGAAGGGGCGGGGCTAATTAAGGCAAACGAAGCTTAAGGACTCATTACAGAGTCCCATGACACCACCCACGACTTCCTATGTCAAACCATTCAAAAGTTATGGCAGAGAAAAGTATTCTAGGGGGCGCTGTTGAGCCGTTAGGCCACGCCCATTAATGCAAACCATGAAATATCAAATGTATCGCCAAGTCTGGCTTGCATGCAAAATTTGGTGACTTTTGGAGAACTATCAAATATGGACCAATCACATGAAAGGGGGTCGCGCCTTTTGGCGTCTAGCGTCGCTACGGTAACACTTTTGAAAGAGAAAAGTAATGCGTGGTGTCGCAGGATGTAGACGCACATTTTGATGTATAACACACCTGGGGGCACGTTACGGTTCGGGCTGAATTAACTGCCGAAGGAATGGCATAAATTTCGCCAAAATGACACAATGTATTCAAAATGGCCGACTTCCTGTTCGGTTTCGGCCATGGCTCCAAGAGACTTTTCTTTAAGTTGTGCCATGATACAGGTGTGTAGCGATTTTCGTGCATGTACGTCAAACCGTATTGTGGGGCTTGAGGCACAAAGTTTTCCGGGGGGCGCTGTTGAGCCATTTTGCCACGCCCATTAATGCAAACCATGAAATATCAAATTTATCGCCAGGCCTGGCTTGCATGCCAAATTTGGTGCCTTTTGGGGAACTATCAAATATGGACCAATCAGATGAAGGGGGGGTGCGCTTGCTGGCGTCTAGCGTCGCCACGGTAACACTTTTGAAAGAGAAAAGTAATGCGTGTAGTCGCAGGATGGAGACGCACATTTTGATGTATAACACATCTGGGTTCACGATACGGTTCGGGCTGAATTAACTCTCGAAGGAATGGCATATATTGCTCCAAAATTACGCAATTAATTCAGAATGTTCAAAATGGACGACTTCCTGTTCGGTTTCGGCCATGGCGCCAAGAGACTTTTCTTTTAGTTGCGACATGATACAGGAGTGTACCGATTTTCGTTCATGTACGTCAAACCGTATTATGGGGCTTGAGGCACAAAGTTTTTTCTGTCGAACCAATCAGATGAAGGGTGGGCGCGCTTTTTGGCATCTAGCGTCGCCACGGTAACGCTTTTGAAAGAGAAAAGTAATGCGTGGTGTCGGAGGATGGAGACGCACATTTTGATGTATAACACACTTGGGGGCACGTTACGGTTCGGGCTGAATTAACTTTCGAAGGAATGGCATAAATTTCGCCAAAATGACACGACTAATTCAAAATGGCCGACATCCTGTTCGGTTTCGGTCATGGCTCCAAGAGACTTTTCTTTAAGTTGTCCCATGATACAGGTGTGTACCGATTTTCGTGCATGTACGTCAAACCGTATCGTGGGGCTTGAGGCACAAAGTTTTCAAGGGGGCGCTGTTGAGCCATTTTGCCACGCCCATTAATGCAAACCTTTAAATATCAAATTTTTCGCCAGGCCTGACTAGGGTGCAAAATTTGGTGACTTTTTGGGCATGTTAAGGGGGGCAAAAAGGCCTTCACTTTGTCAGGAAAATAATAATAATAATAATTAAAGCTGCAAGCAGCGATGAACGGGCCCTCGCACTCACGGCCACCGCCCCCCATAAGCATATCAGAAAAGACACCACCCACGACTTCCTATGTCAAACCATTCAAACGTTATAGCATAAAAAAGGGACAACCAATCAGAAGGGGCGGGGCTATTTCAGGCCAATGAAGGTCAAGGACTCCATAAAGAATCTGATGACCCCACCCACGACTCCCTATGTCAAACCATTCCAAAGTTATAGCAGAAAATCGGGACAACCAATCAGAAGAAGGGGCGGGGCTAATTAAGGCCAACTAAGCTTAAGGACTCATTGCAGAGTCCCATGACACCACCCACGACTTCCTATGTCAAACAATTGAAATGTTATTTCAGAAAAAAGGGACAACCAATGACAAGAAGGGGCGGGGCTAATTCAGGCCAATGAAGGTCAAGGACTCCATACATAATCTGATGACACCACCCACGACTCTCTATGTCAAACCATTCCAAAGTTATAGCAGAAAATCGGGACAACCAATCAGAAGAAGGGGCGGGGCTAATTAAGGCCAACGAAGCTTAAGGACTCATTACAGAATCCCATGACACCACCCACAACTTCCTATGTCAAACCATTCAAAAGTTATGGCAGAGAAAAGTATTCTAGGGGGCGCTGTTGAGCCGTTAGGCCACGCCCATTAATGCAAACCATGAAATATCAAATTTATCGCCAAGTCTGTCTTGCATGCAAAATTTGGTGACTTTTGGAGAACTATCAAATATGGACCAATCAGATTTCAAAATGGCCGACTTCCTGTTCGGTTTCGGCCATGGCTCCAAGAGACTTTTCTTTAAGTTGTGCCATGATACAGGTGTGTAGCGATTTTCGTGCATGTACGTCAAACCGTATTATGGGGCTTGAGGCACAAAGTTTTCCGGGGGGCGCTGTTGAGCCATTTTGCCACGCCCATTAATCCAAACCATGAAATATCAAATTTATCGCCATGCCTGGCTTGCATGCAAAATTTGGTGCCTTTTGGGGAACTATCAAATATGGACCAATCAGATGAAGGGGGGTGCGCTAGTTGGCGTCTAGCGTCGCCACGGTAACACTTTTGAAAGAGAAAAGTAATGCGCGTAGTCGCAGGATGGAGACGCACATTTTGATGTATAACACATCTGGGTTCATGATACGGTTCGGGCCGTATTAATTCTCGAAGGAATGGCGTATATTGCTCCAAAATTACGCGATTAAATAAGAATGTTCAAAATGGCCGACTTCCTGTTCGGTTTCGGCCATGGCGCCAAGAGACTTTTCTTTAAGTAAAGACATGATAAATAAGTGTACCGATTTTCGTTCATGTACGTCAAAGTGTATTATGGGGCTTGAGGCGCAAAGTTTTTTCTGTCTGAACCAATCAGATGAAGGGTGGGCGTGCTTTTTGGCGTCTAGCGTCGCCACGGTAACGCTTTTGAGAGAGAAAAGTAATGCGTGGTGTCGGAGGATGGAGACGCACATTTTGATGTATGACACACTTGGGTGCTCGTTACGGTTCGGGCCGTATTAACTGCCGAAGGAATGGCATAAATTTCGCCAAAATGACACGACCAATTCAAAATGGCCGACATCCTGTTCGGTTTCGGGCATGACTACAAGAGACTTTTCTTTAAGTTGCGTCATGATACAGGTGTGTACTGATTTTCGTGCATGTACGTCAAACCGTATCGTGGGGCTTGAGGCACAAAGTTTTCCGGGGGGCGCTGTTGAGCCATTTTACCACGCCCATTAATGCAAACCATTAAATATCAAATTTTTCGCCAGGCCTGGCTTGGGTGCAAAATTTGGTGACTTTTTGGGCACGTTTAGGGGGGCAAAAAGGCCCTCCTTTCGTCAGAAAAATAATAATAATAATTAAAGCTGCAAGCAGCGATGAACGGGCCCTCGCATTCACGGCCACCGCCCCCCATAAGCATATAAGAAATGACACCACCCACGACTTCCTACGTCAAACCATTCAAAAGTTATCGCAGAAAAAAGGGACAACCAATCAGAAGAAGGGGCGGGGCTAATTCAGGCCAATGAAGGTCAAGGACTCATTACAGAGTCCCATGACACCACCCACGACTTCCTAGGTCAAACCATTAAAAGGTTATAGCAGAAAAAAGGGACAACCAATCAGAAGAAGGGGCGGGGCTAATTCAGGCCAATGAAGGTCAAGGACTCCATAAAGAATCTGATGACACCACCCACAACTTCCTATGTCAAACCATTCAAAAGTTATGGCAGAGAAAAGTATTCTAGGGGGCGCTTTTGAGCCGTTAGGCCACGCCCATTAATGCAAACCATGAAATATCAAATGTATTGCCAAGTGTGGCTTGCATGCAAAATTTGGTGACTTTTGGAGAACTATCAAATATGGACCAATCAGATTTCAAAATGGCCGACTTCCTGTTCGGTTTCGGCCATGACTCCAAGAGACTTTTATTTAAGTTGTGACATGATACAGGTGTGTAGCGATTTTCGTGCATGTACGTCAAACCGTATTGTGGGGCTTGAGGCACAAAGTTTTCCGGGGGGCGCTGTTGAGCCATTTTGCCACGGCCATTAATATAAACCATGAAATATCAAATTTACCACCAGGCCTGGCTTGCATGCCAAATTTGGTGCCTTTTGGGGAACTATCAAATATGGACCAATCAGATGAAGGGGGGGGGCGCGCTTTTTGGTGTCTAGCGTCGCCACGGTAACACTTTTGAAAGAGAAAAGTAATGCGCGTAGTCGCAGGATGGAGACGCACATTTTGATGTATAACACACCTGGGTGCACGTTACGGTTTGGGCCGTATTAATTCTCGAAGGAATGGCATATATTGCTCCAAAATTACGTGATTAATTCAGAATGTTCAAATTGGCCGACTTCCTGTTCGGTTTCGGCCATGGCGCCAAGAGACTTTTCTTTAAGTTGCGACATGATACAGGTGTGTACCGATTTTCGTTCATGTACGTCAAACCGTATTATGGGGCTTGAGGCACAAAGTTTTTTCTGTCTGAACCAATCAGATGAAGGGTCGGCGCGCTTTTTGGCGTCTAGCATCGCCACGGTAACACTTTTGAAAGAGAAAAGTAATGCGTGGTGTCGGAGGATGGAGACACACATTTTGATGTATAACACACCTTGGTGCACGTTACGGTTCGGGCCGTATTAACTGCCGAAGGAATGGCATGAATTTCGCCAAAAAGACACGATTAATTCGAAATGGCCGACATCCTGTTCGGTTTCGGGCATGACTCCAAGAGACTTTTCTTTAAGTTGTGACATGATACAGGGATGTACCGATTTTCGTGCATGTAAGTCAAACCGTATCGTGGGGCTTGAGGCACAAAGTTTTCAAGGGGGCGCTGTTGAGCCATTTTACCACGCCCAATAATGCAAAGCATTAAATATCAAATTTTTCGCCAGGCCTGGCTTGGGTGCAAAATATGGTGACTTTTTTGGCACGTTTAGGGTGGCAAAAAGGCCTTCCTTTTGTCAGAACAATAAGAAGAAGAAGAATAATTCCTACAGATACAATAGGGCCTTCGCACTGCAAGTGCTCGGGCCCTAATAATAATAATAATAAAAATTCCTGCAAATACAATAGGGCCTTCGCACTGAAGGTGCTCGGGCCCTAATAATAATAAAAATTCCTGCAAATACAATAGGGCCTTCGCACTGCAAGTGCTCAGGCCCTAATAATAAAAATTCCTACAGATACAATAGGGCCTTCGCACTGAAGGTGCTCGGGCCCTAATTAAAGCTGCAAGCAGCGATGAACGGGCCCTCGCACTCACGTTCACCGCCCCCCATAAGCATATCAGAAATGACACCGCCCACGACTCTCTATGTCAAACCATTCAAAAGTTATAGCAGAAAAAAGGAACAACCAATAAGAAGAAGGGGCGGGGCTAATTCAGGCCAATGAAGGTCAAGGACTCCATACAGAGTCTGATGACACCACCCACGACTCTCTATGTCAAACCATTCCAAAGTTATAGCAGAAAATCGGGACAACCAATCAGAAGAAGGGGCGGGGCTAATTAAGGCCAATTATGGTCAAGGACTCAATACAGAGTCCCATGACACCACCCACGACTCTTTATGTCAAACCATTCAAAAGTTATGGCAGAGAAAAGTATTCTAGGGGGCGCTGTTGAGCCGTTAGGCCACGCCCATTAATGCAAACCATGAAATATCAAATTTATCACCAGGCCTGGCTTGTATGCAAAATTTGGTGACTTTTGGAGAACTATCAAATATGGACCAATCAGATGAAGGGGACGCGCGCTTTTTCACGTCTAGCGTCGCTACGGTAACACTTTTGAAAGAGAAAAGTAATGTGCGTCGTCGCAGGACAGAGGACATTTTGATGTAAAAAAAACACAAAAATTGCTGACAAAAAATTTCGTCATGACCAAAGACCGCAATAATGAGGCTGAGCTATGTCTCAGCTATACCTTTTGCTTTGACTTACTGGCTTAGGACAGACCAACATAGCGATAAAATGTCTGGAACTTTTTTTTCCTAATTTTTTTAATATTTGTAAGGTATAAATATTAGTAAAACACTACTATTTTTATTACTTTTTCTGTAACCATTCTACCGAGATTCTAACCGGGCTGAGCACGGGTCTATTTCTGACGTCACCACATTACAGGCAGCTGATTGGTCGGGGAGCGGGGCCTTCATCACCCTACTCGCCACTGATTGGTCGGGGGGCGGGGCCGTCATCACCCTACTCGTCACTGATTGGTCGGGGGGCGGGGCCGTCATCACCCTACTCGCCACTGATTGGTCGGGGGCGGGGCCAGCAGACGTTTGAATCAGGAAGCGGGACTCTCTATGTCAAACCATTCCAAAGTTATAGCAGAAAATCGGGACAACCAATCAGAAGAAGGGGCGGGGCTAATTAAGGCCAACTAAGCTTAAGGACTCATTACAGAGTCCCATGACACCACCCACGACTTCCTATGTCAAACCATTCAAAAGTTATGGCAGATAAAAGTATTCTAGGGGGCGCTGTTGAGCCGTTAGGCCACGCCCATTAATGCAAACCATGAAATATCAAATTTATCGCCAAGTCTGGCGTGCATGCAAAATTTGGTGACTTTTGGAGAACTATCAAATATGGACCAATCACATGAAGGGGGGGGCGCGCCTTTTGGCGTCTAGCGTCGCCACGGTAACACTTTTGAAAGAGAAAAGTAATGCGTGGTGTCGCAGGATGTAGACACACATTTTGATGTATAACACACCTGGGTGCACGTTACGGTTCGGGCTGAATTAACTGCCGAAGGAATGGCATAAATTTCGCCAAAATTACACAATTTATTCAAAATGGCCGACATCCTGTTCGGTTTCGGCCATGGCTCCAAGAGACTTTTCTTTAAGTTGTGCCATGATACAGGTGTGTAGCGATTTTCGTGCATGTACGTCAAACCGTATTGTGGGGCTTGAGGCACAAAGTTTTCCGGGGGGCGCTGTTGAGCCATTTTGCCACGCCCATTAATGCAAACCATGAAATATCAAATTTATCGCCAAGTCTGGCTTGCATGCCAAATTTGGTGCCTTTTGGGGAACTATCAAATATGGACCAATCAGATGAAGGGGGGGTGCGCTTGTTGGTGTCTAGCGCCGCCACGGTAACGCTTTTGAAAGAGAAAAGTAATGCGTGTAGTCGCAGGATGGAGACGCACATTTTGATGTATAACACATCTGGGTTCACGATATGGTTCGGGCTGAATTAACCCTCGAAGGAATGGCATATATTGCTCCAAAATTACGCAATTAATTCAGAATGTTCAAAATGGCCGACTTCCTGTTCGGTTTGGGCCATGGCGCCACGAGACTTTTCTTTTAGTTGCGACATAATACAGGAGTGTACCGATTTTCGTTCATGTACGTCAAACCGTATTATGGGGCTTGAGGCACAAAGTTTTTTCTGTCGAACCAATCAGATGAAGGGTGGGCGCGCTTTTTGGCGTCTAGCGCCGCCACGGTAACGCTTTTGAAAGAGAAAAGTAATGCGTGTTGTCGCAGGATGGAGACGCTCATTTTGATGTATAACACACTTGGGGGCACGTTACGGTTCGGGCTGAATTAACTTTCGAAGGAATGGCATAAATTTCGCCAAAATGACACGACTAATTCAAAATGGCCGACTTCCTGTTCGGTTTCGGGCATGACCCCAAGAGACTTTTCTTTCAGTTGCGCCATGATACAGGTGTGTACCGATTTTCGTGCATGTACGTCAAACCGTATCGTGGGGCTTGAGGCACAAAGTTTTCAAGGGGGCGCTGTTGAGCCATTTTGCCACGCCCATTAATGCAAACCATTAAATATCAAATTTTTCGCCAGGCCTGACTAGGGTGCAAAATTTGGTGACTTTTTGGGCATGTTAAGGGGGGCAAAAAGGCCTTCACTTTGTCAGGAAAATAATAATAATAAAAATTCCTGCAAATACAATAGGGCCTTCGCTCTGAAGGTGCTCGGGCCCTAATTAGAGAGAAGAAACAACAGAGCAGGATTTGATACGGTGGAAAGGGGGTCAGCAAAAGAGGGGACTACTGACGAGGAAATTAATCTGGGAAGAATCTTGCTTCTCGCTGGGATGGATGTGCAAAAATGAGGCAAATATCCCCCAAAAGTTCCTGAAATGCCGCAGAAATCATTCTTCCTTCTCTGAGCTGTTCTTCAAATGAAAAGCAAGAGCTCGTGTGTGCTTGAATAGATGACAACCGATGCGTCGTGCTGTTCCCCCCTCAACCTTCCAGACGGATCAGCGCCGTGTAATTATTATATTCTTTCCATTCCTTTCAGTATCACGTAAATTGGCTCTCTGGCACGCCGGCGCTCATTAGCGCGCGTGGATAATTGCGATCTTCTTCACTTCTGTATTTGTGTGTCCTTTTGTCTGACTGTGCGTTTAAAGCGAGCACGAGTGGGAGAAGGCGCGTCCCCGCGTGTACCTAGCGCGGCGTTGCCGCGGCGCCGGTTGTGCCTCCGCGTAATTGTGCACAGTTGTTGAGACAGTCATTACCGTGACAGATGAGCCGAGGCGGTTCCTCCACTCCTCTCAACAGGCAGATGTCTCCTCTTGATCTTCGTCTGTTGCCTTTTGTTTCGCCCCGCAAAGCTTTTGCCGGGATATTCTCCGAGTCAATTAGCTAACAAGCAGCTAACGAGGAGATAAGGCCAATTAAGATAATAGCGATTATAATGATGGTAATTATGACAATGAGATTGGAGAGACACCAGGTCAGCTTTCGGGAAGACGCACCGGATCCGAGGCGGGAAAGGAGGAGAAGGGAAAAGACAACACCACCTCCTCCATCAGATGTTTTTTTTGAGTGTTTGAAGTGCTTATGTCGCTAACTACCACGTTGGCTTTGATGAGCCGTTTAAATTTCACAAGAAGTGACAGAATTCAGGGGGAGGGAAACAAAGCCGAGCAATTAGCTGCAACATGTGTGTAAACAAAATAAATGTGATTTAAAAGCAATTAGGCACATGTTGATTTGTTAAAGCCAAATTTGTAGAAAGCAAAAGAACCAACAAAACAAGCCTCGCTCCTCGCGGCGCCGTGTGACTGACGGCGGCGGGCCGTGTATCCGGTGGGTTTTAACCACTAATAATTGTGATGGAGGGGCTAAAACGCCTCGCGAAAGGCTGGAGGGGTGTGTGTGTGTGTGTGTGTGTGTGCCTGCGGACATTAAATAAGTTTCCCCCAGAGGGTAACAAACGGGATCTTTTCTTTTCTGCGCAAACATCCAAACATATAAAGAGCTCCAATAAACGGAGCGATAGCCACATGTGAAGTCTGAATGCTGGTTTCAAACATGTTCAGTACCAAAAACACCCGTTTGATTTCAGATCCACTGCTATGAGCATAGTCTCGGTCTCGCCAGTACACCAAGGTGACAGAATCTGGTGATCAGCAGTTCTTCCTCTTGTTAATGTACAGTTTTGTAAACTATTAGCATTTTGCATTTGATTTAATGTTTTGGTGCATCTGCATGTGTCTTTATTTAATTACAGTTTTGTGTTTATAACGGCCTTTTTTGAATAAAAATATGAATTATATATATTTGCATATCGTTGTGATTGATTAAGCATCAGGTCCATTTCAGTGATGCTGATATACGGTGTAATCTGATTACTATAATGGTAAATAATGTAATTTCAATCTTTAATATTTAAAATTCAGGTTTCATCTCCAAATTCAGTCCAACTTAAATCAGTAACATTTACTATTAATTCCTTTTCTGAGGTGGAGGGGGGTGTTGGAGCTGGTTATTCTGCTAGAGTACTTTGGGACTAGTTAGTAGTCGTGTCAATCCTTAAAAGCACTGGAGTCAATCCTCCAATAGTGTAGAAATAGCGGTAGTGCAGTCGCCACACAGATCTGATCTCAGCTGATGGATGAAAACATTTATAGTGAGTTCAACATCATCATCCACTTCTCTGTGTTATTGTGCTGCAGTTGAATACAAGCTCATATGGAAACTAGCTGAACCAGGATGGAGCTGGTGTTCTACAATCACGCAGGATCAGGAAATAACTAGGTTTGGTCTCGGTCTGGAGCTGAACTGGTCTTGGTCTTGATACTCTCTGGTCTTGGTAGTGTCTTGGTCTCGCTTTAGGCGGTCTGGACTCCAAGTCTAACACACACACGTGAACCGTAATCCCTCGACTTCCCCCCTAACCTCTTTGAGCTACACAAAGAGCAAGTAAGTGTCTCGGGTCAGAACTTGGATATATGTCAAACGTTCATTCTGGCGTGAAATGCATAACAGTGAGACATTTTCCTCATTCTCTCTCTTTTTACTTTGCCCTTCTCAGGCTTGCCGGAGTTTGCTTTGGTGCCCTGCCCCCTTGAACCGCGGTCGTCCCCACGTTAGCTCGCCCCCCGCCCCCCGCCCCGGCCTCATTAAACTAACTGCAGCAGCTTCTTTCACAACCGACCATTAGTGCAACTGCTGACATGACAGGACCATGATCCCTCCTCCCAAGCCCCCCCGCTTACAAACAGACTTGTAAAGGTGCAGTTTGTACAGATTTGTACCAGCGAAGGCGTCCGACCACATGCAGAAGCAGTTCTCTAAAGGGCAGATCTTTCTATGTTGGAGACGACGGCACAAAAGCAACTAAAGGCTGTATAAGCACTTCTGAAAAACATGTACCACACTGACGGATGTTAGTGAAAGCTAAACTTAATGATTTGTGTGACACCCCTGTTAGGGAGTGGTCACAATAATGTAATTTTGTTTATATGTGTACAAATGGGACACCTTCATTAAGAAGTGTATTTTATTTTCATGTATTATATTTATAACGGCCGCCATTACATGCGAGAAGCCGCCATTACGGACGAGCACGTGTAGTGCACGTTCAAGTCGTATGCTCGTTAAGGTGCCAATTAAGCTTATCTGTTTATTTTATGTATTTATATTATTATGTAATGTTTATATATTCAACACGAACATGTTGGGTAATCCTGTGTATATCACAGTGAGTTATTTGAAGGGGTATTTCGACCCACTGAATTCTGTTAACACTGTATAGTGATGTTTAACCAGTAATACACTGAGGAATTTGAGATGTTATAACTGAACAAGAACGAGGAAAATGGATTGTGTAATTGTAAAGAAACCCATGTGTTAATTGTGACAGTTTGATTGTGTGTTTTATTGTTGTAAATAAAATAAATTACTTCGCGGAGAGCGAAGAAGGTCGTGCTTCAATTGCTCCGCACTCCACCTGCTTTTTACAGGTAAAACATATTTGTTACCACGGTCCTCACCCTTGGGACCCGAAACATTTGCAAATCCCATAAACCCATATTTTAAGCATGTTTATAGTGGTCATAATAGAGAAGAGTTAAGAAATGTAACATGTGAGGAAAAAAAGTATGATTTTCAATTTGATGGCAGCAACACATCACATAAAAGTTGGGGCAAGTGATGTTTACCAGCGTGTAGGACGCCCTGGTCTTTTACCAGCGGTCCTATACTGTACGTCTGAGATCTGAGGAGACCAGTTGGTGGAGTTAAGAATGTCGATTTATTCCTGTTTAGAAGTCAGCCATCTCACCTGTTGTAATTATCAATAAGGCCGTAACCAAACCAAAGCTTGTTACTTCTTCGCACAGGTGTGAAAGCTCATCCAAACTCTGGTTCACTTGCAGATTAATCCTGTCGTAGTCCATTTACAGTGAGAAACTGCAAACTGACCACCTACTGAACCAAGGAGAGGTAGGTGACGTGGAGCGCAATGCATTTTGGGTCGAAAAAGTGAAAAGCTGAAGATGCTTATTGATACAATAACAATAACTATGGCAGTCGCTTGTGGCTGACCGGTGAATAGTGTTGTTTTCATCAGCCTGTTTCAAATTTAGTTTTAGTCTAGTCTTTGGGTCCAGCTATCATTTTAGTTTTTATTAGTTTTAGTCACGTTCTTTCTCCTTTTAGTCGTGTCAAGTTTCACTCGACTAAAAGTCTGAGCATTTCAGTCTTATTTTAGTCAGAATTATCCAGGACCATTTTAGTTTAGTTTTAGTCAAAGATTGTATTTAGCCAAACCCATTTTACAATTCAAACACGGTTATCTTATTATTATATTATTGTTACCTTATAGACTGAAGAATACATTCATTCCAGATACAGAAGACTCTAATTTGAGTTTACAACATTTTTATTTTTCCGCATTTCTCCCTATCTTTTTTTTTTCAACGACAGATTGAGTTTTCTTTTCCACGTCTATGCGGGAAAATGTATCCAAAGATGGTTTCTTCTTCTTTTCCCAGCGCCAGAGAAGATCCCCGCGTTTCTCTATTTAACTTTGTTTTTAATGGACGTGAAACTAGAGCTCTGCGTTAACGGCATCAGCCTCTAACTCTGCAGCTGCATCTTCTGGATCTGATTCCCCGCTGCAGCGACTGGGATTGAGGACTAACGTCACCCAGCAGAACTAAACCAGAGAAACTACTGAGAACATGGGCATTAAGGATCTTTGGTAGAACATTTCGTCTCGTTTTGGTCAACGAAAATTAAGACACATTTTAGCAGAGTTTTTATTTTGTAATCTACATTTTAGTCTCGTTTTTATTCGTCTACAATATTGCATTATATATTTAATCATCGTTATCGTCACATGACCAGCATTTTCGTTGCGTCTCGTTTTCCTCAGGGGATAAAAGGTTCGTTGACGACGAAATTTAGTCAAAATTTTCGTTGACGAAAGCAACTTTAGTGGTGAATGAGGTGGATGAACGGGGATGAAGGACGTGGATTTCCTCTTTCAGACCCGACCAATCGATGAGGAAGATCACCTCATGCTCATTTCATCCTGGTCAGCGCACGTTTCAGGTGATACCGCCCCAAAGGAGCAGCTGCTGCCGTGGTTGATGAATGAGGATCGACATCGACATCTGCGTACATCCCCCTCCATTGACGTGTGACGGATGATGGGATGTTTTAAACTCTCACATACTTCACCTTTAACCTGTGGGACTGAACCTGTTAGTACTTTTCAGCTCAAGAGTTTTCAGGATAAACCTCGGTGAGCTAACGGTAAATGTGCTGCCTCCATTACACTTGCTGCGCATAATTAGACAGCCAGATAAACTCCTTCCTGACATCACGACTCTGAAGACATTTGTCTCTTTGTCCACAGGTTTATTGATGTGGCGAGGAAAGGTGAAACTAGAACAGAAATGCAAAAAATATAAATCAATAAGGGAGTTGCTTTTAAAGGAGCTTGAGGCTCCTTTTAAGGAATGAGACTCTCTAGCGCCACCCTTCACCACGACGGCCGTTGGGGGTACTGCAGCCAACAGTGAAGCCGGCACGGGAGAACGGGGAGAACGTGCATGCAGCATCATGTGATGTCACATCCGCAGGACAGCGCGGGAAATTCGGGACCGAATTGCAGCACATTTTGCAGCACACAGCCTGTTCAAGGCAAAGGAGAGATACACTAGAGGGCTCATTCTTTTGGGTTTGGAACGCTTCATCTGACATTATTACTAGAAAACTTAAAATGTATACGAATTTTTTTCATAAATCCTGCCACAATCCGGCCTCAAGCTCCTTTAACATACAAAATAACCACAACATGTACCAGTTTAAACTTCAACATGAATTAATCCACGTTTTCTCTTACCTTTTTTTTAACTGTGACAGGATGTATGTATTTATTATCATGTTCTTAACTTCAAATGTCGTATATTAAATAATATCCTTACATGTCATACATTTTCTGCAGATTTCCTACTACGCCCACATGTACTTGCAGTGGCCAGTAACAGAGCCGTAATTATTTATCAAATTTTAATATTAAACTTTAAAAAATGGCAAAAATAATGCACTATCATTGTAAATTATAACAAAACAAATCGATACATACCCACAATGCTATCAAAGGCATAAAACGTAAGCAGATGTTGCTGGATTAAACAAAAAGCGACCGGTTTTCTTCAGCTCTCTTGCTTACTACCGGGTTTCTGGGCTTCTAGTCACATGACACTCCCTGTAATTAGTCCCTGAGTTTCTTAAAGCGACCACAACGAAAAACAGACTTGAGCAAACAACTTTAACATTACTTAACCAAAACAGTAAATATCACTCATGTAATCCTTCAAAATCTTTGAATTAACAACACAGCTGCAATTTCTGCATTTAAAATAAACAGAGGAGGAAAAAGCGAATCAACTTCCAGCTCTGAGAGGCTTTTAATGCCATTAAAGAGGGTCGTGGTAACCGCAGTCTAATTTATTTGATATTCTTCACTGAATTAAAGTAAGGCCTCAAATCCCTCTCTAACTGATCTCTTAAAATGTTTGTTATGCAACATGTGAGCCTGGTCTTTATGATCTCCCCGCTGAAGGAAGCAGGAATATATCATGTAAAATAACACGACAGGAGAACAAAGGAGGACTTTAAAGAGACGATACTGTAATCCGGCAGTTTTACTGCAGATTAGCATCTTTAATTCGGAGCGAAGCGGCGAGGACAAACCACTTGCAAGAGAGGAGGGCAGATCAGTGGAAAATGACACGATGAGATCAGAACGTGGATAAAGACAAAAGGACTGGGTGGCGCAGATTAGCTGAAGCCACCTTCTACGAGGCCGTCTTGGGACCGGGACCGATGAACCGACGGAGGACAGGGATCTTTATTTAAGAGCTCCAGACACCATGTAACCATTTAACAGACGCGTCTCTTATCATTAACGTTAGACTGTAATGTAATTAGCTCCAGGTAAATCAATCTGTTGTGCTCAGCAGCGGGTTAAAGAGAACTGTCAGCTCTCAGCACCCCCTCCTTCTTCCAAAAGTCTGTTGGGGGAAAGGGGAGCTCTTGACGAAGTTTGAGCAAAATACTCCCTGTGAACCCGTGGATTTACTCGGCTTTTAGTTGGATTTTTCTTTTGTTTTCCCCCGTTTTTTGTGTCGCCTCACACCATCTCTCGTGACTCCTCGTTCACCAACTCCTCCAGAGTGTCTGGCATCATGAATATTTAGACGGCATCTGCAACGTGTTGTTCGCTTTCACAAGTCAGATCTGTCAAATTGTTCATTTGTTGTGAAGTGTAACTGCAGATTGAAGGCTGATTTCGTCTCCAGTCTGTGTCAGTTCCCCCGTGGCACCAGTAACTAAATCTTCAGAGCCTTGAAAGATTTGGACTTCTAGGGAGGTTTCGCACCAGAGTTTGCTTGTTCTGTCCAAATCACTCAAGTTTGTGAAGGAGTTTGTGAACATTTACTTTTTGGATTGGTTTCTTTTCACAAAGAGAGAGAAACCGCAAGCTTCACTTCAATGCACCACTTCAAACCACACAGGTTGTCTGCACCGCTTATTCTACAGTCGCAGGAACAAAAACACGTAAATACAGTCAGGAGATCTCGTGTTTAGGGACATGCTGATGTACTTCTCATTTTATGACGGAGTTGCTTCTCAACATGAATTCTTGTGTGAATGCGTGCTCTTTTCCACAAATAGTTACGAACAAATCAAAATCAAAGCAATCAAAGTTAGTTTTGGCTACCGGCTCCTTCAGCTGATCCATGGCGAATGAGCTGCCAGCCGACATTTACAGCGAAATATCCCATTTCAGATGTTGTTTTTGTGAAATCAGAAATCACAGTGTTTAGCCAACGGTGGATGAGTAGAAACTTCTGATTGCTTCCTTAGCTTGGTAGCAGGACGATGACTAACAAGGAAGTGTGAGCCACTGGCTGATTCAAATGTCAATCAAAAGACCTAAAAATAAATGTATTGGTTTATACAAATTCCCCTGACGTGGTACAAAAAATCTCCCCTCTCATACCCCTTTTCCACCAAACCGGTTCCAGGGCTGGTGCTGGTTCACAACTCGTTCAACTAGTGAACCAGCTGAGAACCGGTTTGCTTTTCCATAGCTCGGGTGCTAAGGGGAGCCACGTCATTACGTTGCTGCAAACATCAGTTACGTCCCTGTGTTTGCATTGGCGCAAAAGTTGAAGCAACAACAACAACGTATTTGCTGTAATACGGACTTGGTCCACGTAGCACCTCCGTGGACAAATCTCTAAAAGACAGGTTGTCTCCTCCTCAGACCACTGCTGCTTTGCTGCATCCAGATTAATTTGTTGCTCATTTGAAAATGTCTCCGTCTCCCATTCTTGCTATTGCCGTTGGTCTTAATAATTCCGTCCCCTCCGCTTACGTGAGCGGTTCTTTCCTCTAGCCAGGCAAAGAGTTGGTCCTAGCTTGGAACTGGTTTTTCTGGCCAGTTCGGAGCCAGTTCCTTTTCAGTGGAAACAGAAAGCCTGGTTCCAAACTCACCACCGGCCCAAAACCAGAACCAGCCTGGAACTGGTTGGGTGGAAAAGGGGTATCAGAGTTGTCATGGATGTGAAATCAAACAGCAGAAACCCAAAGGGTTTGAGGAACAATCGAGGAACTTTGTTTCCACCGAGCACCAACCATCGAGGAAGTTGGGAGAATTGCAGTTTCTTGACTGACTACAAAGGGCTAGCTCCTAAAGTGAGTCAATCTCTATTGGCCTCCATTTAAATGTCCAATTTTGCATAAAAAAAAACAAACATATCTACTGTAAAACACCAAATAAAGGCCGGGCCTTTATTTGCTTAAATCATTCAAATCAACAGGCGTTTATTTGGGACCTGCGTTTATTAATTGTGTCTCCATTCAACCCAAATCTTATTGTGCGTCTTCGATCTAGCCAACGCTAGAACGGCTTCTCGATGTCAGCTATGGTCTGACACAACTCTTTTCCCGTCACTAGTATATTCTTCCGTGACTCTGGTGTCTGGCACACTCGTGAAGTATCCAAGCTAAGGAAAAAGAAAAAGGCAAAAAAAGGAGGGAAAAAGAGGTGAGCGAAGAGCTAGAGACTATGGCTCACCTCTTTTCCCTCCTTTCTCTTTGATACACGAGCCACTCAACTTCATAACACTTCATAGCAGTGAGGTCTAAAATTAAATAAATAGTCACACACTTTTCAATTCGTTTAAGGTTATTTGTTCGTGTTTAGGTAGAATATTCTTTTGCCACCAGAAAAACAATGTTTGACCCGGCCTTTATTTGGTACATTTTAATATAAAAAATATTTTGCTACACCCAACGGACAATTGGGACTTGGCCATTATTTGAAGTTTCACGGTACAGCCTGATTTAAGAAAAAAAACAGTTTTGGTCCCCATAATTAGATTTTACATCGATGACAACTGTCCAAAAGTGTGTTTTTTTGGTACCATATTAGGTAAATGTAAAGAGAACAGAGTTACTGTATGTATGTGTGGTCCTTTGATTGGCTCACCACTACTAATGGGTAGCTTATGGTTTCCACTTACACCTGAGTGCAATTACTGTTTACACCGGGTGAAATGAGCCACACCAAACTATTATTGTTAGTGGACCTGTATAAATGAATGTTTCCCTCTTCTGCATGTACCTTAGTGGCAATATTGCCCACAATAATAAACAGAAAAACACTGTACTCCAGCTAAACTGAAATCAGAATGAACGGCAGGAGACTCAGATCGGTGCTACACCCGTTTAACAACTCTGCAACAGTACAATTTCCAGTGATAAAATTGATTAATCATTTTGTGGATTATGACACCAAACAAATAACTCACAAGCAGAAAAAAAAGCCAAGATGCCTCCAGAGACTTGTGTTTTCCACAGATGGAAAATGTCCTAAAAAGACCCCACAGTGGCTTTAATATCTTGACATTTTAAAAATGATGTAGTGAAGGCATTCGCTGATGACAAAGTGTAAAAGTTCTCTCTCCAGTAAGGAGAGCGGTGTTTAAGTATAGCTCAGCAGCACCTCCCAGCTGGAGGAAAACATGAAAGAGGTGAAGTTCAACTCCTGCAGGTGCCATTCCTCCACAGCGATTATCATCCTTCAGCGCGCCGCGATGGCAGAAGCAGATAGACGGCCTCTGCCTTGTATGTTTACTGCCAATTTTGCTTTTAAAGAGACGCCTTTCTTCAAGGCTCCTGAGGACGGCCGTGACATTTCAAGGGAGCATTCTCTGAAAGGTGCCTTCTTTATTGTGACGTCTATTGAAAGTGACAACAGCAGCTTGCATTCACTGGCCTCTCTCCCCCGACCAGGTGCAGCTTTAAGTGGTCGACTTTGACTCATGTTATCTCACTTTTCCTCATCTTAAGCCAGTTATGAACACTTATATTGTCTTTTGGGATAGAGTGAATGATCAAATATTGATGTCTTACAGTAGCTGTGAAAGTTTAAGGAAATGTATTATACAAAGAAAAATCTTGACATTAATTGGTCATGCGGATGCTATTAAGTGTTTTTAAATCACGTAAAAAAACTCTGTTTTCAACGGCGTTATCATGCTCATTTTCAGTTGTTTACAGCTGGAATAACTCCAAAAGAATGTAATTATTTCCACATAACAAATATCAAGAATCACAAGGACAGGCTCTTCCTGATTGGATGAATTGGATTCCGTTCAGGACCAGACATTAAAGAATTGTTGAAAACAGCAGAGAGGGAGTTGATCATGTTAAAAAAAATAGTTTGATATCAATAAATTATCATTAAGTGAAAATAAAACAAAATGTATGGTGTTCGGTGGTGTTAGAACTAATTGTGAAATAAAATTGAAACTAAATGGAGTCGGAATTGAAAGAGCACATGAAACAAAATTTCTGGGAGTAATTATAGATCATAAACTATGTTGGAAGCCACATATTGATTACATTAGACAGAAATTGTCAAGATCTATTGGTATTATTTACAAAACAAGGGATCTGTTGGACAAAAAACTGTTTGCCCATATTGTATTTCTCTCTTATAAAGCCATACATGTCATATTGTGTGGGGATTTGGGGAAACACATACAGAACTTATATAGACCCTATAGTTAAACTCCAGAAAAGAGAGAGATAATAAATAAGGTTTCTTATCGTGACACTACTACTAATTTATTTATAGAGTCAGGCACATTCAAATTCATAGATATTGTTTATTTAAAAACATTACAAAATATTATTTCGAGTTAAGAATAAAAGCCTTCCTACTTGTATTCAACATTTCTTCGGATTAAAAGAAACTAATTATAATTTAAGAAGGCTATTGGTCTTTGAAACATGTTGAGTGAGGACTAATGTTAAAAATTATGGAATGGACTTTGTGATGAACTAAAATTATGTAGATATCTGTTGAGTTTAAAAAAAATATTGAAAGACAAAATAATTAAGGATTACAATGCAAAATTATTTGAATATAATTTAATTATGCAGAGTGATTTAGAGTAAATTTTCTTTTCTTTCGTATTACTGATAAACTGGGTTATCTTTTGGAAGGTACAGGATCGGCAAAAATAAGCTTCGGCTTCAGCCTAAACTCCTTTTCGTTACTCAGTTTGTGTGTTATTGTTTATTGTGTGAAACTGATTAGTATAAATATGTATGATAACGATTTGTCAGTTACATGCACACAAGTTAAAGGGGACCTATTATGAAAAACAGTTTTTTTTTTCTTGCTTTAACATACCGTATATAAAGTGGTCTCCCCTCAGCCTGCCAACTCAGAGAAGGAGGAAAGCAAACAAATTCTGCAGTGTCTGTACGGCCGCCCGGATGAGCCGTCCAGTGTGATGTGGATCTACGAGCCAATAAGATTCTGCTCCCTTTCGTTACGTAACGATGGAGCGATTTACATCGGTTGGCCTCCGATGCGTGAAACCACACCCACAACTAACTCCACCGCCTGAGGCCTCCGCCATTTTTCCGTAGCGGTGTATCGCGTCATTCAGGCATCCAATCAGCACAGTGTCTCATTATCATAACCCCGCCCACTCAGAATCCTGCATAGATAATGAGGTTAGAGACTGGGCAGATAAAGACATGGATCAGAGGCTGAATTTCTCATTTATTTAGCAAAAACAATCAAAAGCTTGTTTTTAAGACATTCAAGGCCTGTTTAAAATAGACAATAAAATGCCATAATAGGTCCCCTTAAAGTTACATATAATGTAATGTAACTGAAATAAACCATTCATTCATTCATTCAATTGCTGGAGGCTTGCTGGTGGAGTTTGTGCGCAGATTGAGGCGGTATGGTGTGGACAAAAGCATCATGTTTTTATTTATATTTATTTTACCAGGCAGTACTGCAGAGCTTGGTCCGTTATGGGATGTCAGCATGGTTTGGAAACCTCACTGTCAGGCTGAAAACCAAACTGACCATCATTCCTTGCAGTTCATCTCTGAACAAACAGTTATCAGGCAGACCCAGAGGACGGTAGCCGAGCCTTCCCACAATCCTTTACTCTGATTACGAGCTCCTGCCCTCCGGGAGACCATGCAGGGTTCCCAAGTGCAAACTGAATCGCTTTAAGAACTCATTTGTGCCAACCTCCATCAAACTCCTGAACAATGCTCCACGAGGCCAAAGGACGTGCAATCATTTTATTAATTTATTTTTCATATTGTGTTTTATTATGGTGATTTTTAGCATTGTTGCTGAAATAGTGTATGTGTGTGTTTGTAATTGTTGCTGAAAAGGTGCCCGGTGATGTATTGTTTTGTCACTGTAGCTCTCAAGGCATTTGTGGCTCAGCTGTCGAGTCCAAGACAAATTTCCCCAAAGTGGGACAATAAAGTATATTGAATTGAACTCCTGTTGCTGATGTCTACAGATGGACCGGCTACGTCACATCCAGGGATGCTTGGGATGTGCAAATGCAAAAAAAGCGTTTCCATTACACTTTTGGGATAAACTGTATAATTGACCGGTTTGTTAGCTTTTTATAGATTCCTTCATTACAGGCTTTTCGTTGTGATATTTAGGTTTTTTGCACCAATCTCGGGGTAATGGAAACGGGGCTTTTACTGCCTTCTATACATGTTTGAGCCAGAATCAGATGTAGAATATCAAAGTCTACAACACAATGAGGAAAGATTACAGCTAAAATACGAAGTTTATGACGCACTATTGTGTAATATTATGGATTAAACAGTGTTTCATTCATTGATCATCTGTTTATATGAAATATGGGTAAAAAAACATCTGCAGGCAAGAATAAGAAAGCTAATAAACTACTTTCCACTTCAAAGCTACTAAGAACTGAAGCTGTCTCGGTGCGATAAGTTGAGTAACGTATTACTTTTGCATGACACTAATTGAAATAAACCAGGTTTATTTGGTCTTGCCAGCATGAGACAGACCTGGCAACTATGTACCCACGACGGTTTATTTAACACTTGCAGCCCAGACTCTGCAGCTTTTGTCTTTTGGTCAACCCAGTGTCGTACTGGACCTTGTTCATAATGCAATCCTCTGAGGATACATTTGCTTTATTGCTGGCTGTGGAAAACGTCCACTTAGCCATGGTTGACCAACTTTACATCTCTGTAACAAAAACAAGATGCTTACTACAAGTAATAACAGATCCTCTAGGATGGAAAATCACTTAACCTTTTGTTGCACAGTCGTAAATTTCTGCTTTTTCAAATCATAATTGAAGCCCTTGCACTCTTGCGCTGCCCTCTATGATTTCATTCATAGCTCCTGCATGTAGGAAACCTTCTCATCACCGTCAAAACGGAGTATTTACTACATAGAAATATAAAATATATATTTACTTTGTTTTCTGAGCCTCTGGTCATGTCTAAAATTATATTTCACGGTGCTAACACTGAAGATAAGCTTAAGAATACAATAAATAAATAAATGCAACCACTTACAGAGACTTGGAGTTTCTTTTGGGTTTTTATCTCAGCATCAGAGGATCTGCAGTGACAAACTTTTACCCGTGAGATGAATCTAGGCTGACATTTAAGGATAATGCTTTAAAAAGTGTCTCAACTGCAAGAATTTCATTGAAGTAACTCTTTATATATTCAACTTTAGGAGTAGCACCCCTGGATTTGTCCTATTTAGTGGCTTAATGAATCTCTGAAGAGCATTTTGTGCTGAGACAGAAGGATGGAGGTCAGAGAGGAGGCATTCATGAGAGTGTGAGAAGGTGTTTTCTGCTTCGGGTAAACATCAGTATTGCAGAACCTGTTATTTTTGTTTTTCCACATACTGTAGTCTTTCCAGAAACCCATCAGCATACTGGGCCCGGTTCATAAAACAAGACCTCCATGAATTGCCATGAATAAAATACATTCAGGGCATGCTACCTGAAAAACAAAGTGCAGCCTCCGAGGCAGGGTGAGACAACTTTACCTCACAAACACACATTATTTTGGCGACATCTTTGGAACAAAAGCAAAGTTCCTGGTAAGATGAACCAGCAGGTTCCCTAGTAGGAAAATCATACTTGCTGTGAAATCATAAACGCCTGCTTTTAAAATGACCCCTGAAGCTCTTGCTCTATAGAGGGTATGCATTGACGTCACTTCTCCACTGGACCACAACCCCTTACGAGCAGTGTTGTGCTAGTTACTGAAAAATAGTAACTAGTTACTGTTACTAGTTACTTCATTAAAAAAGTAACTCAGTTAGTAACTTAGGCCACGTTTACACATAGCCAGGTATTTACAAAAACGGATATTTCCCCCTCTACGTTTTGAAAAATATCCTCGTTTAGACGAACCCGGATAAATACGCTGTTGCGGTGCTATGAGCAGCCAAACCTGCAGGGGGCAGTGTAACGAGAAGATAAAGTCATGCTAGCCAATCAGAATCCTGTAAAAAAACCTCAACAAATGACACGTGTGAAGCCTGAATAATATGGTTCCGCGTTAAATCGACGGCGTAGCCTACGTACGGTGCGCGTCGCCGCGTACCCTACGCCGTAGGCTCTGCGTTGGTGTAACGCGGAACCATAAATCAGCCTTGACTGCCAGTTACTTCCAAGACGGAACGAGAGTCTTTTGTTTGGAGTGACAGAGAAGTGGAGTTACTTAAGTGTGACTTTAGAATATAAAACAGGTAAAATACAAGAAAATATTGACGGTGGCCAAACAAATTGTAAACACAGGTCGCACAAATGATGCTGGTGACGTTTCTGTGGCATAATGTGACGTTCTGAAGCCTAAATTTCCCTCCGTTTACAAGTAAACGTGAAAACAGAGTTTTTGAAAATCTCTACTTTGGCCGGAGTTTTCAGAAATTATGGTTTTTGGTGACTTTGAGCTTCGTTTTTGTGTAAACGAACGGCCAAAACGCATGAAAACGCCACCGTTTTTGCTCCGTGTAAACGGGGCCTCAGTTACTTAGACCAAAAAGTAATGCTTTACTATGAAAAGTAACTATATAGTTACTTTAAATCATTTTTTTTTTAAATGCTCCCATTAATGCCCCTCTAGCCGTAATTTCAGCCGGTACTGTATGGATTTGTATTGTGCACCGTGTTCTGCATTCTGATTGGCTAAACAGTCTCCCCGCTTCTTCACTTCCTGTGTCAATAACGTTGGTCGCTTAGCAACAAGCTGAGAACGGCCAATGAGCTTCAGCAGCAGCTCAGGAACGGAAACCTTTGATGAATCGTTCACTACAGTCTCAAATATAACCAATGGTGGCATGTCGGTTTATAAGAATCTTTTTTCCCAGAAGAAAAAAGAGTGACAAAACGACCCATAACTATTTTCATCTCTCAGAAAAACACAGCTATACCGCGGCTTTAGGAGAAAAAGACGCTACAGAGTGGGGATGCAGCAGCATCAGAAGAGCAGGGAAATACATGCTGATCTCCGCATTTTGAAGCTTTCTATAATAATTGTAAAAATAATTTAAATTATCACGGGTTCTTTTTGGAACGTAACCCCTGCAAAAAACGAGGGATTACTGTAATGACAATATCTCCACGTTGCGAAACTCGCCTTCTCTTGGCTCATGACCGTCATGTTTTTGAATGTACACACTAAGTTTCCTCCGGTCTCCGCGTGTGGGGAAAAAAAAGCTTCACTGAAGCCAGAAATAACAGAGTAACGCACCGTTTGGTAACGGTAACTGCGTTACTGAATTTAAAAAAGTAATGCGTTAGAGCAGCGGTTCCCAACCTTTTTTTCCTTGTTCCCCCCTACTTGTGTCTAAGACCAGCCGGGCCCCCCGACCCGTACGTACTAGCACCAAAAGAGTAAAGTGATTTGTTACAAATCTTTAATTGAAAAAATGAACATTAATTATGTTTTTGTGATACATTTCTCTTTGGTTTACCCTGTATACATATGACTTTGTCTTTCTCACCTTCATTTTGTGTCACCAATGTATAAAATACGCACAGAAAATAATTGCAAGGACATCAAATAATTTCTAGAAAATGTCTCTTTTAATATGAACGCAAACATTTTTAACATTTTTCCTTTAACAACCTGTCGGAGTAGTAGTATGATTAAATGTTGAATAATGATATCATAATAAGTTATTAAGTTTTTATCCTGCTAAATAACTTAGAAATATATTTTGGTAATTTTAAAATACTACGTGCGTTTATACAGACTTGGATTACAGTATTCCATTAGGTGTGTTATTATTTTTTATTTATTTAACATGCGCAAATATAATTTTTACAACTGCATATCCTCAAAGCAGACAAAGTTTCGCGCCCCCCCAGAGATCTCAGGCGCCCCCCCAGGAGGGGCCCGGACCCCAGGTTGGGAGACACTGCGTTAGAGTATTAGTTACCGCAAAACTAACGGCGTTACTGTAACGCGTTACTAAATAACGCGTTAGTCCCAACACTGCTGACGAGTACCTACGGCCCTCTATGATGTCACAGAGAGCCATTGTTAGAAAAAACCTCATCAGCAGGAAGCGTTCTCAGCAACCCGAGAGCTGATTTTTCTTTTTTCTCCTGCACCATATCTCATCCTTTGAGCCTGGAGTCACATCTAAGATGATATTTCATTGTAACCCAGTGAATAATATAGGCACTTACAGCACTCGCATATGTCAGCCAGAATTACCTGTATAGGGGGTGTTAACACTCCACGGAAGAGCAAATGACAGTCATTTAGTTTCTAGCTTCCAATCATACAATAAACTCCCCTCTCCCCTCGTCGTTCTTCAGCTCATTCTGGACCAAATAGACTCTAAAGACGAGCTCTTATCTCATGCTTTAAAACCTCCGTGTAATTGTCCTCCTCTATTCTGAGATGGGGATTCACACCTCTTCCCCCATTTCTTGCTTCTCGCACGTGTCTGACGCAGCGGTGAATCACACTCAGCCATCGTTTATGGCCCTTTTAATAGACACTCACGGTAATTGCGCCGTTAACTTTGGGGGACTTCTGGCAACAGACGTTCCTTAAAAAAAAAAGGACGACGACTGTGTTTTGGGGCCGGATGAGATTAGATGGTGCTGCTATTTTGGGGTTTCCACGGCTGTAACAGTAATATGCAGTCGAGGGGAGCTTGTTTTTCATGGATTACACAACGTTTTTCAGTTTCATTCCTGCGCAGTCCCACAAAACCACTGAGAGGTATCAGGCAGTTAGACAGTAGCACCAGTGTTCAAGGAAATTACATAGTGACGGTTTGATAACAGACAAGATGTAGTGTTGTTTTTGGCAGCCGGTTTCAATTTTAGTTTTAGTCTAGTCTTTGGGTCAAGCTATCATTTTAGTTTTTATTAGTTTTAGTCACGTTCATTCTCCTCTTAGGGCCCGATTTACTAAGATCCTAAATAAAGAGTACTAAATTGCGTGTGCACTGAAAAAGTTTGCACGTGCTGTTGTTGTGTGTTTTGCGGGTGATCAACTAAGATTGCGTGCGCAATTGATATCAGGTGCAAACCGCAGTATTTAAATGAGGTGTTGCGTGTCTTTTGCGAGCGCAAAATGAAATTTGACGAGTTGGAGTTAGAGATATTAGTGGAAGAGGCAAATTGTTGTGCAGTATTCAGCACCCCTGCCGTGAAAAGCACCCCCTCGTATATTCAATGATAAGTAGACCAAGAAAAAAAACAACACACTGACACTTCAATATATTTATATATACACACTCACACAAACACATACTTAGGAGTTTATATTATATATATTTACAAATATTATGGAAGACAACACAGTAAGCAGGCTATTAATTAATGACATCAATAACCATTTACCCGATTTTTGTTATCTGTGACTGTGATTGTGGGAAAGTATGACTATTGTGGAATCCATGAGCGCATTTAAACATGAATCATTAACACAAAACTGGACACTAAACAGAACGTGACACGGAATGAGAATATCATTTTTGTCAGACGAGGGGGTGCTTTTCACAGCAGGGGTGCTGAATACGGCACAACACCAGGGTATGACAACTGCAGAACAGGCGCACAATAAGAAACACTTTTTTCTCCATGAAAACACGTGATTTATTTATTATCACAAATAAAAAAATGAATGTGCCTCCTGTGGCAACCTTTTGCTGAATAATACTCGATTTAACATTCAAATTAAATATTTCTCCTTTTGCATGTGGAGACTAGCACCTTCCTTTCGAACGTATTAAATACAGACGCAATCACAATCCATGCAAAAACTTTCAGGCTTGGTAAATCTCATTGCGTGTGGTAAATGGACATATTTGCATTTTCCCCTCCCAGTATTTAGCGATTTCTTGCGAGTACGCCCCATATTGATTATTCATCAGGGCAAAAGTACTAAATGAATAGCGTGTGCTATTTTGCTCATTTGAGAGGCGCAGTCCTCTTTGCACGCTGTTAGTAGATCAGCTTGCACATTGGTTTGCGGGTGCTGTCAAGTTTGCACACGTTTTTACGCACACAAACCTTTAGTAAATCAGGCCCTTAGTCGTGTCAAGTTTCAGTCGACTAAAAGTCTGAGCATTTTAGTCTTATTTTAGTCAGAATTGTCCAGGACCATTTTAGTCTAGTTTTAGTCAAAGATTGTACTGTATTTAGCCAAACCAATTTTACAATTCAAACAAGGTTATCTTATTATGGGCATGCCAAGTAGTGGCATGACCATATTGCAATCGTCCAGAATGGCCCAAAGGGCAATGCTGCTAGCATGCTAAAGTCGCAAAAGTCCCACTGCGCACCAGCGGGTGTACAGCATGACCCCGCACTGATGTGGAAAAAAAAAATCCCCAAAAAGTAAAACACGGCCGAAAAAATGAGGAAAAACATGAAAATGAAGGCGTAAATTAGTACCCAGAAAAGGTTTCCCTTTTCTTATTATGGGCATGCCAAGTAGTGGCATGACCATATTGCAATCGTCCAGAATGGCCCAAAAGGCAATGTTGCTAGCTTTTCGCTAACATGCTAAAGTCGCAAAGGTCCCACTGCGCACCAGCGGGTGTAAAACATGACCCCGCTCTGTTGTGGAAAAAAAAAATCCCCAAAAAATGAAACACGGCCGAGAAAACCTGAAAAATGAAGGCGTTAAATTAGTATCCAGAAAGGTTTCCCTTTTCTTATTATTATTATTATGGGCATGCCAAGTAATGGCATGACCATATTGCAATCGTCCAGAATGGCCCAAAGGGCAATGTTGCTAACAAGCTAAAGTCGCAAAAGTCCCACGTCATACCAGCGGGTGTACAGCATGACCCCGCTCGGATGTGGAAAAAAAAAATCCCCAAAAAATAAAACACGCCCGAAAAAATGAGGAAAAACATGAAAATGAAGGCGATATATTAGTATCTAGAAAAGGTTTCCCTTTTCTTATTATTATGGGCATGCCAAGTAATGGCATGACCATATTGCAATCGTCCAGAATGGCCCAAAGGGCAATGTTGCTAGCATTTTGCTAACAAGCTAAAGTCGCAAAAGTCCCACTGCGCACCAGCGGGTGTACAGCATGACCCCGCTCTGATGTGGAAAAAAAAAATCCCCAAAAACTAAAACACGGCCGGAAAAACGAGGAAAAACATGAAAATGAAGGCGATATATTAGTATCTAGAAAAGGTTTCCCTTTTCTTTTTATTATTATTCTTATTCCGCACTTTTTTTCGTCCGTTAATGCGGCCCGAACCGGAATGTGCACCCATGCATGGCATACATCGTTGGATGCGTCTCCATCATGCCTCGATGGGCATTACTTTTCTCCGTAATAGGGGTTACCGGGGCAACGCTAGTTGCCAAAAAGCAAAAAAAAAGGCAAAAATTCCCACGCTTATTGCTCGGCCGAACTTTGTCGTAGAGACATCGTTCAAACTTTCAAACACTCGGCCTGATTGTCCCTAAAGGTACGTACAAGCTCATTATGCCAAGTATTACAGTTTTTGTGATATTGACCTTTCTTTTTTTTTTTTTTTTCCATTTGACTTTGGACGCTTGTTGCTAGGCAACAGGTTATCGTAGAGACATGGTACAAATGTTTCCCGACTCGGCACGCTGTGGACTTCAACATACTCAAATTTCATGAAGCTGGGATTTAAGGAAATTTTATGTCAAAATCCAGGCCACATGGCCCCATTCATTCGGATGGAGTTTTTTACCATGGTGAAAAATAAACCTATCCGTTAACATAGCCTGAACCGGAACATGCACCCATACATGGCATACATCGTTGGATGCGTCTCCATGGTTCCTCGATGGGCATTACTTTTCTCAGTAAAAAGTGTTACCGTGGCAACGCTAGATGCCAAAAAGCAAAAAAAAAGGCGAAAATTCGGACGCTTATTGCTCGGCCGAACTTTATCGTAGAGACATGGTTGAAACTTTCAAACACTCGGCCCGATTGGCAGTAACGGCCCCTACAACCTCATTATGCTAATTACTACAGTTTTCGCGATATTGACCTTTCATTTTTTTTTTTTTTTTCTGTTTGAATTTGGACGCTTGTTGCTAGGCAACAGGTTATCGTAGAGACATCGTACAAATGTCCCCTGACTCGGCACGCTGTGGAATTCAACATACTCAAATTTCATGAAGCTGGGATTTAAGGAAATTTTATGTCAAAATCCAGGCCAAATGGCCCCATTCATTCGGATGGGGTTTTGTACCATGGTGAAAAAAAAAACCTATCCGTTAACGTAGCCTGAACCGGAACGTGCACCCATGCACGGCATACATCGTTAGATGCGTCTCCATCTTGCCTCGATGGGCATTACTTTTCTCAGTCAAAAGCGTTACCGTGGCAACGCTAGATGCCAAAAAGCGCGCCCCATTAATAACTATTGGGAGCACAGGAATGAATGAAATACAAGCGTAAAAACACCTCAAACTGACATAGAACCACCCCGAACACAACCACTACAGCCCCAAACCAAAGCAGCAAGAGGGGACGAATGGGCGGTAGGGCATGCCCATATCAAAATTTCCAGAAATTTTCTAGTTATTCTTATTATTCCGCACTTTTTTTCGTCCGTTAATACGGCCCGAACCGCAACGTGCACCCATGCATGGCATACATCGTTGGATGCGACTCCATCGTGATTCGATGGGTATTACTTTTCTCAGTAATAGGGGTTACCGTGGCAACGCTAGTTGCCAAAAAGCAAAAAAAAAGGCGAAAATTCCCGCGCTTATTGCTCGGCCGAACTTTGTCGTAGAGACATCGTTCAAACTTTTAAACACTCGGCCCGATTGTCCCTAATGGTACGTACAAGGTCATTATGCCAAGTATTACAGTTTTTGCGATATTTACCTTTCAGGTTTTTTTTTATTTCTGTTTAACTTTGGACGCTTGTAGCTAGGCAACAGGTTGTCGTAGAGACATCGTACAAATGTTTCCTAACTCGGCACGCTGTGGACTTCAACATATTCAAATTTCATGAAGCTGTGATTTAAGGAAATTTTTTGTCAAAATCCAGGCCAAATGGCCCCATTCATTCGGATGGGTTTTTTTTACCATCGTGAAAAAAAGACCTATCCGTTAATGTAGGCTGAACCGGAACGTGCACCCATGCATGGCATACATCGTTGGATGCGTCTCCATCGTGCCTCGATGGGCATTACTTTTCTCAGTAATAGGGGTTACCGTGGCAACGCTAGTTGCCAAAAAGCAAAAAAAAAGGCAAAAATTTGGACGCTTATTGCTCGGCCGAACTTTGTCGTAGAGACATCATTCAAACTTTTAAACACTCGGCCCGATTGGCACTAACGGTACGTACAAGGTCATTATGCCAAGTCTTACAGTTTTTGCGATATTTACCTTTCAGGTTTTTTTTTAATTTCCGTTTGACTTTGGACGCTTGTTGCTAGGCAACAGGTTATCGTAGAGACATCTTACAAATGTTTCCTAACTCGGCACGCTGTGGACTTCAACATATTCAAATTTCATGAAGCTGGGATTTAGGGAAATTTTTTGTCAAAATCCATGCCAAGTGGCCCCATTCATTCGGATGGGGTTTTTTACCACGGTGAAAAAGAAACCCTATCCGTTAACGTAGTCTGAACCAGAACGTGCACCCATGCATGGCATACATCGTTAGATGCTTCTCCATCGTGCCTCGATGGGCATTACTTTTCTCAGTCAAAAGCGTCGCCGTGGGGACGCTGGATGCCAAAAAGCGCACCCCATCAATAACTATAGGGAGCACAGGAATGAATGCAATACAACCATAAACAGCTCAAACTGACATAGAACCACCCCGAACACAACCACTACAGCCCCAAACCAAAGCAGCGAGAGGGGACGAATGAGCAGTAGGGCATGCCCATATCAAAATTTCCAGAAATTTTCTAGTTATTATGGGCATGCCAAGTAGTGGCATGACCATATTGCAATCGTCCAGAATGGCCCAAAGGGCAATGCTGCTAGCATGCTAAAGTCGCAAAAGTCCCACTGCGTACCAGCGGGTGTACAGCATGACCCCGCACTGATGTGGAAAAAAAAAATCCCCAAAAAGTAAAACACGGCCGAAAAAATGAGGAAAAACATGAAAATGAAGGCGTAAATTAGTACCCAGAAAAGGTTTCCCTTTTCTTATTATTATGGGCATGCCAAGTAATGGCATGACCATATTGCAATCGTCCAGAATGGCCCAAAGGGCAATGTTGCTAACAAGCTAAAGTCGCAAAAGTCCCACGTCATACCAGCGGGTGTACAGCATGACCCCGCTCGGATGTGGAAAAAAAAAATCCCCAAAAAATAAAACACGCCCGAAAAAATGAGGAAAAACATGAAAATGAAGGCGATATATTAGTATCTAGAAAAGGTTTCCCTTTTCTTATTATGGGCATGCCAAGTAATGGCATGACCATATTGCAATCGTCCAGAATGGCCCAAAGGGCAATGTTGCTAGCATTTTGCTAACAAGCTAAAGTCGCAAAAGTCCCACGTCACACCAGCGGGTGTACAGCATGACCCCGCTCGGATGTGGAAAAAAAAATTCCCCAAAAACTAAAACACGCCCGAAAAAATGAGGAAAAACATGAAAATGAAGGCGATATATTGGTATACAGAAAAGGTTTCCCTTTTCTTATTATTCTTATTCCGCACTTTTTTTCGTCCGTTAATGCGGCCCGAACCGCAACGTGCACCCATGCATGGCATACATCGTTGGATGCGTCTCCATCGTGATTCGATGGGTATTACTTTTCTCAGTAATAGGGGTTACCGTGGCAACGCTAGTTGCCAAAAAGCAAAAAAAAAGGCGAAAATTCCCACGCTTATTGCTCGGCTGAACTTTATCGTAGAGACATCGTTCAAACTTTCAAACACTCGGCCCGATAGTCACTAAAGGACCATAAAACTTCATCATGCTAGTTATTACGGTTTTTGCGATATTTAACTTTCAATTTAAAAAAAAAATCACTTTTATTTTGGACGCTTGTTGCTAGGCAACGGTTTATCGTACAGACATCATTACAACATTGACAAACCCGGGACGCTTTGTACTGCAACATATTTTAGTCTCGTCATGCTTGCTATTATGGTTTTTGAGATATTCCACATTGTTCATTTTGATGCTAACAGAACTTCGGATGCTTGTTGCACGGCAACGCGGTATCGCAGAGACTTTGTTCCAACGTTAAAAGACTCAGGTTGATGTGGACTAAAACATACTGAGGTCTCATTACGCTCTCGTTTACAGCTTTTGAGATATTAAAGCCAAATTGTCCCATTCTATCCTATGGGGCTTGTTACCATGGCAACAAAAACCAATGCATTTGTATGGGGGACCATGTGAATAAACAATCTGTTAATGCTGCCCGAACCGGAACGTGCACCCATGCATGGCATACATCGTTGGATGCGTCTCCATCGTGCCTCAATGAGCATTACTTTTCTCAGTCAAAAGTGTTACCGTGGCAACGCTAGACGCCAAAAAGCAAAAAAAAAGGCGAAAATTCAGACGCTTATTGCTCGGTCGAACTTTATCGTAGAGACATCGTTCAAACTTTCAAACACTCGGCCCGATTAGCACTAACGGACCCTACAAGCTCATTATGCCAATTATTACAATTTTTGCGATATTGACCTTTCATTTTTCTTTTTTATTTCCATTTGACTTTGGACGCTTGTTGCTAGGCAACAGATTATCGTAGAGACATCGTACAAATGTCCCCTGACTCGGCACGCTGTGGACTTCAACATACTCAAATCTCATGAAGCTGGGATTTAAGGAAATTTTATGTCAAAATCCCGGCCAAATGGCCCCATTCATTCGGATGGGGTTTTGTACCATGGTGAAAAAAAAACCTATCCGTTAACGTAGCCTGAACCAGAACGTGCACTCATGCATGGCATACATCATTACATGCGTCTCCATCTTGCCTCGATGGGCATTACTATTCTCAGTCAAAAGCGTTACCATGGCAACGCTAGATGCCAAAAAGCGCGCCCCATTAATAACTATTGGGAGCACAGGAATGAATGAAATACAAGCGTAAAAACACCTCAAACTGACATAGAACCACCCCGAACACAACCACTACAGCCCCAAACCAAAGCAGCGAGAGGGGACGAATGGACGGTAGGGCATGCCCATATCAAAATTTCCAGAAATTTTCTAGTTATTATTCTTATTATTCCGCACTTTTTTTCGTCCGTTAATACGGCCCGAACCGCAACGTGCACCCATGCATGGCATACATCGTTGGATGCGACTCCATCGTGATTCGATGGGTATTACTTTTCTCAGTAATAGGGGTTACCGTGGCAACGCTAGTTGCCAAAAAGCAAAAAAAAAGGCGAAAATTCCCGCGCTTATTGCTCGGCCGAACTTTGTCGTAGAGACATCGTTCAAACTTTTAAACACTCGGCCCGATTGTCCCTAATGGTACGTACAAGGTCATTATGCCAAGTATTACAGTTTTTGCGATATTTACCTTTCAGGTTTTTTTTTATTTCTGTTTAACTTTGGACGCTTGTAGCTAGGCAACAGGTTGTCGTAGAGACATCGTACAAATGTTTCCTAACTCGGCACGCTGTGGACTTCAACATATTCAAATTTCATGAAGCTGTGATTTAAGGAAATTTTTTGTCAAAATCCAGGCCAAATGGCCCCATTCATTCGGATGGGTTTTTTTTACCATCGTGAAAAAAAGACCTATCCGTTAATGTAGGCTGAACCGGAACGTGCACCCATGCATGGCATACATCGTTGGATGCGTCTCCATCGTGCCTCGATGGGCATTACTTTTCTCAGTAATAGGGGTTACCGTGGCAACGCTAGTTGCCAAAAAGCAAAAAAAAAGGCAAAAATTTGGACGCTTATTGCTCGGCCGAACTTTGTCGTAGAGACATCATTCAAACTTTTAAACACTCGGCCCGATTGGCACTAACGGTACGTACAAGGTCATTATGCCAAGTCTTACAGTTTTTGCGATATTTACCTTTCAGGTTTTTTTTTAATTTCCGTTTGACTTTGGACGCTTGTTGCTAGGCAACAGGTTATTGTAGAGACATCTTACAAATGTTTCCTAACTCGGCACGCTGTGGACTTCAACATATTCAAATTTCATGAAGCTGGGATTTAGGGAAATTTTTTGTCAAAATCCATGCCAAGTGGCCCCATTCATTCGGATGGGGTTTTTTACCACGGTGAAAAAGAAACCCTATCCGTTAACGTAGTCTGAACCAGAACGTGCACCCATGCATGGCATACATCGTTAGATGCTTCTCCATCGTGCCTCGATGGGCATTACTTTTCTCAGTCAAAAGCGTCGCCGTGGGGACGCTGGATGCCAAAAAGCGCACCCCATCAATAACTATAGGGAGCACAGGAATGAATGCAATACAACCATAAACAGCTCAAACTGACATAGAACCACCCCGAACACAACCACTACAGCCCCAAACCAAAGCAGCGAGAGGGGACGAATGAGCAGTAGGGCATGCCCATATCAAAATTTCCAGAAATTTTCTAGTTAGGGCCCGAGCACTTGCAGTGCGAAGGCCCTATTGTATTTGCAGGAATTTTTATTATTATTATTTTTTTTTTTCTTCTGACAAAGTGATGGCCTTTTTGCCCCCCTTAACATGCCCAAAAAGTCACCAAATTTTGCACCCAAGTCAGGCCTGGCGAAAAATTTGATATTTAATGGTTTGCATTAATGGGCGTGGCAAAATGGCTCAACAGCGCCCCCTTGAAAACTTTGTGCCTCAAGCCCCACGATACGGTTTGACGTACATGCACGAAAATCGGTACACACCTGTATCATGGGACAACTTAAAGAAAAGTCTCCTGGCGTCATGCCCGAAACCGAACAGGAAGTCGGCCATTTTGAATTAATCGTGTCACTTTGGCGCAATTTATGCCATTCCTTCGGCAGTTAATTCAGCCCGAACCGTAACGTGCACCGAGGTGTGTTATACATCAAAATGTGCGTCTCCCTCCTGCGACCACACGCATTACTTTTCTCTTTCAAAAGCGTTACCGTGGCGACGCTAGACGCCAAAAAGCGCGCCCACCCTTCATCTGGTTGGTTCAGACAGAAAAACCTTTGTGCCTCAAGCCCCATAATACGGTTTGACGTACATGAACGAAAATTGGTACACTCCTGTATCATGTCGCAACTAAAAGAAAAGTCTCTTGGCGCCATGGCCGAAACCGAACAGGAAGTCGGCCATTTTGAACATTCTGAATTAATTGCGTAATTTTGGAGCAATATATGCCATTCCTTCGAGAGTTAATTCAGCCCGAACCGTATCGTGAACCCAGATGTGTTATACATCAAAATGTGTGTCTCCATCCTGCGACTACACGCATTACTTTTCTCTTTGAAAAGTGTTACCGTGGCGACGCTAGTCGCCAACAAGCGCACCCCCCCTTCATCTGATTGGTCCATATTTGATAGTTCCCCAAAAGGCACCAAATTTGGCATGTAAGACAGGCCTGGCGATAAATTTGATATTTCATGGTTTGCATTAATGGGCATGGCAAAATGGCTCAACAGCGCCCCCTAGAAAACTTTGTGCCTCAAGCCCCACAATACGGTTTGACGTACATGCACGAAAATCGCTACACACCTGTATCATGGAACAACTTAAAGAAAAGTCTCTTGGAGCCATGGCCGAAACCCAACAGGATGTCGGCCATTTTGAATAAATTGTTTCATTTTGGCGAAATGTATGCCATTCCTTCGGCAGTTAATTCAGCCCGAACCGTAACGTGCACCCAGATGTGTTATACATCAAAATATGCGTCTCCATCCTGCGACACCACGCATTACTTTTCTCTTTCAAAAGTGTTACCGTGGCGACGCTAGACGCCAAAAGGCGCGCCCCCCCTTCATGTGATTGGTCCATATTTGATAGGTCTCCAAAAGTCACCAAATTTTGCATGCAAGCCAGACTTGGCGATAAATTTGATATTTCATGGTTTGCATTAATGGGCGTGGCCTAACGGCTCAACAGCGCCCCCTAGAATACTTTTATCTGCCATAACTTTTGAATGGTTTGACATAGGAAGTTGTGGGTGGTGTCATGGGACTCTGTAATGAGTCCTTAAGCTTCTTTGGCCTTAATTAGCCCCGCCCCTTCTTCTGATTGGTTGTCCCGATTTTCTGCTATAACTTTGGAATGGTTTGACATAGAGAGTCGTGGGTGGTATCATCAGATTCTGTATGGAGTCCTTGACCTTCATTGGCCTGAATTAGCCCCGCCCCTTCTTCTGATTGGTTGTCCCTTTTTTCTGCTATAACTTTTGAATGGTTTGACATAGGAAGTCGTGGGTGGTGTCTTTTCTGATATGCTTATGGGGGGCGGTGGCCGTGAGTGCGAGGGCCCGTTCATCGCTGCTTGCAGCTTTAATTATTATTATTATTATTATTTTCCTGACAAAGTGAAGGCCTTTTTGCCCCCCTTAACATGCCCAAAAAGTCACCAAATTTTGCACCCTAGTCAGGCCTGGCGAAAAATTTGATATTTAAAGGTTTGCATTAATGGGCGTGGCAAAATGGCTCAACAGCGCCCCCCAGAAAACTTTGTGCCTCAAGCCCCACGATACGATTTGACGTACATGCACGAAAATCAGTACACACCTGTATCATGGGACAACTTAAACAAAAGTCTCTTGGAGTCATGCCCGAAACCGAACAGGATGTCGGCCATTTTGAATTAGTCGTGTCATTTTGGCGAAATTTATGCCATTCCTTCGAAAGTTAATTCAGCCCGAACCGTAACGTGCCCCCAAGTGTGTTATACATCAAAATGTGCGTCTCCATCCTGCGACAACACGCATTACTTTTCTCTTTCAAAAGCGTTACCGTGGCGGCGCTAGACGCCAAAAAGCGCGCCCACCCTTCATCTGATTGGTTCAACAGAAAAAACTTTGTGCCTCAAGCCCCATAATACGGTTTGACGTACATGAACGAAAATCGGTACACACCTGTATCATGTCGCAACTAAAAGAAAAGTCTCTTGGCGCCATGGCCGAAACCGAACAGGAAGTCGGCCATTTTGAACATTCTGAATTAATTGCGTAATTTTGGAGCAATATATGCCATTCCTTCGAGAGTTAATTCAGCCCGAACCGTATCGTGAACCCAGATGTGTTATACATCAAAATGTGCGTCTCCATCCTGCGACTACACGCATTACTTTTCTCTTTCGAAAGTGTTACCGTAGTGACGCTAGACGCCAACAAGCGCACCCCCCCTTCATCTGATTGGTCCATATTTGATAGTTCCCCAAAAGGCACCAAATTTGGCATGCAAGCCAGGCCTGGCGATAAATTTGATATTTCATGGTTTGCATTAATGGGCGTGGCAAAATGGCTCAACAGCGCCCCCCGGAAAACTTTGTGCCTCAAGCCCCACAATACGGTTTGACGTACATGCACGAAAATCGATACACACCTGTATCATGTCGCAACTTAAAGAAAAGTCTCTTGGAGCCATGGCCGAAACCGAACAGGAAGTCAGCCATTTTGAATTAATTGTGTAATTTTGGCGCAATTTATGCCATTCCTTCGGCAGTTAATTCAGCCCGAACCGTAACGTGCACCCAGGTGTGTTATACACCAAAATGTGCGTCTCCATCGTGCGACACCACGCATTACTTTTCTCTTTCAAAAGTGTTACCGTGGCGACGCTAGACGCGAAAAAGCGCACCCACCCTTCATCTGATTGGTCCATATTTGATAGTTCTCCAAAAGTCACCAAAATTTGCATGCAAGCCAGGCCTGGCGATAAATGTGATATTTCATGGTTTCCATTAATGGGCGTGGCCTAACGGCTCAACAGCGCCCCCTAGAATACTTTTCTCTGCCATAACTTTTGAATGGTTTCACATAGAGAGTCGTGGGTGGTGTCATGGGACTCTGTAATGAGTCCTTAAGCTTCGTTGGCCTTAATTAGCCCCGCCCCTTCTTCTGATTGGTTGTCCCGATTTTCTGCTATAACTTTTGAATGGTTTGACATAGAGAGTCGTGGGTGGTGTCATCAGATTCTTTATGGAGTCCTTGACCTTCATTAGCCTGAATTAGCCCCGCCCCTTCTTCTGATTGGTTGTCCTTTTTTTATAATAAAATTGCCGCGAGCCGCCAGTCGCTCTCGCGCTGACTCCCGCTTCCTGATTCAAACGTCTTCCGGCCCCGCCCCCTGACCAATCAGTGGCGAGTAGGGTGATGGCGGCCCCGCCCCCCGACCAATCAGTGGCGAGTAGGGTGATGACGGCGCCGCCCCCCGACCAATCAGTGGCGAGTAGGGTGATGACGGCCCCGCCCCCCGACCAATCAGCTCCCTGTAATGTGGTGACTTCAGAAATATTCCCGGCTCAGCCCGGTTACAACCTTGGCAGAATGGTTACAGAAAAAGTAATAATTTAAATAGTAGGGTTTTACTAATATTTATAACTTACAAATATTTAAAAAATTAGGAAAAAAAAAGTTCCAGACATTTTATCGCTATGTTGGTCTGTCCTAAGCCAGTAGGTCAAATAAAAGGAATAGCTGAGACTTAGCTCAGCCAGATTATTGCGGTCTTTGCTGCCAGAGGTCGAGAGTTCAAGCCTGGCTTGATATGCCAAAATTTTTGTCAGCAATTTTTGTGTTTTTTTTACATCAAAATGTTCGTCTCTGTCCTGTGACGACGCACATTTCTTTTCTCTTTCCCCTTCTTCTGATTGGTTGTCCCGATTTTCTGCCATAACTTTTGAATTTGAGTGGAGTTTGCGCGCGCAGCTCCCGCGGGGGGAGGGGCTGATGTTCAGCGCGGCCGCCATCTTGGTCGAGGCGCCACATTGACTGCCTGAGAACGTCGGGCGTGGCCGCCATCTTGGATCGGTATCGCTTTAACTCTAGAGCGTTCACTTCTATTGTGGAAGGAGGTGTCTGCATAAGTAAAATAACTATAACTCACTTGATTTTCAACCGATTTTCACGCGGTTCGCTTTGTTACAAACGGCAGACATGTAGCTATGATACAGGATGCTTGATGTACGTTAAATATGCAAGCTTTCATGCTAAAATACGTTCTGCAGGTAGTCACACTTCAGGTATACACACACACACACACACACACACACATATATATATATATATATATATATATACACACACACACACACACACACACACACACACACACACACACACACACACACACACACACACACACACACACACATACAATATACAAAATACAGTATAGCATATTAATGAATGTATTAATATATTTGAATAACAGACATAACAAGCTTAAAAACAAAAAACATAACGGATGACAGCATACAATTGTCATAATGGAGAAAAAAAAGAAACATTTGGAAGGAGTGTGTGTGTGAGGAATTGTATATTAGTGTTATAAATTGAAATTATATAATAATGCAATCGCTATGATATATAATTTTACAATATAATACAGTCAAAAATATATGAAATGAAGCAACATACAATGCAATAATACAATATGCTATATTACTGGGTACGCTAATATGAAATAACAACATGTAATATAATATGGTATAATAGATTAATATAATATCATACATTCTGGACCATGAGATACAGCTGTACTGTATGATTGTCGTTCATTTGAGTGATCAGATTTTTTTTTTCATGGTTTGCATTAATGGGCGTGTCCTCACGGCTCAACAGCGCCCCCTAGAATACTTTTTTCTGCCATAACTTTTGAAAGGTTTGACATAGAGAGTCGTGGGTGGTGTCATGGAACTCGGCATTGAGTCCTTGACCATAATTGGTGACAATTAGCCCAGTCCCTTTTTCTGATTGGTTGTCCCTATTTTCTGCTATAACTTTTGAATGTTTTGACATAGAGAGTCGTGGGTGGTGTCATGGGACTCTGTAATGAGTCCTTGATCTTCTTTGCCCTGAATTAGCCCCGCCCCTTCTTCTGACTGGTCGTCCCTTTTTTCTGCTATAACTTTTGAAGGGTTTGACATAGGAAGTCGTGGGTGGTGTCATTTCTGATATGCTTATGGGGGGCGGTTGACGTGAGTGCGAGGGCCCGTTCATTGCTGCTTGCAGCTTTAATTATTATTATTCTTATTCCGCACTTTTTTTCGTCCGTTAATACGGCCCGAACCGCAACGTGCACCCATGCATGGCATACATCGTTGGATGCGTCTCCATCGTGATTCGATGGGCATTACTTTTCTCCGTAATAGGGGTTACCGTGGCAACGCTAGTTGCCAAAAAGCAAAAAAAAAGGCGAATATTCCCACGCTTATTGCTCGGCCGAACTTTATCGTAGAGACATCGTTCAAACTTTCAAACACTCGGCCCGATTGTCCCTAAAGGACCATAAAACTTCATCATGCTACTTATTACGGTTTTTGCGATATTTAACTTTCAATTTTAAAAAAAAATCTATTTTATTTTGGACGCTTGTTGCTAGGCAACGGTTTATCGTACAGACATCATTACAACATTGACAAACCCGGGACGCTTTGTACTGCAACATATTTTAGTCTCGTCATGCTTGCTATTACGGTTTTTGAGATATTCCACATTGTTCATTTTGATGCTAACGGAACTTCGGATGCTTGTTGCGCGGCAACGCAGTATCGTAGAGACTTGGTTCCAACGTTAAAAGACTCAGCTTGATGTGGACTACACCATACTGAGGTCTCATTACGCTGTCGTTTACAGCTTTGGAGATATTGAAGCTAAATTGTCCCATTCTATCCTATGGGGCTTGTTACCATGGCAACAAAAACCTAATGCTGCTCGGACCGCAATGTGCACCCATGCATGGCATATATCGTTGGATGCGTCTCCATCGTGCCTCAATGGGCATTACTTTTCTCAGTCAAAAGTGTTACCGTGGCAACGCTAGATGCCAAAAAGCAAAAAAAAAGGCGAAAATTCAGACGCTTATTGCTCGGCCGGACTTTATCGTAGAGACATCGTTCAAACTTTCAAACACTCGGCCTGATTGGCACTAACGGACCCTAGAACCTCATTATGCCAACTTTCAAAGTTTTTGCGATATTGACCTTTCTTTTTTTTTTAAATTTCCGTTTGACTTTGGATGCTTGTTGCTAGGCAACAGATTATGGTAGAGACATGATACAAATGTTCCCCGACTCGGCAAGCTGTGATCTTCAACATATTCCAATTTCATGAAGCTGTGATTTAAGGAAGCTTTAATGTAAAATCCATGCCAAACGGCCCCATTCATTCGGATGGTTTTTTTTTACCACGGTGGAAAAAAACCCTATCCGTTAACGTAGTCTGAACCGGAACGTGCACCCATGCACGGCATACACCGTTAGATGCTTCTCCATCGTGCCTCGATGGGCATTACTTTTCTCAGTCAAAAGCGTTACAGTGGGGACGCTAGACGGCAAAAAGCGCGCCCCATTAATAGCTATTGGGAGCACAGGAATGAATGCAATACAACCGTAAACACCTCAAACTGACATAGAACCGCCCCGAACACAAACACTACAGCCCTAAACCAAAGCGGCGAGAGGGGACGAATGGGCAGTAGGGCATGCCCATATCAAAATTTCCAGAAATTTTCTAGTTATTATTCTTATTCCGCACTTTTTTTCGTCCGTTAATGCGGCCCGAACCGCAACGTGCACCCATGCATGCTATACATCGTTGGATGCGTCTCCATCTTGCCTCGATGGGCATTACTTTTCTCCGTAATAGGGGTTACCGTGGCAACGCTAGTTGCCAAAAAGCTAAAAAAAAGGTGAAAATTCCCGCGCTTATTGCTCGGTCGAACTTTATCGTAGAGACATCGTTCAAACTTTCAAACACTCGGCCCGATAGTCACTAAAGGACCATAAAACTTCATCATGCTAGTTATTACGGTTTTTGCGATATTTAACTTTCAATTTAAAAAAAAAATCAATTTTATTTTGGACGCTTGTTGCTAGGCAACGGTTTATCGTACAGACAACATTACAACATTGACAAACCCGGGACGCGTTGTACTGCAACATATTTTAGTCTCATCATGCTAGCTATTACGCTTTTTGAAATATTCCACTTTGTTGATTTTGATGTTAACGGAATTTCGGACGCTTGTTGCGCGGCAACGCAAAATCGTAGAGACTTTGATTCAACGTTAAAATACTCAGCTTGATGTGGACTACAACATACTGAGGTGTCATTACGCTGTTGTTTACAGCTTTTGAGATATTGAAGCCAAATTGTCCCATTCTATCCTATGGGGCTTGTTACCATGGCAACAAAAAACAATGCATTTGTATGGGGGACCATGTGAATAAACAATCTGTTAATGCTGCCCGAACCGGAACGTGCACCCATGCATGGCATACATCATTGGATGCGTCTCCATCGTGCCTCGATGGGCATTACTTTTCTCAGTCAAAAGTGTTACCGTGGCAACGCTAGATGCCATAAAGCAAAAAAAAAGGCGAAAATTCGGATGCTTATTGCTCGGTCGAAATTTACCGTAGAGACATCGTTCAAACTTTCAAACACTCGGCCCGATTGGCACTAACGGACCGTACAAGTTCATTATGCCAATTATTACAATTTTTGCCATATTGACCTTTCATTTTTTTTTACATTTCCATTTGACTTTGGACGCTTGTTGCTAGGCAACAGATTATCGTAGAGACATCATACAAAGGTTCCCAGACTCGGCACGCTGTGGACTTCAACATATTCACATTTCATGAAGCTGTGATTTAAGGAAATCTTTTGTCAAAATCCAGGCCAAATGGCCCCATTCATTCGGATGGGTTTTTTGTTACCATGGTGAAAACAAACCCCTATCCGTTAACATAGCCTGAACCAGAACGTGCACCCATGCATGGCATACATCGTTAAATGCGTCTCCATGTTGCCTCGATGGGCATTACTTTTTTCAGTCAAAAGTGTCACCGTGGGGGGCGCTAGACGCCAAAAAGCGCACCCTATTTTTAACTATTGGGAGCACAGGAATGAATGCAATACAACCGTAAACACCTCAAACTGACATAGAACCACCCCGAACACAACCACTACAGCCCCATCCAAAGCGGCGAGAGGGGTCGAATGGGCGGTAGGGCATGCCCATATCAAAATTTCCAGAAATTTTCTAGTTTTTATTATTATTATTATTATGGGCATGCCAAGTAGTGGCATGACCATATTGCAATCGTCCAGAATGGCCCAAAAGGCAATGTTGCTAGCGTTTCGCTAACATGCTAAAGTCGCAAAGGTCCCACTGCGCACCAGCGGGTGTAAAGCATGACCCCGCTCTGTTGTGGAAAAAAAAAATCCCCAAAAAATGAAACACGGCCGAGAAAACCTGAAAAATGAAGGCGTTAAATTAGTATCTAGAAAGGTTTCCCTTTTCTTATTATTATTATTATGGGCATGCCAAGTAGTGGCATGACCATATTGCAATCGTCCAGAATGGCCCAAAGGGCAATGTTGCTAGCATTTTGCTAACGAGCTAAAGTCGCAAAAGTCCCACTGCGCACCAGCGGGTGTACAGCATGACCCCGCTCGGATGTGGAAAAAAAAAATCCCCAAAAACTAAAACACGGTCGGAAAAACGAGGAAAAACATGAAAATGAAGGCGATATATTAGTATCTAGAAAAGGTTTCCCTTTTCTTATTATTCCGCACTTTTTTTCGTCCGTTAATGCGGCCCGAACCGGAACGTGCACCCATGCATGGCATACATCGTTGGATGCGTCTCCATCATGCCTCGATGGGCATTACTTTTCTCCGTAATAGGGGTTACCGTGGCAACGCTAGTTGCCAAAAAGCAAAAAAAAAGGCGAAAATTCCCACGCTTATTGCTCGGCCGAACTTTGTCGTAGAGATATCGTTCAAACTTTCAAACACTCAGCCCGATTGTCCCTAACCGATCATACAACCTTATTATGCCAAGTATTACAGTTTTTGTGATATTGACCTTTCATTTTTTTTTTTTTTTCCGTTTGACTTTGGACGCTCGTTGCTAGGCAACAGATTATCGTAGAGACATCGTACAAATGTTTCCCGACTCGGCACGCTGTGGACTTCAACATACTCAAATTTCATGAAGCTGGGATTTAAGGAAATGTTATGTCAAAATCCAGGCCAAATGGCCCCATTCATTCGGATGGAGTTTTTTACCATGGTGAAAAAAAAACCTATCCGTTAACATAGCCTGAACCGGAACATGCACCCATACATGGCATACATCGTTAGATGCGTCTCCATCATGCCTCGATGGGCATTACTTTTCTCCGTAATAGGGGTTACCGTGGCAACGCTAGTTGCCAAAAAGCAAAAAAAAAGGCAAAAATTCGGACGCTTATTGCTCGGCCGAACTTTATCGTAGAGACATTGTTGAAACTTTCAAACACTCGGCCCGATTGGCACTAACGGACCCTACAACCTCATTATGCTAATTATTACAGTTTTTGCGATATTGACCTTTCTTTTTTTTTTTTTTTCCGTTTGACTTTGGACGCTTGTTGCTAGGCAACAGATTATCATAGAGACATCGTACAAATGTTTCCCGACTCGGCACGCTGTGGACTTCAACATACTCAAATTTCATGAAGCTGGGATTTAAGGAAATGTTATGTCAAAATCCAGGCCAAATGGCCCCATTCATTCGGATGGAGTTTTTTACCATGGTGAAAAAAAAACCTATCCGTTAACATAGCCTGAACCGGAACATGCACCCATACATGGCATACATCGTTAGATGCGTCTCCATCATGCCTCGATGGGCATTACTTTTCTCCGTAATAGGGGTTACCGTGGCAACGCTAGTTGCCAAAAAGCAAAAAAAAAGGCAAAAATTCGGACGCTTATTGCTCGGCCGAACTTTATCGTAGAGACATTGTTGAAACTTTCAAACACTCGGCCCGATTGGCACTAACGGACCCTACAACCTCATTATGCTAATTATTACAGTTTTTGCGATATTGACCTTTCTTTTTTTTTTTAATTTCTGTTTGAATTTGAACGCTTGTTGCTAGGCAACAGATTATCGTAGAGACATCGTACAAATGTTTCCCGACTCGGCACGCTGTGGACTTCAACATACTCAAATTTCATGAAGCTGGGATTTAAGGAAATTTTATGTCAAAATCCAGGCCAAATGGCCCCATTCATTCGGATGGAGTTTTTTACAATGGTGAAAAAAAAACCTATCCGTTAACATAGCCTGAAATGGAACATGCACCCATACATGGCATACATCGTTAGATGCGTCTCCATCATGCCTCGATGGGCATTACTTTTCTCCGTAAAAGGGGTTACCGTGGCAACGCTAGTTGACAAAAAGCAAAAAAAAGGGGCGAAAATTTGGACGCTTATTGCTCGGCCGAACTTTATCGTAGAGACATTGTTGAAACTTTCAAACACTCGGCCCGATTGGCACTAACGGAGGCTACAACCTCATTATGCTAATTATTACAGTTTTTGCGATATTGACCTTTCATTTTTTTTTTTTAATTTCTGTTTGAATTTGGACGCTTGTTGCTAGGCAACAGGTTACCGTAGAGACATCGTACAAATGTCCCCTGACTCGGCACGCTGTGGACTTCAACATACTCAAATTTCATGAAGCTGGGATTTAAGGAAATTTTATGTCAAAATCCAGGCCAAATGGCCCCATTCATTCGAATGGGGTTTTGTACCATGGTGAAAAAAAAAACCTATCCGTTAACGTAGCCTGAACCGGAACATGCACCCATACATGGCATACATCGTTAGATGCGTCTCCATCTTGCCTCGATGGGCAATACTATTCTCAGTCAAAAGCGTTACCGTGATGACGCTAGATGCCAAAAAGCGCGCCCCATTAATAACTATTGGGAGCACAGGAATGAATGAAATACAAGCGTAAAAACACCTCAAACTGACATAGAACCACCCTAAACACAACCACTACAGCCCCAAACCAAAGCGGCGAGAGGGGACGAATGGGCAGTAGGGCATGCCCATATCAAAATTTCCAGAAATTTTCTAGTTATTATTCTTATTCCGCACTTTTTTTCGTCCGTTAATGCGGCCCGAACCGCAACGTGCACCCATGCATGCCATACATTGTTGGATGCGTCTCCATCTTGCCTCGATGGGCATTACTTTTCTCCGTAATAGGGGTTACCGTGGCAACGCTAGTTGCCAAAAAGCAAAAAAAAAGGCGAAAATTCCCACGCTTATTGCTCGGCTGAACTTTATCGTAGAGACATCGTTCAAACTTTCAAACACTCGGCCCGATAGTCACTAAAGGACCATAAAACTTCATCATGCTAGTTATTACGGTTTTTGCGATATTTAACTTTCAATTTAAAAAAAAAATCACTTTTATTTTGGACGCTTGTTGCTAGGCAACGGTTTATCGTACAGACATCATTACAACATTGACAAACCCGGGACGCTTTGTACTGCAACATATTTTAGTCTCGTCATGCTTGCTATTACGGTTTTTGAGATATTCCACATTGTTCATTTTGATGCTAACGGAACTTCGGATGCTTGTTGCGCGGCAACGCAGTATCGTAGAGACTTGGTTCCAACGTTAAAAGACTCAGCTTGATGTGGACTACACCATACTGAGGTCTCATTACGCTGTCGTTTACAGCTTTGGAGATATTGAAGCTAAATTGTCCCATTCTATCCTATGGGGCTTGTTACCATGGCAACAAAAACCTAATGCTGCTCGGACCGCAATGTGCACCCATGCATGGCATATATCGTTGGATGCGTCTCCATCGTGCCTCAATGGGCATTACTTTTCTCAGTCAAAAGTGTTACCGTGGCAACGCTAGATGCCAAAAAGCAAAAAAAAAGGCGAAAATTCAGACGCTTATTGCTCGGCCGGACTTTATCGTAGAGACATCGTTCAAACTTTCAAACACTCGGCCTGATTGGCACTAACGGACCCTAGAACCTCATTATGCCAACTTTCAAAGTTTTTGCGATATTGACCTTTCTTTTTTTTTTAAATTTCCGTTTGACTTTGGATGCTTGTTGCTAGGCAACAGATTATGGTAGAGACATGATACAAATGTTCCCCGACTCGGCAAGCTGTGATCTTCAACATATTCCAATTTCATGAAGCTGTGATTTAAGGAAGCTTTAATGTAAAATCCATGCCAAACGGCCCCATTCATTCGGATGGTTTTTTTTTACCACGGTGGAAAAAAACCCTATCCGTTAACGTAGTCTGAACCGGAACGTGCACCCATGCACGGCATACACCGTTAGATGCTTCTCCATCGTGCCTCGATGGGCATTACTTTTCTCAGTCAAAAGCGTTACAGTGGGGACGCTAGACGGCAAAAAGCGCGCCCCATTAATAGCTATTGGGAGCACAGGAATGAATGCAATACAACCGTAAACACCTCAAACTGACATAGAACCGCCCCGAACACAAACACTACAGCCCTAAACCAAAGCGGCGAGAGGGGACGAATGGGCAGTAGGGCATGCCCATATCAAAATTTCCAGAAATTTTCTAGTTATGGGCATGCCAAGTAGTGGCATGACCATATTGCAATCGTCCAGAATGGCCCAAAGGGCAATGCTGCTAGCATGCTAAAGTCGCAAAAGTCCCACTGCGCACCAGCGGGTGTACAGCATGACCCCGCACTGATGTGGAAAAAAAAAATCCCCAAAAAGTAAAACACGGCCGAAAAAATGAGGAAAAACATGAAAATGAAGGCGTAAATTAGTACCCAGAAAAGGTTTCCCTTTTCTTATTATTATGGGCATGCCAAGTAATGGCATGACCATATTGCAATCGTCCAGAATGGCCCAAAGGGCAATGTTGCTAGCATTTTGCTAACAAGCTAAAGTCGCAAAAGTCCCACGTCACACCAGCGGGTGTACAGCATGACCCCGCTCGGATGTGGAAAAAAAAATTCCCCAAAAACTAAAACACGCCCGAAAAAATGAGGAAAAACATGAAAATGAAGGCGATATATTGGTATACAGAAAAGGTTTCCCTTTTCTTATTATTCTTATTCCGCACTTTTTTTCGTCCGTTAATGCGGCCCGAACCGCAACGTGCACCCATGCATGGCATACATCGTTGGATGCGTCTCCATCGTGATTCGATGGGTATTACTTTTCTCAGTAATAGGGGTTACCGTGGCAACGCTAGTTGCCAAAAAGCAAAAAAAAAGGCGAAAATTCCCACGCTTATTGCTCGGCTGAACTTTATCGTAGAGACATCGTTCAAACTTTCAAACACTCGGCCCGATAGTCACTAAAGGACCATAAAACTTCATCATGCTAGTTATTACGGTTTTTGCGATATTTAACTTTCAATTTAAAAAAAAAATCACTTTTATTTTGGACGCTTGTTGCTAGGCAACGGTTTATCGTACAGACATCATTACAACATTGACAAACCCGGGACGCTTTGTACTGCAACATATTTTAGTCTCGTCATGCTTGCTATTATGGTTTTTGAGATATTCCACATTGTTCATTTTGATGCTAACAGAACTTCGGATGCTTGTTGCACGGCAACGCGGTATCGCAGAGACTTTGTTCCAACGTTAAAAGACTCAGGTTGATGTGGACTAAAACATACTGAGGTCTCATTACGCTCTCGTTTACAGCTTTTGAGATATTAAAGCCAAATTGTCCCATTCTATCCTATGGGGCTTGTTACCATGGCAACAAAAACCAATGCATTTGTATGGGGGACCATGTGAATAAACAATCTGTTAATGCTGCCCGAACCGGAACGTGCACCCATGCATGGCATACATCGTTGGATGCGTCTCCATCGTGCCTCAATGAGCATTACTTTTCTCAGTCAAAAGTGTTACCGTGGCAACGCTAGACGCCAAAAAGCAAAAAAAAAGGCGAAAATTCAGACGCTTATTGCTCGGTCGAACTTTATCGTAGAGACATCGTTCAAACTTTCAAACACTCGGCCCGATTAGCACTAACGGACCCTACAAGCTCATTATGCCAATTATTACAATTTTTGCGATATTGACCTTTCATTTTTCTTTTTTATTTCCATTTGACTTTGGACGCTTGTTGCTAGGCAACAGATTATCGTAGAGACATCGTACAAATGTCCCCTGACTCGGCACGCTGTGGACTTCAACATACTCAAATCTCATGAAGCTGGGATTTAAGGAAATTTTATGTCAAAATCCCGGCCAAATGGCCCCATTCATTCGGATGGGGTTTTGTACCATGGTGAAAAAAAAACCTATCCGTTAACGTAGCCTGAACCAGAACGTGCACTCATGCATGGCATACATCATTACATGCGTCTCCATCTTGCCTCGATGGGCATTACTATTCTCAGTCAAAAGCGTTACCATGGCAACGCTAGATGCCAAAAAGCGCGCCCCATTAATAACTATTGGGAGCACAGGAATGAATGAAATACAAGCGTAAAAACACCTCAAACTGACATAGAACCACCCCGAACACAACCACTACAGCCCCAAACCAAAGCAGCGAGAGGGGACGAATGGACGGTAGGGCATGCCCATATCAAAATTTCCAGAAATTTTCTAGTTATTATTCTTATTATTCCGCACTTTTTTTCGTCCGTTAATACGGCCCGAACCGCAACGTGCACCCATGCATGGCATACATCGTTGGATGCGACTCCATCGTGATTCGATGGGTATTACTTTTCTCAGTAATAGGGGTTACCGTGGCAACGCTAGTTGCCAAAAAGCAAAAAAAAAGGCGAAAATTCCCGCGCTTATTGCTCGGCCGAACTTTGTCGTAGAGACATCGTTCAAACTTTTAAACACTCGGCCCGATTGTCCCTAATGGTACGTACAAGGTCATTATGCCAAGTATTACAGTTTTTGCGATATTTACCTTTCAGGTTTTTTTTTATTTCTGTTTAACTTTGGACGCTTGTAGCTAGGCAACAGGTTGTCGTAGAGACATCGTACAAATGTTTCCTAACTCGGCACGCTGTGGACTTCAACATATTCAAATTTCATGAAGCTGTGATTTAAGGAAATTTTTTGTCAAAATCCAGGCCAAATGGCCCCATTCATTCGGATGGGTTTTTTTTACCATCGTGAAAAAAAGACCTATCCGTTAATGTAGGCTGAACCGGAACGTGCACCCATGCATGGCATACATCGTTGGATGCGTCTCCATCGTGCCTCGATGGGCATTACTTTTCTCAGTAATAGGGGTTACCGTGGCAACGCTAGTTGCCAAAAAGCAAAAAAAAAGGCAAAAATTTGGACGCTTATTGCTCGGCCGAACTTTGTCGTAGAGACATCATTCAAACTTTTAAACACTCGGCCCGATTGGCACTAACGGTACGTACAAGGTCATTATGCCAAGTCTTACAGTTTTTGCGATATTTACCTTTCAGGTTTTTTTTTAATTTCCGTTTGACTTTGGACGCTTGTTGCTAGGCAACAGGTTATCGTAGAGACATCTTACAAATGTTTCCTAACTCGGCACGCTGTGGACTTCAACATATTCAAATTTCATGAAGCTGGGATTTAGGGAAATTTTTTGTCAAAATCCATGCCAAGTGGCCCCATTCATTCGGATGGGGTTTTTTACCACGGTGAAAAAGAAACCCTATCCGTTAACGTAGTCTGAACCAGAACGTGCACCCATGCATGGCATACATCGTTAGATGCTTCTCCATCGTGCCTCGATGGGCATTACTTTTCTCAGTCAAAAGCGTCGCCGTGGGGACGCTGGATGCCAAAAAGCGCACCCCATCAATAACTATAGGGAGCACAGGAATGAATGCAATACAACCATAAACAGCTCAAACTGACATAGAACCACCCCGAACACAACCACTACAGCCCCAAACCAAAGCAGCGAGAGGGGACGAATGAGCAGTAGGGCATGCCCATATCAAAATTTCCAGAAATTTTCTAGTTATTATTATTATTCTTATTCCGCACTTTTTTTCGTCCGTTAATACGGCCCGAACCGCAACGTGCACCCATGCATGGCATACATCGTTGGATGCGTCTCCATCGTGATTCGATGGGCATTACTTTTCTCCGTAATAGGGGTTACCGTGGCAACGCTAGTTGCCAAAAAGCAAAAAAAAAGGCGAAAATTCCCACGCTTATTGCTCGGCCGAACTTTATCGTAGAGACATCGTTCAAACTTTCAAACACTCGGCCCGATAGTCACTAAAGGACCATAAAACTTCATCATGCTACTTATTACGGTTTTTGCGATATTTAACTTTCAATTTAAAAAAAAAATCTATTTTATTTTGGACGCTTGTTGCTAGGCAACGGTTTATTGTACAGACATCATTACAACATTGACAAACCCGGGACGCTTTGTACTGCAACATATTTTAGTCTCGTCATGCTTGCTATTACGGTTTTTGAGATATTCCACATTGTTCATTTTGATGCTAACGGAACTTCGGATGCTTGTTGCGCGGCAACGCGGTATCGCAGAGACTTTGTTCCAACGTTAAAAGACTCAGCTTGATGTGGACTACACCATACTGAGGTCTCATTACGCTCTCGTTTACAGCTTTTGAGATATTAAAGCCAAATTGTCCCATTCTATCCTATGGGGCTTGTTACCATGGCAACAAAAACCTATGCATTTGTATGGGAAAGCATGTGAATAAACAATCTGTTAATACTGCTCGGACCGCAATGTGCACCCATGCATGGCATATATCGTTGGATGCGTCTCCATCGTGCCTCGATGGGCATTACTTTTTTCAGTCAAAAGTGCTACCGTGGCAACGCTAGATGCCAAAAAGCCAAAAAAAAGGCGAAAATTCAGACGCTTATTGCTCGGCCGGACTTTATCGTAGAGACATAGTTCGAACTTTCAAACACTCGGCCCGATTGGCACTAACGGAGCCTAGAACCTCATTATGCCATTTTTTTAAGTTTTTGTGATATTGACCTTTCATTTTTTTTTTAATTTCCGTTTGACTTTGGACGCTTGTTGCTAGGCAACAGATTATCGTAGAGACATCATACAAATGTTCCCTGACTCGGCACGCTGTGACCTTCAACGTATTAAAATTTCATGAAGCTGTGATTTAAGGAAAGTTTAATGTAAAATCCATGCCAAATGGCCCCATTCATTCGGATGGGTTTTTTTAAACCATGGTGGAAAAAAAACCTATCCGTTAACGTAGCCTGAACCGGAACGTGCACCCATGCATGGCATACATCGTTGGATGCGTCTCCATCGTGCCTCGATGGGCATTGCTTTTCTCAGTCAAAAGCGTTACCGTGGGGACGCTAGACGGCAAAAAGCGCGCCCCATTAATAGCTATTGGGAGCACAGGAATGAATGAAATACAACCGTAAACACCTCAAACTGACATAAAACCGCCCCGAACACAAACACTGCAGCCCCAAACCAGAGCAGCGAGAGGGCTCGAATGGGCGGTAGGGCATGCCCATATCAAAATTTCCAGAAATTTTCTAGTTATTATTATTCTTATTCCGCACTTTTTTTCGTCCGTTAATACGGCCCGAACCGCAACGTGCACCCATGCATGGCATACATCGTTGGATGCGTCTCCATCGTGATTCGATGGGCATTACTTTTCTCCGTAATAGGGGTTACCGTGGCAACGCTAGTTGCCAAAAAGCAAAAAAAAAGGCGAAAATTCCCACGCTTATTGCTCGGCCGAACTTTATCGTAGAGACATCGTTCAAACTTTCAAACACTCGGCCCGATAGTCACTAAAGGACCATAAAACTTCATCATGCTAGTTATTACGGTTTTTGCGATATTTAACTTTCAATTTAAAAAAAAAATCTATTTTATTTTGGATGCTTGTTGCTAAGCAACGGTTTATCGTACAGACATCATTACAACATTGACAAACCCGGGACGCTTTGTACTGCAACATATTTTAGTCTCGTCATGCTTGCTATTACGGTTTTTGAGATATTCCACATTGTTCATTTTGATACTAACGGAACTTCGGATGCTTGTTGCGCGGCAACGCGGTATCGCAGAGACTTTGTTCCAACGTTAAAAGACTCAGGTTGATGTGGACTACAACATACTGAGGTCTCATTACGCTGTCGTTTACAGCTTTTGAGATATTAAAGCCAAATTGTCCCATTCTATCCTATGGGGCTTGTTACCATGGCAACAAAAACCTATGCATTTGTATGGGAGAGCATGTGAATAAACAATCTGTTAATACTGCTCGGACCGCAATGTGCACCCATGCATGGCATATATCGTTGGATGCGTCTCCATCGTGCCTCGATGGGCATTACTTTTTTCAGTCAAAAGTGCTACCGTGGCAACGCTAGATGCCAAAAAGCCAAAAAAAAGGCGAAAATTCAGACGCTTATTGCTCGGCCGGACTTTATCGTAGAGACATAGTTCAAACTTTCAAACACTCGGCCCGATTGGCACTAACGGAGCCTAGAACCTCATTATGCCATTTTTTTAAGTTTTTGTGATATTGACCTTTCATTTTTTTTTTAATTTCCGTTTGACTTTGGACGCTTGTTGCTAGGCAACAGATTATCGTAGAGACATCATACAAATGTTCCCTGACTCGGCACGCTGTGACCTTCAACGTATTAAAATTTCATGAAGCTGTGATTTAAGGAAAGTTTAATGTAAAATCCATGCCAAATGGCCCCATTCATTCGGATGGGTTTTTTAAAACCATGGTGGAAAAAAAACCTATCCGTTAACGTAGCCTGAACCGGAACGTGCACCCATGCATGGCATACATCGTTGGATGCGTCTCCATCGTGCCTCAATGGCCATTGCTTTTCTCAGTCAAAAGCGTTACCGTGGGGACGCTAGACGGCAAAAAGCGCGCCCCATTAATAGCTATTGGGAGCACAGGAATGAATGAAATACAACCGTAAACACCTCAAACTGACATAAAAACGCCCCGAACACAAACACTGCAGCCCCAAACCAGAGCAGCGAGAGGGCTCGAATGGGCGGTAGGGCATGCCCATGTCAAAATTTCCAGAAATTTTCTAGTAATTATATTATTGTTACCTCATAGACTTAAGAATACATTCATTGCAGATACAGACGACTCTAATTTGAGTTTACAAAAGATTTCTTTTTCCGCATTTCTCCATCTTTTTCACACATTCATTTTCTTTTCCACGTCTATGTAGCAAAAGTGTATCCAAAATTCTAAAGACAAAACTGGTTTAAAGACTAAACCAGAGGAAACAACTTAAAAATGCATATTAAGGATCTTTGTTATAACATTTCGTCTCGTTTTGATCAACGAAAATAAAGACAAATTTTAGCAGAGTTTTAATTTTGTTAATTTAAGTCTCCTTTTTATTCCTCTACGATATTGCATTATATATTTAATTATCATTATCCTCACATGACCAGCATTTTCATTGCGTCTCGTCTCGTTTTCCTCAGGTCATAAACGTCCATTCAAGACGATATTTAGTCATAATTGTTGTGGACGAAAGCAACTTTAACAAGATGGCAGAGGCTTTACGTTAAACAGCAATTTTTCTAACCCTCCACAGCCCAATCTCCAACCCCGGAGCCCTGGCTCACCTGCCCCATGCTGGGGGTTAACTGGCTTTAACTAGCGGGACAGAAGGGCGGGATGGAGGTGAGGGGGGTCGGAGGTTACAGGGGGGGTCCTGGGCAGGAGCTGGAGGCCGAGGGCCGTAGTTTATAGTTGTTTGTATTTATGGTGAAGTGCTGGTTGTGTGGAGTGACCCGGCGCCACGGACAGTCCACCGCAGGCTAATTTCATCCTCCACTGAGCACGGGAGCAAAGGGGAACGAGCTCTCCTCCGAGGCCACGTCTACCTCCCCCTCTCCTCCTCTTACAGGCTCAGGATTGACATGTCTCCCTCGGGTCGGGGGGGGTCAGGTGCTGGTAAAGTGTTGGGAGGGGGGCTTGGCTGCACAGAGAAGTTGATGAGGGAGGCTGACTCACTGAAAGATGCTGGAGAAGAAGAATCCGTTTGAGGAGATGAGGAAGAAGTGGAGGATTAAAGAGGGATGATGGAAATGGGGGAAGAAATTCTTATTTTCAGACTAAGCTTGGTTTATGAGTCAGCTGCTTCTGCATTAGAGCTGCTTGTAAAAGCAGGATAGGAGGAAAAAAGCTTACATTTAATCGAAGCAACACTGCATCACTTTGTTATCTTAATTATAGTTTCAAACTCCTTTCTGGTGTTTCATTGACTCGTATTATGGGGAACGGGGCTCCTCCCACCGACGCGGCGTAACCTGTTGACCTGGAACTGTTGTTACACGCCAGCATCGGCATCTGCGCTAGCCGGCTCATTCTTTTGGTGGTGAGACAAATGTAACGATTGACTAATAATAATGTCTGGACTTATATTGAAGTGAAAGGTTTTCCACTGAAACTCGTGTTTCGGTTTGTTTCCTGTCAAGTTTCCTGTCCCGCGGTGGCTAAACAGCACGTTTCACGTTGTGTCCGATGATTTTGAGTTTAGTAAAGTAAGTTTGGGTGACTTGCTGCTATTAGTAGCCTCAGTTAGCATCGTGGCTTTGAGAGTGTTTGAGTCTTGTTCAGTTGTGTTGTTGTAGGATGCTGTAATGAGTTGTGCACAATGTTTTTGTGTGCTCAGACCCAGGAGACATGACAGGGAAGGCAACCCAGGCAATCACCTAGGGCCCCGAGTTAAAGGGGGCCCGAGGGACAGCTGACAGCAACAACAAAATAATGGAACTGCTTTAGACGCTGCAACGACAACGCATCAGAAACCCCCCTCACGGGGCCCTTTCCAAGTCATCACTGGCTAGTTGATAGTAGGGGGGACCCCGACAGACGGCTTACATCGCTCAATATCAGCGACACAACTTGAAACCCCTGTAGACGCTGCAATGACAGTCAGGAATCTCCCTAATGGAGCCCCCTTACTAGCCAGCATCAACGTGCAGCAATAGAAATTCACAATTTGAATAAATGAAGTGAACATCTCCCTCTGGGCACACGTAAAGAAGAAAAAAAAAGAAAAGGATGAAAGAAAAAAGGTGATAGTGGTCAGAATGTGTATGTTATGCGTGTTACATTATAAAAAAGTGTCACTTTATCCCAAACTCCCAGTCATCCACCAAGTTTACTGCACATTAAAGTGCCTGTAAAGTGAGTTCAGCCATTTTCTTCTAAAGACATTCACAGCTACATAATAAGTTGGTGTGTATGTAAAGTATGCATTAAGGTAGTTATGTTATTTATTAGTAGCTTAGTATTTTACCTTTTAATCTTTATTCTGATATAGCCTTTTTATTCGGAAATGTTTTATTGATTGTATCTAATAAATTTTTCTTTTAGGTTGACTATTTTTACACCAGTCCAGGGACAGCGGATGCAAAATAGCCTTTTTGTCTAATTCTGGCACATTTTACATTTGTTTAAATGTGTTATTAATGTGCATTGCCCCTGTTCTCTAAACCTTTAAATAAATAAATATTATTAATTGTTTTACAGATCCGTGATCCTGGACTTCAGTCATCATGTTTCTGGGGGGCCCCATGGTCTCTCCTGCCCAGGGCCCCCAGGGGGTCTAGAAACACCCCTGCTCAGACCACAGGATGGCATCAAATTCAGAGGATTCAAAGGGTTTACTTGCAGAGATACGGTCCACTGGTAGCATTTCAGCTAACTACATTATGTTTCAACTCACAACTCAACAGGAAGTTGCAAGGCAGCACTGCATAGCTTTGAGATCCCGATGTTTTCTGCAAAACCGGTGAGTGCTTCCAATGACGATATCAGAATCCTATTAATCCACCTGAATTGATTCCTAGGGGAAGGGATCAATGCATGACTTGTATTACAGACAGTGCTGGACTAACCCCCCTGCATACAGGTCGCCCTAATCTCTCTACATGATATACGGAGCTGTTGACGAGCATTTCCCCAAAAATGCAGGGTTCAGTGTCTTGAATTTAACAGACAAAAGACTATGATAATAATGTAAAATATTTTATGATGTGGTTTGTAAATAACTACAGTCCAAAATCCAGAGGCTTCTATAAAAAGGGCCACGAATGGAAAAAGCATCGTCACAAACTCACGAACTGGTGCGGCAATATTAAGCAAGGCACGATGTGCAGATCAAAGTCGTGGAAAGCACACGCACCAGGTCAATACGTCTGAGTGGTTAGGAGCAAGGCCATTCGAGGCTCGGAGGGGAGCAGGAAGGATTTCAAGTCGATATGAAATCCAGCGGAGAGCTACTGAAGAGAGACGGACACAGAAAATAACACATCTGGGCTTTTTAATCCTCAGTTAGTCCAGGTGAGGAGCTCTGAACCAACGAGGTGCTGGCAGGAGTCGTGAGTAGCTCACATAACGATACCCAAGGGGACGGACGACAACAACCGACCTGATCTTAGATTTGATCAAAAAAGAAAGTGTAAGGTTGGAAACAAAAGTTATTCCCAGTTTTCAAGTGGCCATCATGATGTCGCCTGATTAACTGTTTTGAGTACAACCAAGAGAGTGACCTGGTGAATCATCTCAATTTGAAGAGAGTTGGGGTCATCCGTGGTTCAAACTAACTGTGATATTACTCCACTACTCCTTTGTCAGTTTCAAGCCAGAGCAAAAGAGATTGCTGTAAAGTCAGTAAACATTGCTGTTACTTATTAACTCCCTTACAACGTGCTGTTTTCGCTCCGTTTCCAGAGCTTTTCCTCAACACCTTGCTTGTCTACAATTGTGTGTGTTAAATGTCATCAGTCACAGCCAAACCTGTCAAGTGTCCTGTATTGCACCCCTCTTTCCCGCCGTCCTCCCATATTAGTATTTTCCCGTAATTTTCCGTGTTATAATATAATAATTCTTAAAAAAGCATTCCTGTACCTCTTTAAACTGAACTGCCACCTGCTGTAGCATGGGAGGCATTTCTCACGAGGTTAGTGGCAACAAATCAGAGATGGATGGATGTAACTAGAGGGAGAGAAGGCAGCCGAGGAGACCCGCGGGCGGGGCCCCCACTACTACGGGAAGAGGCAGCCAGGGAACCCACGGCGGCGGACCGGGACCCAGGCGAACCCCGACCACCCAGCCCGGGCCGGACATGTGGCCTGGAGGCCCGCACCCTCCAGGCCAATGACCCCCACCCGGCGAGGGGCCAGCCTGCCCGGAGAGACAGAGCCGCCCCGGCTGCCGACGCGGGCAGGTGCACCCGCCCCAGGCCCGGTTCTACGAGGGTGCATAAGCATGCATTGCACCCTCAGTTTATGTGTTTGCATGCTCAGTTGAAAAGACGAAAAGAAAACTGACAAGTGCGCGCGTGTAAAGCCTGATTTATGGTTCCGCGTTAAATCGACGGCGTAGGTTACGTGGCGACGTGCACCGAACGTTCGCGTCCCCGCGGACCTACGCCGTAAGCTCTGCGTTGGTGCAACGCGGAACCATAAATCAGCCAGTGTCCGGCACTCATCTGCGTCCAGCAGTTTCCTGCACCAGCAAGAAACTGCTCTCTGCTGCTCCGTTAACACAAAGTAACGATGGATATTCGGAAGTGGTTCAAGCACAACCACACAAGCAAGTTTATATTTATGGTTATATTAATTTTTGTTATTTATTTTTCTATGTTTTATTTTCTGTTGCTAGATTGTCTGATGGGTGAGGTAGCCCAGACTAAATGTAGCATTTTCTTTGTTCTGCAGCAATATTGCTGCAATAAAGCATTTGAAATACACTTTAAATATTCTTGTTTTGCTAGTATCATTCCGCTTGAAATTATGGGAAAATGCATAAGTTAGTGTTGAATAAGGTGCCAGGCATGTGCACCCCTCTGATCTGAGATGGTCAGCCCTGGTCATCATTTTCTAGAACCGGCCTTGACCCGCCCCCACTACAGCGGCCCCCCAGGACCAAAGGAGCGCCCACCGCACGGGCAGCGGGGGGGACCGGAGACGGGCCCGGAGAGAGGGAACCCCCCAACTTTTTCAGCTTTGACATGGTTCTTTTTAAAAAAAAAATCTTCCTTTTTGATGTTTTGATAAAATATCACGATGACGTCTCAAACGGAGTCCATTGAACTCCAGGTTCTTAACGGTTTCCCCCGACGGCTCGACCGGAGCGCGGACCTTCATTTTCAGGGTTATTAGCCACATAAGAACAGCTCTTAGCCGCATCGACCCGTCTGCACGGATCTCACTCTGCAAATTGGAAATACATCATATTCACAGCCGTTAACCTCCATCCATTGTGGCAGCCGTATTTACAACCATTTCATATTTATAAATAACACAATTAGGTGGATAACCTTGGGAGGGTTTGTGACATTGTTTTTTATGATAGTCATCTGCGGTAATTACACATTGATTGAGTTTCCTGACTAACAGCAGGGTCGAAGGAGAGACGGCGGCCTACCTAAAGCCCCCCGCCCTTCCCTCCCATCAAGAGCGATAACTCTGACGTCCTTCTGCTCTCTCGCGACCCTCGATATGTGCGGAGAAGGAGTGGGCCAAGAAAAAACGAGAAAAAAAGGGATATTTCATTATCACCTCACAACGCTGGATACAGATACACAGTGACATGACAGCGGTTTCAAATAAATCTCATCCGAGGTGACGAGAGGAGCTAATCGGGGTTGATGGTTAACCAACAGCCAGGATTTATTAAAGTGAAGTAAGGGCCGGCCTCCTCACAGCCTTATTTCATAAACTCAAAAACACGGGAAGGAAGCTCCACGCTGCCTCTCTTCTGTTAATATTCTCAGAGGAAGACGTGTAATTTGCAGTAACACTGTTAACGAGATTTAAATCAAATACATTCTTGGGAATATGGCATAATTTGAGGAGACTTACAAAGAGACAAACACTTTTGAGCAATATTGGAGTCGTGTTATGCATTTCTTCTGTCTTCTGTCTTTGCCTTCTGTCATTCACAAAAGAGACATCTCTCTTTTCTCCAGTTAAAGACCTGCATAAACCGTGATGATGAGAGCTTTATGAATACGGTTTGATGCTAGTGGAAGTCTTCTAGCAAATTTCTTGCATCCATATGTGATCTGGACTTCTTTGCCTTCGCCTTCAGATTATTGCTTGTACACACTCGGATTGATCAATAACGAAGCCTCGTCTTCACTGGAAACTTCATAAAAACGCACCGGCTTAAGGAGCTCCTTCACCTCTCGATAAAACGATAAATGAAAAGGTTCTGGTCTTTGAAATTTAACTGAAAAGAATCGCTGAAAAATACATTTTAGTGTTTATTTGGACGTCTGAAGTGATCACCGAAACAAAATCTCTAACATAAGACAAACCTATCACTCTGTTCTTCCTGCTTCAGTCTGAAAATCTGCAAGATTTTGAGGCATTTGGATTTAAACAAAGTGTATAAAAAGAACTGGAGAAACGCTCTGTGATGTCAGAGGCCTCAGAAATTAGCTTGCTTTTAAAGCTCCCGTATCGTTTAGGGCAGGGGTCGGCAACCCAAAATGTTGAAAGATTGGACCAAAAACACAAAAAACAAACATGTCTGGAGCCGCAAAAGATGAAAAGTCTTGTATAAGCTTTAGAATGAAGACATGCTGCATGTATGTATATTAGTTATAACAGGGGGAAGATTTTTTTTTTCATTATGCTCTTCGAGAAAAAGTCGAAATGTTGAGAAAAAAGTCAAAATTTCGAGAAAAAAGTCAAAATGTCGAGATTAAAAAGGAAAGGAAAAAAAGGAAAAAAAAAAAAAGAAAAAAAGAGAAAAAGAGAAAAAAAGGGAAAAAAAAAAAAAAAAAAAAAAAGGTCAAACATTTTTTAACAGGAGCCACTAGGGCGGCGCTAAAGAGCCGCATGCGGCTCTCGAGCCGCGGGTTGCCGACCCCTGGTTTAGGGGGACACAACCTCGTCAGGAGCTGACTTCCCCCAACATGGTTAAACCACAAATGAGAAAAGCGGTGAAACTGTCGGAACACGCCAACCTGGTCCAGTTCACGGTATCCTACGATGTGAACTAACGTTACTTTTTATTCATTTTGATCAAATCTGTCCATCCGTCCTTGTTTCAGATGTTGCTAGGAAACAGCATCTTGAATGAGGACTGCAGAGCCACCATGACCAGTGTCTGGTGGATTATAGCCGCGGTTCGGCTCAGCCAGAGCAGCGGTCTGATGTCGCCCCTCGCCAAAGGCAACACGGGGGTCAGTGGAGGCCGACTCACTTATGGAGCGGCCCCTAGTGTTCAACCAAGGACCTGCAGGTATCGCTGGCTTCCCCTCGGGGCCATCTCGCATCGTCACATCAGCCTTCTGTTCCTGCAGACCTCAGAATTTAGTAGCACAAAGCTGTATGACATATCCCTAAAGCGGCGGAGTAGTTTCCTCTGGTTTAGTTCTGCTGGGTGACGTTAGTCCTCAATCCCAGTCGCTGCGGGGAATCAGATCCAGAAGATGCAGCTGCAGAGTTAGAGGCTGATGCCGTTAACGCAGAGCTCTAGTTAACGTCAATTAAAAACTAAGTTACATAGAGAAACACAGGGATCTGCTCTGGGGGGGAGAAGAAGAAGAAGAACCATCTTTGGATACACTTTCCTACAAAGACTTGGAAAAGGAAACCCAATGTGTCGTCGGAAAAGAAAAAGATGGGGAGAAATGCGGAAAAATACATATGTTGTAAACTCAAATTAGAGTCTTCTGTATCTGGAATGAATGTATTCTTGAGTCTATAAGGTAATAATCACATAATAATAAGATAACCTTGTTTGAATTGTAAAATGGGTTTGGCTAAATACAATCTTTGACTAAAATAAGACTAAAATGCTCAGACTTTTAGTCGACTGAAACTTGACACGAATAACAAGAGTATGCACGTGATTAAAACTAATAAAAACTAAAATGATAGCTGGAAACAAAGACTAGACTGAAACTAAAATTGAAAAAGGCTGACAGAAACAACACTACTATAGATGGATGATTCTCCCTCTTCAGGGGCTAAATATGATATAATCAATGTTTAAAAGCCAGATATCGGGTCCAGATTCATTCCTAGTACAGAACATGAAAACAAAAATCACTGCCATGGAGATAATTCGAGCCCGAAAGGCAACATCTGACCCAAAACTAAGTGACATTTCAGTTCAAAAGGTCACAGAGAGATTTGTGTGAAACCTCGTCTTCGTCCGGTCTCCAGTCAGTGACTTTGATTTCTACTGTCAGGGGGGGTTTGAAGGCCTCGGCCTCGTGTGTGGAGACGTCACCCTCGATACGTGCAAACACACAAAGACATGCACACAATCACACATGCAGACGCACAGACCCACGGCTCCGTGCACTTCTTAATGGCGGACGTTTCCTCTGATAAAACCAGCGAGATGTCATTCATCTCTTACATCTGCTCCCTCGGAGTCGGACTGCAGGAAGGAAGAGAAGGTGAAAGACACGGAGGGAGAGAGAGAAAGAGAGAGAAAGAAAGTGCAACCGCAAATCCGTTACAAAGGCGAGTCATTGATTCTGGGACGGGGAATTAATGAAGCCTCGGCCGGATATGACAGTACAGTGTCAGACGGGGAAGAGTTATGCTGGCTGTCGGCTCTGGCAGCCATTAGCGTACAGATAGTGTGTGTCGGAGGATGACAAAAGCAGCAGCAGGACCAGTTAAAAAGGCATTCGTTTAAAAAAGAAAAAAAAAAAAAAGAGAAAGAGAAGCCAATTTTCCGCTGCGACGTCGTTGGACATCGCCGTCGCTCCTAATGGCAGTTTTCACTCAGAGGCTGTTCTTATCCGGCTCAAACGGTCCGCTGTGTTTTATTTCTGATGAGTCACAGTCACGATAAATCTCACGTCCTTTCGGTGCATCGTGACGGTTTAACACGGCAGTTTATTCTGATTCGTCGAGAAATGGCTGCACGGACATTTTACTGCACGTGAGGGTTGTAAGTGACTAATAAAGAGGACGGAGGTAGAGAAGATGCACATTTCCCGTGTTGCAGGTGGAGGTTGGTAATTTGATGCTCAGCGCTTCGACGTGCCGCTGCGTCCTAACAAGAGGTGACAATAGTAGCTGTTCCCAGTGCACTAAAATGCAAAAAAAAAGATGTGAAACTGAAAAAAAAGATGTGAAACTGGAAAAAAGAGATTTGAAACTGAAATAAAAAGATCTGAAACTGAAAAAAAGATCTGATACTGAAAAAAAAATTTGAAACTGGAAAAAAATAAGTTCATGATCAAAACTTGAATTTTCAGGTTCAAATTTTATTTTCAAATTAGCAAAACATTTGGCTCCATACATCACCACTGAGTAGTCAGAATCATTTGTTAGCTTCAGCGCTGGTCTGTCGAAAAACATCTGGCTGTCATGTTGCCCTGTGGCAGGACACTATCGCTCTGAGGCGAGCTGGCGGCAGCAATACCAGGTACCGCCTGCCTGGAGGCCCAGCCTGGGCTTCCCTGTGGATCTGGTCTGACTGGTCTGACTGGTCTGCATGTGGGTGCCCCCCCCGCCTGGGCTGGACAGATAGGGCATTGGTGAAGTCATCAGGTTGATTCAGGCCCTGTGGACCGAGTCCAGGACCTCAGTGTCCTGCATAAGGGAACCGGGTGTCTCGTTTTCCTCTCAGAAGATCGAACCTTTGCAACAGCTTTCTCCTGCTCTGGTATTCGCTTGGCAAGACCTCCACCAGCAGGCGAGTCCTGTCATCAGCTCGTGTGCTGGTAGCTTTAACTCCTCTTGAGCAGCTACTCTTTTCTTTTTCCACCAGAAAAGGAAGCCCTGACTCACGGCTACGTCAATCCTCTTGTCCCTCACACTCGTCTCTGGAGATGTAGAAAATCTTGGACCATATTTGAAGTGCAACACCCATGGTTCTTCACTGAGGCCCCGAGACGCAGGATTATCCTCCGGTCCCTGCAGGGAGGATGACGTCGCAAGCGTGGTCCTCCGGTAAATGAACTGTCTGCAAACATCTGCAAACATCTGCCCTGACAAAGCCACTCCTTGTTGAGTTGAGCGGCGAAGGTCACATGTGGTTCTGATGGACGACTGGACCAAAGGTCGAAGCGTTCGACCCCTTTGAGCTGAATTTCCAGCTCCTTGCCGCAATCTTTGTACCGTTTTGGTCGTAGAGTTTGAGAAAAGTTCTTGTTGCCAGGGAGATCAAGGGTCCAGCACGTTGGTTCATTTCTCAAACTCCTCCTTCTCAACTGTGCTCAGGAGTATCGTGTCCTTCAATATATGATAAGAAATAGCGCTCATTATATTTTCATTCCTTTTTTAATGTTTTTCATAACATTTCTCAAGACTAACATTTATATATATAAAAGGAAAAACATGTGTATCTCAGTTGTTGGACTGGATCTATGGAATGGGTTGGGTGATGGGTTGAAGCAATGTACAAACAAAAATCAATTAAAAAAAATGGTACAAAAATGAAATTCTGGGAAGTTATTTGATTGGTTATGTTAAGGAAAGATTGTGTTTGTTAGCTGGTTAGGTGCAAAGGCACAACCAATGGGAAAATCTGTAGCCTAATAGGTAAATTAGCAGCTATGTATTATTAATATTTATGTGTAATTTATAATAGAGGTAACAAAGGGGCAGGGTTAAATAAGTTTTACTTCTACCTGCTCCTTTTCGGACACATTTTTTTTTTTCCCCTGTTTGTATTTTTTCTGTATGTTTTGAATTTGTTTTAAAATTTTATATTTTTTTCCTTATGTGTTCGAAATAAACAATTCAATCAATCAATCAATCAATATATATAGTATATATACACACCAACGACTGACTGGAAGAATGTTAGTGGGGCAACGTTCCACTCTTTTTTTGGGGTTTATTATTGAGGAAATGCGTCGGACACTCGTCATCGCGTTCATTTTTATTTATTTTACGACACCGTTTCGAGATGGTCACATGGCCCAGCCCTAATCAGGACTGAATGACAGCATGATGATGGATTGAGCTAAACTTTAAGGTTCAGAAAAGTCAAAATCTTTATTTCATCCTAATTAGAAATGGCTACACACGATATTTCCAGGTTGCTTAGCGACAGAGAGCTTCTTCCCATGACGTTTACCATCAAATTGTACGTTGTAACCAGGCGCTGCTCGTTTCTTCCTTCGGCCCATTTTCAAATGAGCTCCTGTTGTTTTGTTGGCGGCTACGCGTCACTTCCTGTGTAACCTCTTGCTCGTGTTCTGATGACGAAGGTCGGTTTGAAAAGCTTCGAAAGGACCGTCCAAGTCAGTTAGTGCGGATGCAGCTCCCTGTGGCAAAGTTTTATCTATTAAAATGACCACCAGACCATCAAAGCGTGCATGCACGTGCCTGTCGGATGCACGGGAAAGTTTCTGTGCATCAAGACTCCACTCTTTGAGAGGTTTAAATGAGTATTTGACTGATTTCAGCATCAATAATTACCTTCCTTTGAGCTTTATTGTCAGCATGTTTGAAGCTTTCATGGACAGAAAGCTCAACCCTTTGACATTAACATTAAAAATCAGTGCTTTAAGATTAAAAACACTTGTGATTCATCTCGTTTGCATCTGAAGTGTGAGCTTTTGTGTTTTCCGCTCTGTTGTTGTGTTTACAGGCCTGAGCATTGGCGTGTTGGCTTTTCTTTGTGTCATATGCGGTTACTGGCCGGCGATTAGTAATAGCGCGGAGCCTCCGAGCAACACCGGCGCACATTAAGCGACAGATCTGAAGTGACAAGTGTTAAGGGGGCAGATCCGCGGCCAGCGCTCCCGTGGCAGTCTGCCGGCCCGTTGGAGGTTCCCCATCACTCGCATGGTGACAGAAGATACCTCAAAAAGAACAACGCTTGCAGATACTCTTTTATCCTTCTCTGATATTTATGCCAATGTTTCATAAACGGCCTCGTTTTGAAAGTTGCCCCATTGAGCGGCGAAACAAGGCCTGTGGGACGGCTTCAGACGGCACTTCCACCGGTTCCTCTGATGTCAGAGGGGTTTTTAGCTCTTTCATTCTCCCGTTCAGAAGACGCCGCCGCTCCCATTCTCTCACCTCCTCCGCTACATGACATCTTGACAGTCCATCCAGCCAGTCAGTCATCATTTTCAGGTAATATCTCAGCCACTTCATCACTCCGGGATATCTGCTCCGACTTCAACCCGCTGACGCTTCAGAGAGGAAGTTCTCCGACTGTCTGATTGCGGCCGAGATGAAAAACGTCAATATTCATTCCTGTTGCCGAAAAAAATATGACACCTGACGTTCCCCGGAGGATCTGCACAGTCACGACTCGAGCTTTGACTTGCACAAACACACACACACACACACACATGGAAAAGCCTTTCAAGCCAAAGCAGGTGCCACTTTCCCTCGAGTGAAGCTGATTATTTTGAGGTATTCCGGTCTGACCTGGATTTGAGGGTGATTAGGGTGAAGTGCTCCAACTACCTGCCGCTCGCTCGCTCCCTCCATCACTCCATCCACCCCCCCACCCTGCACGCCCCACCCCCATCCCAGGCCATTAATGCAGAGCCATAGCTGCGCCTGCATCTAAATGTTTCATTACGGCAAGAGTGCAGATACCAATTTCTTCGCCCATCTCTTCTCACTTTTCCCGACACGCTCCTTTCTCTCTTCAGCAGGATCACAACCCCAGAAACCCCCCCCCACCCCACCATCATCACCTCCATTCCTAGTGGGGGGGGGGGCAAAGCACGACAAATTGAAATAAATGAGAGAAGAGAAAATGGTGGCGTGGGGACGGCGCTGCTGCTCCGATGGCGGGAGAAGGGAAAGACAACGGCGAAAGAGGGGAAGCTGGGACGAGGTGGGGCCGAGGTGGAGGTGCTTGACTGATGGTGAGAAAGACAGATTATTTATCCAAACATTATTATCACTTCAGCACCAGCTGTCCTCTCTCAGCAGAGCGTTTCATCCTCCGCCCCCCCGCCCTCGCCTCGGAGCGGTGAGTGGCAGTAATTGGAGGATCTCGCTGACCTTTGCTGCTCCTCATCTCTACGTGCTGCAGGTTCTCGTCGGGTTATGTACATTACAATATTCCCTCTCATTCGATCCGGCTCGCAGAGATCTCGTAACAGCGTTTCGCTATAAAACATGACAAACTGTGTCGACCCCGTCAGGCGGGAGGATGTGGGCAGTAATGGTGTCCGGGCCAACACGACTCCTCGCTGCCAAGTAAACCCTCTCTGGTCGTCTTCATCAACTGCTTATTAGGAACTTTGCAAAAAAAACAAAAGAGTTGAGATCATGTGTGGGTTATTCTCCCGTCTTTATACAGTGATTTTTATTGAAAATAATGGTCCTGATTACTGACCACGATAACGCCGTAGACTGCATAATAAAAACTGAGCAAGGCCTCTGTGACATCATCCAGAGCCTGGACCGTCGTGGCTGATGACATATCTGCAGGAACTGACTCTATTCAGTCGTGGTTCGTCATAAATCTGACAAATGGTCGGAAACTACAACCCTGGAAACCTGTTGAAACATATCCATTTTAGACTTGTAGTTAAGACCGCCTAAACCGGGGGTCGACAACCGCTAGAGGCGCATGCAGCTCTTTAGCGCCGCCCTGGTGGCTCCTTGGAGCTTTTTCAAAAATGTTTGACTTTTTTTTCTTTTTTTCTTCTTTTTTTCTCTTTTCTTTCTTCTTTTTTTTTCCTATTTTTCTTCCTTTTCCCTTTTTTTTCTCTTATTTTCTTCCTTTTTCTTTTTAATCTTGAAATTTTGACTTTTTTCTCGACATTTCAACTTTTTTCTCTGAATTTGGACATTTTTCTCGAAATTTTGACTTTTTTTCTCGACATTTCGACTTTTTTCTCAAAGTGCATAATGAAATCTTCCCCCAGTTATAACTAATATAGATACATACAGCATGTGTTGCCTTCATTCTAAGGCTTATACAAGACTTTTTATTTTTGCGGCTCCAGACATATTTGTTTTTTGTGTTTTTGGTCCAATATTGGCTCTTTCAACATTTTGGGTAGCCGACCCCTGGTCTAAACCAAGAAAGAGAGTATCAACAGCAAGACTAGTTCAGTTCAAGACGGAAACCAACAAAAAAAAACAACTTATTTCATCATCCTGCGTGATTGTAGAACATCAGCTCCATCCTGGTTCCGCTAGTTTCCATATGAGCTTGTTTTCAACTGCAGCACAATAACACAGAGAAGTGGATGATGATGTTGAACTCACTATAAATGTTTCCATCCATCAGCTGAGATCAGATCTGTGTGGCGACTGCACTACCGCTATTTCTACACTATTGGAGGATTGACTCCAGTGCTTTTAAGGATTGACACGACTACTAACTAGTCCCAAAGTCCTCTAGCAGAATAACCAGCTCCAACACCCCCCTCCACCTCAGAAAAGTCATGAATAGTAAATGTTACTGATTTAAATTGGACTGAATTTGTAGATGAAACCTGAATTTAAAATTTTAAAGATACAATTATCGACTTGAAATTACATTATTTACCATCATAGTAGCTGAATTACACTAAAGAACTGGTGATCACCAGATTCTGTCACCTTGGTGTGCAATGGCGTCTCAATTATCCGAGTCCCAGACACTGCGAGACCGAGAGACCCGAGACAAGGCCGAGAAATCGAGAACTACAAGTCCACCAAAAGCTAGCTATTTCAACTTGGCTCGTACTATTTTTTTTATATAAGTTGGCGTCGCCTCACAGTCATCCGTTCTCATTTCTGACGTCACCACCAACACAGCATTTGAAATGAGCACTGCTGGAACTGAAACATCTGTCTGAGGTCTGTTTGAGCTCCATCGCGACCCTGGACCAGCCGGCTAGCTGACCCTGATCTGAGGCTCAGCCAGTCAACCTGAAGGGCGGTTAGCCGGAGTAGCTGGCTCCTCTAGCTGCTGCAAGGATTTGTCCCAGTAGTCAAAAGGTCAACGATAATACTTTAAGGCCCAGTCCCAATACACCCCCTACCCCTACTTTTCAGCCCTACCCCTACATTTTTGCGCGTTCCCGTGAGGGTAGTAGTGGTTTTCATCTAGGGGGAGTGGGGAAAACGAGGGCTAGTGGTTATCAATTTAGCCCTACAGAGCAAGGGTTTTCAGATGCTGACTAGCTGACCGAGGGCTAGAAAAATTTCCCAGAATGCTTTACGTCATCATTTGCAGACTGAATAAAAAAAAAACAACATGCCGGACATTTCTTATTTTTTAGTGAATAAAATCAATATTTTGAGTTAGTTTCTGCATAAAAATGCGTTTTGATTACATTTCTAGCGAGAAATATATATTTCACTTTCATAATATTCACTCAGTGAATGTACATAACCACTCGCTTGCCCGTTGTTGTGAAGTCTTTTTCAAACCTCGCCAGAGTAAAGGCTGATTAATGGTTACGCATTACACCAACGCAGAGCCTACGGCGTAGGTTACGCGGCGACGCGCACCTTACGCCGTACCCTACGCCGTAGGCTCTGCGTCGATTAAACGTGGAACCATAAATCAGCTTCCGAGCCGGGAGGCTTTTCTCAACCCGAAAACTTCGGAGCAAATTTCTTAACAGGCATTATTTGGATAAACTGAGCCCAGGTTGGGGATCTTAATGGTTACTTTTATGCCTGAAAAAATATTAAAACTTAATAAAGTGGCATATTAACAGTGCTACAGCGGAAATTAAAACAGCTTCTAGCTTGCTTTTGGCTCTGGGCTTCCTGATATGGTGTGAGGTATGTGCAAACGTAACTACGCAGTCGCTTACGTACCCAAACGTGAACCACGCAGTGACGTAGCATGCACAATTTAGGGGTAGTAGGAGTATTTGGACTGGGCCTAGGGAAGATTACAAGGGACCTAAAATTTGTGGCTTCATTTTTAGGGGTAGTGTATTGGGATTGGCCCTAATACTACTACTACTAATAATACTACTTGTTAGTTCCCCCAACTTCATCCCGATCCTTTCAGGCAGCAAATTAACAATCCTACTACGGCCACGCCAAACGACTCGGTCTCTGATTGGTTAGCTATGCACACCGTGTTGTATTGCTGCTCATATGAAGTAATTCTGCCGATAGCACCTTTATTCCTTTATTTATTATCTCTGATGTGAGATCTGAGCAACGTTTACACAAGGGCAGGTGGCATACTGTGATAAACAGTTTGAGGGCTAGGACTGGAGAGAATGCAGTTGCTGCTGTTTATTACAGAGTCTGGCTGTGGGCTCCCAAATATTATGTAAACATTTCAATATTAAGTCAGAGCCTGAAGCACATGTGTGCACACACAGTAACAATTACATTTACACCGCCAACCATCATAATTCAGTATGCAATGCAATAAATTAAATTTTTAGGTTCTTATTTTAAGATCTCATACTGGAAAAAACACATGTTAGAACAACGTGAAGTGCATCAATATAGGAACGCTTGACATTTTCACTGCAGGCAGTGGGGCATGTTCAGTTGAAAATCCACTGAAAATGTCAAAGTTGATGGTATTTTTTGATAGTTAGACAGTAGTCAGCAACTCTTCAGTGAGCTTGCAGCACTCAGTATGTTTACATGCATGAACAGAAATTCGAATTGTTGCCTTAAACCGACCAATATCGGAGTTTGAACAGCCATGTTTACACCTTAGCCGGGTTGCAGTTGAACCGAACTGAAACTCTTGAGATCCAGCTTTTAGAGCCAGATAATGTGTCTTAATCCCATGATCCCATTTTGTTGTCGTCCTCCTTCACTCTTGTTTACTAATTTTACCAGAAGTGTGCCAACACGAAAGTGCGTGTGGCGTCACCTAACGTTGCAGAGTCGAACACTCCTCACTCAATAATTGACAGTGTTGTGCAAGTTCATACTTCTCATGAACTAATTCAAAGTTCAGTTCACATAGTTTAAAAATGAATAATTCACATTCATAGTTCACCGCGGTTTGCGGCCGAGTGCGACGCGGCAGGGATGAGAATCAGCACCTCCAAGACCGAGGCCATGGTTCTCGACCGGAAAAGGGTGGCATGCCTTCTCCGGGTGGGTGGAGAAGTCCTGCCTCAGGTGGAGGAGTTCAAGTATCTCGGGATCTTGTTCACGAGTGAGGGAACAATGGAGCGTGAGATTGACAGGCGGATCGGTGCAGCGTCCGCAGTTATGCGGTCGATGTACTGGACCGTCGTGGTAAAGAGGGAGCTGAGTCGAAAGGCGAAGCTCTCGATTTACCGGTCAATCTACGCCCCTACCCTCACCTATGGTCATGAACTTTGGGTAGTGACCGAAAGGACAAGATCGCGGATACAAGCGGCCAAGATGAGTTTCCTCCGCAGGGTGGCTGGACGCTCCCTTAGAGATAGGGTGAGGAGTTCGGTCACCCGGGAGGAGCTCGGAGTCGAGCCGCTGCTCCTCCACATTGAGAGGAGTCAGCTGAGGTGGCTTGGGCATCTGTACCGGATCCTCCTGGACGCCTCCCTAGGGAGGTGTTCCAGGCATGTCCCACCGGGAGGAGACCCCGGGGAAGACCCAGGACACGCTGGAGAGACTATGTCTCTCGGCTGGCCTGGGAACGCCTCGGACTCCCCCCGGAAGAGCTGGAGGAGGTGTCTGGGGTGAGGGAAGTCTGGGCATCCCTGCTGAGGCTGCTGCCCCCGCGACCCGGTAACGGATAAGCGGGAGAAGATGAGTGATGAGTGAGTGATGAGTGAGTTCACCATTTTCACTTAGAACTAGTTAAAATTCAGTTCATTTCAATATTTTTAGGTGACAAGTACGAATGAAACGCCCCCCTATCCTAAAACTGTTCACAATACAATAATGTTTTGTCCTAGTGGCTTTTCAACTTTACTCAGAGGATGTAAATCTCCAACAATGTAGTCCATTATCAATTTGTCTACCTGTTGCAGGTAAATCAACCCCCTGAAGGTGAAGCAGTGGGACTGGGATTGTTTGGAGCTGTTGGGTCTTCTTGGTCTTTCCCGATGACTTTTTTTGATTGTCAAGGACTTATTGATATTTCCTCACACTGGACGGATGCTTTAACTCCACATGACGTTTCAAATTTGAAATTGAGGAGGTACAGTAGACATTCTGACTTTCTTTCTCAGCGCAGGTGGACATAATTTGTACAGAAAGGTTAGATTTCTACCGTCGGACTCTTTGGGAGACAATGTGTAAAATTCCCGCAAATAATGATAAGCGTCCGCAACGTCTCTCTCTTCACTGGTCATGTAAAGATGCACCGGGCTCGGGCCACCGTTGCCATGGAGCTAGTGCCCGTTGTTATGCTAGTGTGCACTGCATTGTGGATAATGTAGTGTGAAGTCGTCGTCTCGTCCAGTATTTTAAAAGTGTGGCTCTCCCGCTGGTGAAATGTATTCCATAATAATTGGACCAAACAGTGAAGCTTAAACTCACATAATCTGAACAGTTCAAGTTCCAGTTTGTTATCTGCAGATCTGAACAAGTTAATGGATTTGGATTTAGATGTGCATGTAACCGCACTAATTGTGACAAAACTGAACCACAGCGGCAGAGCTGGTGTTTCGGGCTGACCAATAACAGACCGAGGAGGGTGTGTCATGGCGTGGCCGTTGTAGGATTCGTAAATTCGCTTCCAGACCAAGCTGAAATCAGTCACAGTGGTCTGTTTGTAAGGGAACGTCACAACTAGCCAAGTTACATTTAAAATAATGATCACTCTGTGTTTGGTCTGCTGGCTAGCTGTCATTCAAAATCTAGGGATGCCCTGATACCAATACTGGTATCGGTATCGGGGCCGCGACTGCTCTCATATACTCGTACTCGCAAAAATGATCCGATACCACGCACCGATACCACTTCATTGTTGTTGTAGTTACTGATTAGTGACTCTAGGGGGAGACGTTGAGCCGCAGTCAGCGTGGTGATGAGAAGAGAGCGATACCCGTGACTGAGACTGGCAGCGCCATTTTGGGCTACATAGCGACAATTAATGCAGCGGGACGTCAGCTGTGTGGACATATTTCAAAATAAGGGATGACGACAGAAGCAAGGCAGACTGAAGCTACGTGCTGCTAAGGTGTCAAGAGGAGGAAAGGAGTCGTTTAATACCAGCAACTTGATAAAACATCTCAAGACGCATCATAAATCTGAGTATACGGAGTTTGCTAATGCTACTGCAAGACCACAACAGCCAACATTAGCTCAGGTTCTGCAAAAGCGACAGACAATGACGAGACGACCCACGGGCCGTTAAAATAACGGAGGTTCTGTGTATATATATATATATATATTTATATATATATATATATATATATATATATATATATGTATATATATATATATATATATATATATATATATATATATATATATATAGCGCTGGATGAGCAGCCACTGTCAGCTGGAGAAGACGAAGGATTTCACAGTCTTCTCCACGCACTCGAGCCGCAATATGATGTTTCATTGATATGTTATATGTTTGATATTTTCTTAAATGGGAAGACACAGAAAGATATTTTTTTGTTTAAAATAGTTATTCTACTCATTTTATTTATTTTTATTGAATTTCTCTGTTGCAAATAAAACCTGTCTTCCAATTCATTGCATTTTTAGACTTGTTATTTTTGTGGTAGAAGTATTGTATCGGTACTCGGTATCGGCGAGTACACAAATTAAAATAATCTTACTGTGTGAAAAAAATGGTATTGGGGCATCCCTATCAAAATCCATGCTGCTAATTTTGTGGCTATATAATCTATAATTTTATCAGATGACAAAAGTTCATGTCACAGTTTTCACAGATGTGAAATTCAATTAAAATAAATAAATAAAACTACCATTCGAGATTTGCCCCAGTACAGCGATCCCGTTGATGGTTTAACAGACGCCACATTTGATGGTGATGTCAGCCAAAGGGCCCCAAGTTGTCAGGCTGCCCAGGCAAGCAAACATCCCTCTTATTTGAAAGAGAAGCTGTTTCAGAGTTTCAGCCTGCAGAAACCCTGAGCCAAATTCAGAGAAACAGATTGTGCAAAGCCAGAAGTTTGAAATCCAAATCACACGAGAGCCAGAGAGGCCGTGTGCATCAGATTTGTTTTCACCATTTTTATCCTCACAAACCTGTTCAAGCACATACGGGGGAAAGGGAAGGCAAAATAAAAACCTTATAATTCAGGGTTCAATTCAGTGCATGTTTTCAGATTTATGAACGTCATAATATTGATAAGAATAATTGAATTATTTAGAGTCATAGCAGAGGATTAGACCACCGTGATTGTATGGCACCTCATATCTAAATGGTTTGACAGATGGAGGCAAACAAGTAAGGAGACACTTTCTATTGCAACAGGAGAAAACATCTTCAATCTCTGTCAGCAGAAATAGTACAGTCTGCACTGGCCTCCCATCTGCTCTCGGTGTATACAAGTCCCAACCTTACCAGAGACCTTCCCAGGGTTTAATGAACTAATGAACATACTTTTGCAAACAAAGTGTGTGAACTCGAGGAATTATCTGTTTTCTGCATCATCTTTGTGTAAGTCACAAAAGTTGAGAATTGCAATGTGTTTAAGCTAATAATACACAAAAAACTGTAATGTTTGGTGTCTTTATCAAAACACAACCATTAAACATTTACACAACTGGAAGAAGAACCCTTGAATATAATACGTAGCTGGTTTAACCGCTTTTGGCAAAAATGATCTCGATCGGTGGCTTTCTTCTTCTCTGGATCGGACCTGCATGCCCTCGGAAGGAATTTTCCAGAACTGCTCAGCTCAGACACGTTTGTAGGCTATCAAGAGTTAACAGATCTCTCAAAGTTGTTGCACATCACCTCTATTACCCCTTTTACACCAAACCGGTTTCACGGCTGATTCTGGTCCAGTGCTGAGTTAGGAACCGGCTTTCTGTTTCCACTGACAAAGAACTGGTTTCCGGCCAGAAAAACCGGTTCCAAGGTAGCACCAACTCTTTGCTGGTCTAGAGGAAAGAACCGCTCACGTAAGCAGGGGACGGAGTTATTAAGACCAACGGCAATAGCAAGACTTAGAGACGGCAACATTTTCAAATCAGAATTAATCTGGATGCAGCAAAGCATCATGGGTCTGAGGAGGAGACAACCTGACTTTTAGAGATGTGTCCACGGAGGAGCTACGTGGACCAAGTCCTATTAGAGCAGATACGTTGTTGTTGCTTCAACTTTTGCACCAATGCAAACACAGCAACGTAACTGACGTTTGCAGCGACGTAACTGACGTTTGCAGCGACGTAATTGACGTGGCTCCCCTAACCATCCGAGCTGTGGAAAAGCAAACCGGTTCTCAATTGGTTCGCAAGTTACAGAATGCACATATCCTCCAACCGTAGACACCACTTCAATCCTACTCTCTCAGCCATGTGCCTTAAATGCAAGATAGAAATTGGTACCCTAACTCATTGTTTTTGGTCATGTTGTAAACTGCATATGTATTGGTCTAATGTGCTATCTGAAAAAGAAAAGATATTGGGTTTAAAACTGGAGATGGACTCCGTATCTCTGCGAAGCTGCTGTGACGTAAACAAAGAAGACAACAACACTAAATATGTAGAACCTGGAGGAGATGATAGATGTGCTGCTGGGTCTGTGACTTGTGTTCAATATCAATTTAAAAAATGAGATTGAAAGAAGCTTCAAGCAGCTACGCTTTTAAATTTTTTTTTGTTTGTCTCGGAGCTGCTGAAAAGTCCGTCGGTAGCCGCAAGCAGCTATGAAGAGACAGAGCTCCTGGTAGATCTGGTCGTTCCTTATCGCCCGTTTAGATCCCTTTTTAATTCTCTCTTCAGCCACCAGGTTTATGAACATCTGCACCTCAGAGTTGGATCACCAAACAGACGTCTGCGCTGCCATTGCTGGTGGAATAAAATGAACAAGAAGCCGCCGTCAGAGTCGCTCTTTCGCTGATTTCCGCCTCCTGACTCAGACGTCTGACTCCAACCCCCCAACCAATCGGTGGCCTGTAGTGTGATGACTTCAGATACAGCCGACTCAGCCACTTAGAACCTCGGCAGGATAGTTACAGAAAAATATCTACTGGGCATGTTAGACCCCTAGTGGAAAAGAACCACACCGAGGCGAGTCGAGTCGGGCTGAGTAGGTACTAGTGGAAAAGCGCCATTTGTGACCGTAATGGGAGCTAACGTACTGTAGTAGAGCCAATATTTCTGTCGATATATCAAGGCTGAATGAATGTGTCACAGTTTTGTTATTTAGTTCCCGTTTTATTTTGAAACCAATGTCTGAGGTCTTGACTTCCCTTGTTCCCATCTGCCCTGATGGTCTGCACCTGTGTCTCCTCAAGCCTCGTCTTTCCTTTTGCTGGTCCATAATGTTCCTTCCCACATGTTTCAGGTCTGGTTTTTGGATTTTGTCATGTTCATGTTTTGGTTGGTTTTATATCTCACTAAACAGCGCTTTTGTTTTGTTTGATTTAAAATAAATACTTTAGGAACTCCTGCCTCCTTGGTCGCCTGCATTTGGGTCCTGTCTACCACATCCGAGACAGAATGATAGGCAGGTAGGGGGGCACGGTGGCGCAGCAGGTAGTGCAGCCGTCTCACAGCAAGAAGGTCCTGGGTTCGATTCCCGCCGGGGACGCTGTGGGCGCTGAAGTGCGTGTTAGTTCCCCCATGACTTCAGTGCCCACACCCTGGGTGGGGTTGGCGAAAGGATCTTTCTGTGTGGAGTTTGCATGTTCTCCCCGTGTTCCCCTGGGTAGCTAATGGGAGCTACCCTCACAAAAAAACATGCACACAGTCCTGGGCTATACATGTCCCCTCTGGCCAACCGGGGCGCCAGATGGGGTGGGGAGGATCCGGCCGGAATAACGTGATCCTTCCACGCGCTACGTCCGGCCGGAGAAACCCCACCCTGTCTGGTGAAAAGATGCGGCCTGCTCACTCCTCAGGTTAAGGAGGAGACCTGAGCTCAGTGCAGGGCCCTCCCGGGGTTGGTAGAGGATGGCAATGCCCAGGACTGTAGCTTAGGTAGGAGCACTGGGTGATAAAAATGGGGAAAAAACCGGGATAAAAATATTTAAAAAAAAAAAAAGAATGATAGGCAGGTATAACCAGGACTTTAGTCTTAGGGGGGTTAAGTTGAAGGTGGTGATCCTCCATCCATGCAGACAGGTGAGCTGATATTCATGCAGAGATTGTGGCAAAGAGAAGCCCAAGTGGCGGTAAAAGAGCCCAAACCATTATGCTCCCTCCATCCTCGTTCATAATGTTTTACCAGGAGCATTAAACCTGTCCCAGGATTGCCAAGGTGATCTTTAGCAAACTTCTTTGTTCTTCTTTCCATCATTGAGGATTCTGTGTTGTATGTTTGGAGTCATTCTGGCTGGACGTCCACTTCTAGAAGAAGTGACAGTACTAATCTGTCATCTTTTCTAGACATTTTGTCTCACTGTGGACTAATTAATGCCTAAATACTTTGAGATGTTTAAATTCCAAGCCTGATGCAGATCACCTCCTCTTCATTGTTTAGAAGATGGTTCTGTACCTGGTTTAAAAGCTGAATTTGACTAAGTTTAGGCCCTAACATTTGGGTTGAAACTGCTAAAACACTGTCTGGAATGAGAAGTAGTCAGGTGCGCATATGAATAATAATGAATGTTGATTTGGCTTCTTGTAATCAGTACTCGTTAAAAGCAACATGTCTGTAACTTCCTGATAACTCCCTTCAATTCTGCTTAAATCCATTTTTTTTCCTGAGTAATGCCAGATCACAATAAAAGCCCATTTCATGGCACTTTATATGGAAAGAAATCCAATAGTTTTCTTTGACAAGCAATTGGCATGGATGTGGAGGGAAAAAAAGTTATTTTTTAATAGGAGGAAATAGACCATTGGGAGGGCGGCTTTCTAGCCTTCAGCCAGCGTAAAAAAGGACAGATCCCATTAGCTTTTTCACAGAGGACTGTTGATTTTGACTTATAAATGCGCTGCACTTAATCAGGCTTTTTTCATTTGTTGTTGACCAGCCAGTGTGCAATATACGCCCCTCTCACTCAACACTTTAATTTTATTGAGCAAGTGTACATACACTCACCTTAATCAATAGATGGAGGTCTTTGTATTAAGAGAACGCTAGAACAGCATAGTTAAATATGATTACATGGAGCATAATATAAGGAAAAGTTGTTTTACTGCCGTAATAATGGACAATTGTTTTGAGGCAGACCGGAAATGTGAACGAGAGCACGAGTCTATTACATCCTTGAAGATGATTGTCCAACATGTGCTTTGTGGAGTTGGAGAAGGCATTTGTTCCTTGGGGAATGTACGGGGGTCTCCAGTTACCTGCTCGGTGCCCATATTTGGATTTCCTGTTGCTCTTGGTCCGTGCCCTCCAGTTTTCTGCTGGCCTAAGATAACCAGAAATTATGATCACAATTCTGATAAAGGTTAATTTAATTTTTTTATTTACTTTCCCTAATTATCTAAAAATATTCATATTCTCTTCATGTCATGAATGCTACTTCTAGTGCTGTTGTTTTAAGGTTTGGGTTGAGTTTTTCTCCAATCAGAAGATGTAAGGAAGGAAGGACGGAAGGAAGGAAGGGAAAAAAGAAGGAAGGAAGGAAGGAGGGAGGGAAGGAACAAAGAAGGAAGGAAGGATGGAAGGGAGGAAGGAAGAGAAGGGAGGAAAGAAGGAAGGAAGGAAGAATGAAAAGAAGGAAATAAAGAAGGAAGGGAGAAAAAAAGGATGGAAGGAAGGAAGGAAGGAAGGAAATAAAGAAGGAAGGGAGAAGTAAGGAAGGAAGGAAGGAAGGAAGGAAGGGAAAAAGGATGGAAGGAAGGAAGGAAGGAAGGAAGGAAGGAAGGAAGGAAGGAAGGAAGGAAGGAAGGAAGGAAGGAAGGAAGGAAGGAAGGAAGGAAGGGAGGAAGGAAGGAAGGAAGGAAGGAAGGAAGGGGGGAAGGAAGGAAATAAAGAAGGAAGGGAGAAGGAAGGAAGGAAGGAAGGAAGGAAGGAAGGAAGGAAGGAAGGAAGGAAGGAAGGAAGGAAGGAAGGAAGGAAGGAAGGAAGGAAGGAAGGAAGGAAGGAAGGAAGGAAGGAAGGAAGGACATTCAGCTATCTTATCTAACCAGGCTGTATGAAATCTGCCTTCAGAATCAAAGTTGCGGGCGTTTGTGCGCTGTAACGGGGAAATGCAGTTGGTAGGTAGTTGCGATAGCCAATCAGATCAAGAGTTGTGTCAGTAAGGCCATCTAGCTGGCCTCACGTTGGACATGACATTTACGCGTTTTGTGATTGGATATCGATACTTACTAGTTTGAGCCACGGCAGTGCTATGACGATCAAGAGTTACACCCGGTTAACAGTTAAAATCTTTTTTTAAACCACAATGGCCGAGGGAGAACAACGCAATCTGGTTGCTGATATACTGGCAAGGGCGTCTTCAAGACAAACTTTTCAAGAGAAGCTAGATCTCACTAGAGGAGGACAGCTGACCCCTGAACTAGCTAACCTGTCCCAATGTTCCTGGATCTGTCTTTGGCCTCACACTAACCGGTACCTCTGGTTGATTTGTTCTGGACCAACCTTCCTGGACATATCTGTTCCTTACCGGTCTGCTTGGAGTTAGTCCGCACTGTGTCCTCTTCCAGAACTAGAAACCCACTTGGTCTCTGGACTGTTACACCCCCCCATGCATGGTCATCTTTTTGAGCCCATTCCATCCAAACTTTAAAACATTACACATGGATACTGGTCCTGTTGCTATGGGTCACTCAGTCCAGTGTAGGACTGGTCTAGACCGCCAGCAGTAGGTGTGACTCATTCCAGCTGGGCAGTGGACACTACTAGGGGTGCAACGGTTCAGGTAGCCCACGGTTTTGGTTTTTGGGCCACGGTTTCGGTTCGGTTTCAGTTTGTGTTATGTGCATAAAGAGAGCTTTTTTTTTCCAAAATTACAGTATCTGTTGATTTTGCTTGTCACTTTTCAAAATGTAAATTACTATAATTCTTTTCAAGTCAACAGCCTCTTAATCTTAACAACTCAGTACAGTTAGTACAGTACACACTATACTAAATACAATAGTATAACATATCTTTAAGAAACTCTTTCAAATGTAAAACAGTTACTGAACACAACACTTTTAAATGGTAAACTGACTTTTATTTCTTGACTACCTGTATACACTACACAGTCGTATAAAATGTACTAGTAAATATATAGTAAATATAATAGTATAAAATATATATAAAGATATATACATGTATAAAATGTGTGCGGGAGGACACAACATAACGTGGGTCGAGTGTTTTCATTAAGTGACCAAAGCCCACATCTCCAACCACCAAAAAGGGTTGCAAATCTTTAGCAATGAACGCTCCCACTGCACGGGTGTATCTGAAGTGGCACTATAGGTCTGTTGGAAAGCATTCTCGATAGACAGTTGTTTTTTCGCTGGTGTTACCTTATCGAATCGCTCGACTGTCCTGTGTGCAGAAAGCGTTACATCAGGGTGTTGATGCTCATATTGCTTGTGTTTCCTTTGGCGTATGGGGCATGTTTCAAGCAATGTTTACAGACAGTAGAAGTTCTGTTAACTGTTTTCACTCCATTGTCGTATTCAACAGCAAAACCGGAATGATGCCACACCGGAGATTTGAATGAAGCCGGTGCTTCTTCAAACTTGTGTCTCTCAACTCCCCCGCTTGTGCTCGCCATGAGTGAGGGGGGAGTGGGAGGAGCTACAACAGTGACTACAACTCACGAGGAACGCTTTTCTGCAGCAGGCTGACGGGCACGCAAACACACACAGTGGGTTGTGAAGCATTGATGCAAAATGAATGGCAAAACCAAAAATCCACGGCACACAAGGGCGTATTGAACCGTGGAGGGCGAACCGAACGGTTTGGTTTTATACCGAGAACCATTGCATCCCTAGATACTACCTCGGCAGTCCTTCACCATCAAACCTGTACGTAACTTTAATGGGCAGAATTTCTTGGTGGAGACGGGAGGTAGAAGCTGTCCGGTTTGGATGCCTCAGATTTCCATCTCTTCTTCCCGTCTTCATGGCATCACTGAACCATGATCTCCAGCTCTCACTGGAGTGGTTTGCAGCTGAGGAGGAGTGACAGGGTGGCTGTATTCTCCTAAATTGTACTAAATTGAGCTTCCTATAATTGTAGAGAATATAAGTGCATGTCAATCCATCATAAAATGTATTTAAGATCCCTCTTTCAGCTTAGCAATGGTTCTCTCCCTTACATCTTTACTTGACATTAATTTAAACCCCTCAGACCTGCACAGTTTTACATCCGCCTGACCTCACACACCCAAGATCTATTAACCAATTGGTTGTGTTTTTTTCCCCCAATGAGACCCACGTCCACCTACGAGCCACATAAAAGGCAACTTGTGTCTCTCACAAATCGGTGCTGACAGCTATAAACTTTATACACAACTCTGTTTTACTGCAAATAAGTAAGTGCTAATATATTTGTAAAAGGACTCTTTGGTTTAATGTTTATATGAGTCAGTACAACTACACTCAAGTCAAAGAGAGACAGGAATAAAAGCTGTTTGTTCAATTCTGTGATACAACACAAAAATTTATTTCAAGGTCCACACAGCTTTCTGGCATTTCCACTTCCCTTCTCTAGCTTTGCCATTGGACCTTTCAGCATTTTTAAGTGTATTACATAATGAAGTAACATGAAGCTACCAAAATAATAATACACACACACACACACAGACTGACAGACACAAAAAAAAAGGTATTTGCCATTTGGAATGCAGTTTTCGGAAATGATCCGATTTCCTCATGATGACTACCCATAAAATTCAGTCTTAGGTTATTGATACAAGCAGAATATTGTGAGATTGAGTACAATTTTGTTGTTTTAAATTTCTAGAAACAACAGATGCATGTCATCTTGGTGCTTCTAAGCCAAAATAATCGTCTCTCACAGAGCTAACTTACACAGCGGTGTGGCAGCATCAAAAGTGTGCAAAATGCTGATGTGTTTCTCAAAAGAAAAAGATTTTCTCAAAAGAAAATATTCACTAAAAGCGTAAAGTAGCTAAAATGAAGACAGCAGGCTGTTTAACACTAAAGACGACAGTGCCGCTGTCACTCATAAAACCACACCTCTAATCACACACAAATATGTGATTTAAGGTCATTTTAATGGGTGAGGTGAATGGAAATTGATGCCACATACAGCTATTATGGATATAATAATTATATTACTGTCATTCAGCAGCTGCTTTTATCCAAAGCGACTTACATCTGAGAGAACAAACACACAGGGATCAATTAGGGTTAAGGGCCTTGCTCAGGGGCCAAGGTGGTTCATCTGGGTTGCCATTCCAGACCCAAGCCCACCTCTGTAGCCACTAAACTACCAACCCCCCAATGTGAAATCGATCTATGGAGACCAAAATATTTGGTTGGACATTTTACCGGGGGTTTTTGGTGGTCGTGGGGTGTCATAGGAGACCAACTGGCTGCACAACAATTCTTCCAAAATAGCTTCAGCTATAAAAACAAGACCCTGATTATTAGCATATTCAGATTTCTAGATAGTATAGATACAATCTGGATATTGTACCTAGACTATCTACACTGGTGCCGTTTTGGATACCAGCTATAAACCACAGGAAATACAGCTCCACCCCCCCCCCCCAAATCGGATTCAAACCGCGTACAGAGGTGGTTTCAAATGCGATTCCAATGGGATTTACACATCTAGGATTTCAAATACTCTTTTGCTCTGCGACAGAAACATCTGCTTCAAAGAAAAGGGATGTAAGTGATGATGGAGTCCTCTGTTAGCTAACGGGCACCCTACTGTACCGACATACTAGCAAACACAAAATAGCAGGCACATTCCTCTCTACTTTGAAGAAAATCTGCACTGTGGCTTCACGTATCCATTTGTGACAGCAGCAAAGCCAGTTCACCCCCCTCTATTTTTAGTTTGTATACATCCTTTCTATACATGTGGGTTGCCATAGAAACTATGTGCATTAAGGAACATCAGGAACGAGAAAAGGGTCAGATCTTTCAACATTGAATGTGAATATCCAGTCAGGAAGACTGGATTCTGATTGAATGTGTTCCAATGAATTGGACTTTTTCTAACAGTTGTGAATAAAAGAAACGTAATTACAGTAAAGTAAAGTAAAACAGGCTCACTCTGCAGCAGCGTCAGCATTTGGTCGACTCATAGAGAACATCTACATTTGCAAACTAATGTAGTCTCGGATATGAAGTAGAATAAAGATTTTCCTGAGAGCCTTATTTGCATAAAATAAAAGATCAGATTTAAATCACAGGTAATGACAGGTGAGACATTACAAAGTTTATAGACGTGAATCCCCTTCTGGTACAGTGAATTAATGTATTCAGTGTTTGAAAGGTGACATCGGAAGAAAAGGTGGAAAGTCTATTACTGGCTATAAAAGAAGGTTAAAGATGTCCTAACACCTCAAATACTGTCAACGAGTCATTTATTGAACTTTTATTCCCCTCTCTGCTTAAAGTATGATCCCCCAGCAGTAGCAGATGGATCACTTGTACATCTACGGCAAAGCAAAACAAAGAGGCTGATGTGAGAATAAACAAAACACAGCCAAGCACTGATTTATCCGTGTCTCGGTAAAAGTTAAAAAAGTGACATAAAATCCCAGTGGTAAATCTACAGTTTAGCGGCAGATTACATCTTCATCCTGCAGCTGGCATTTGCTGCCAGGCTCCCATGGTCACACATTGAAGTAGTTGTTTGGACTTGTTTAACCTTTTCAAAACCACAGGTAAAGTCCAGTAAAGGCCTAAATGCAGACAGGCCAAAGAGGAAATGCCTAGGATGTAGGGCAGTAAAATCTAGATTGAGAGGGAGGAGGATTAAAACATCAGTTTAACTTACTAACTAACAGTTTAACTTTGGTATGATAGATCATGATAGACCATTGGCAAAAAACAAAAGCAGAAGCATAAATAAATAGATGCACGTTAATTACAGGTATACAGTATGTTAACTACAGGTGCATGTTAAATACAGGTGCATGTAAAACTACAGGTGCATGTTAACTACAGGTGCATGTTAACTACAGGTGCATGTTAACTACAGGTGCATGTTAACCGCATATGCAGGTTAACCACAGGTGCAGGTTAACTACAGGTGCATGTTAACTACAGGTGCATGTTAACTACAGGTGCATGTTAACTACAGGTGCATGTTAACTACAGGTGCATGTTAACCACAGGTGCAGGTTAACTACAGGTGCATGTTAACTACAGATGCACATCAACTACAGCTGTGCATCAACTGCAGATTCAGGTTAACTACAAGTGCATGTCAACTACTGGTTCACGTTAACTACGGACCCAGGTTGACTACAGGTGCATGTTAACTACAGATGCACATCAACTGCAGATGCAGGTTAACTACAAGTGCATGTTAACTACAGGTGCATGCCAACTACAGGTACACGTTAACTACGGACGCACATTAACTACAGGTGCATGTTAACTACAGGTGCATGTTAACCACAGGTGCATGTTAACTACGGACGCACGTTAACTACAGGTGCATTTTAACTACAGGTGTACGTTAACTGCATATGCAGGTTAACCACAGGTGCATGTTGAATACAGGTGCATGTTAACTACAGGTGCATGTTAACTACAGGTGCATGTTAACTACAGATGCACATCAACTACAGCCGCGCATCAACTGCAGATGCAGGTTAACTACAGATGGAGGTTAACTACAGGTGCATGTTAACTACAGATTCAGGTTAACTACAGGTGCATGTTAACTACAGATTCAGGTTAACTACAGGTGCATGTTAACTACAGATGCATGTTAACTACAGATGCCGTCATTATGAAGGAGCGTCTCTGCTCCCCAGATACTGAACTGTTTGGAGTATCAGAGATATCTACAAGTAGATATGACCTGTTACCTGGAGACACTGGACGTGACATCATGAGCTTAGTTGTTGCTAGGCAACACACACATCATCCCCAATGCTTTCATGGTAAACTCTGGTGATGTCAATCACATCCCTTTGTCCTACATTTCCAACTTCAAATTATTATATAATTTTCCTTCTCTTTGTTCATTCCCCTTTTCTTTGCCCGTTTATAGTGTACTATTCAGTTTATTCGAATAGTTGTATAGGTGGCATTGTTGTCATCTCTACAGATTCAGATTCATTTTATTGTCATAATATTTTATTGTCATTGAGTCAGGGTCCCAACACAATGCAAACATGCCAGCATAGATCTGCTGAGATTTACAGTCGGAGCTGTAATATTTCTGTTTCTATTATTCAAGAGACCAAATGGGATTTTCAGACCTGATATCAGCGCAGGGAAAACTGCAGTTCAGACGACATCTCAGCCAGACTCATGATACCTATCTATTTTTTCAATTGTTTTTATTTTTATTTCGTTTTTTCGGTTAGTTTGATTATATCAGTTTAGTTTTAGTCAGTTTAATAAGTGCGTCAGTAGTTTTAGTTTAGTTCATGTTTTGAAAAATTGGTTCTTTTTAATTTCATTTTAAAGGTCCTGAATGGTAGATATTGACAAAATATTTTGGATGAAAAAATCCTATCAACAATGTAATTCACTACAAAACTCCTTTATTCCTGATTTGAGTAATTAGAAATAAAAAAATTAAAAAAATTAAATAGAAAAATTAGCATAAAAATACATGTCACAAAATGAAAGTACATTTTACCTGTAGTTCTATTTAATTTCAGTTTCATTGCAATGTTAATTTTAGTTCTCAATTAGTTTTAATGTAAAAAAAATCTTTAGTTTTTCATTTTCATGTCAGTAAACAGGATTAGTTTTTCCCTCTTTGTTTGAGTTTTAGTCTAAGCTTTCAACTATAACTGTTGAACTTGTCATTCTGGGTCTTTCTTTTGATTCATTTCCCTCTTATGTCATTCATAGGTGGTTGGCAAAGCAAAAGCGGTGTTCTACCGCCACCGTGTGGTCAAGAGCGGTAGCTAGCCAAGTCCTTGGATCCTACCAGGTCCGTCACTGTAAAGAAGACACGGTGCCTGACCGAAACAAGGACGACATTAATGGTGTGACCTTTTCCTCCTCTTCCATATTCTTCTTCATCTGGATTTGGGTTCCAGGTAATAAATTACCTTTGGAAAGCTTCTTAAGCTCAGCCTAAATGAAAACAAATGTATCATCGTCATGGTAACACATTGTAATGGATGCTAAAAAACAGCAGAAATGCCCGATGAAGACTTGTAACTAAGCCAGTGTAAAATACATTTTAAAAGTTGGTGTTTTAATAGTAAAACGCTCAAACATCACTGATACAGTTGCATGTTAACTACAGACGCAGTCATTATGAAGGAGCGTCTCTACTCCCCGGATACTAAACTGTTTGGAGTGTCATTGATGTCTTCAAGTAGATACTTCAGGTAACAACCTGAAGACACTGGCATCATGAGCTTAGTTGTTGCCGGGCAACAACACACTGTAATCGATGGTAAAAAAAAACCAGCAGGAATGCCTGATGAAAACTTGCAACTAAACCTGTGTAAAATAAGTTTTAAAAGTTGGTGTTTTAATAGTAAAACACTCGGAAACGTCACTGATGCGCTCAGCATGGCAGGAGCTTCTGCAGCAGGCTGCTGTTTGAGGGGAGCCTTTATAATTCTCAGCTGAACTGTAGAACATTTAAATCACATCACGCCGCTTTGTTTCCATTGATCGTGTTTCGTACAGCGGAAGAGATGCGATTAGTGGAATAGAGGATGCGCAAACTGTGAAATGAGTTAAGAAGCAAGGTTTTTTCCTGCCCCCATGTTTCACTGTCGGCTCCTTTCACTGCAACATCACTCTCTCTTCATTCTGTTTTCGCCCAGTCGAAGTGTTCTGCCTCCTGAGAGGTGATTTCTGAGACCTCTGCAGACAACTCTCACACTTGCTTTTGACTGTTTCTAGTACCGGGGGAAACAAAGAGTGCATTTTTATCCAGTACCGTATTTTCTGCACCATATGGTGCATCGTATTAAAAGGCGCACCTTCAATAAATGGCCTATTTTAAAACCCTCTTCATATATAAAGACACATGGAATATATGGTAAGATACCGTACTATAGTGGCTGTGGTTGAGTTACGTATCTACCTGATGGAGCTGCGCTACAGCAAATTAAAAAAACAAAAAGTAAAAGTCAAATTTTATTAAGAAAATAAAAACCAGCTTTCTGAAAACTTAGTTCACTCCCAAAATAAACGCAGAGGGGAACATTTCCTGTTCATTCCCCATCCCCAAATCCCTCGAAATCTTCTTCCTCTGTGTCGGAATAGAACAGCTGACCAAGGGCCCGATTTACTAAAGGTTTGCGTGTGTAAAAACCTGTGCAAACTTGACAGCACCCGCAAACCAATGTGCGAGCTGATCTACTAACAGCATGCAAAGACGACTGCGTCTCTCAAATGAGCAAAATTGCACACGCAATCCATTTAGTACTTTTGCCCTGATGAATAATCAATATGGGGCGTACCCGGCAGAAATCCTAAATACTGGGAGGGGAAGATGCAAATTGCTCCATTTACCACGCGCAATGAGATTTACCAAGCCTGAAAGTAGTTGCGCGTATTGTGATTGCGTCTGTATTTAATACGTTTGAAAGGAAGGTGCTAATCTGCTGCTGCTGTTATTGTGGCAAGGAGGCGACATCCAAAATCAAAGAATACGCAGAGAGAGTCTTTATTCTGCTGCATGCTATTTTAAAAATGGTTGCACAAGTTTTATTAAAGGCCACTTTTTCTTTAGTTCTCCGCCTTATATCTTGCCACCTTCTCTTATTGTGCCCCCCTCCACTCGCCCACAAGCAGGCCAAGCCTTTGTGCCAAAACTTTGTATTTTATTGATTACTTATCTTATTGAACGTGAAATCATCCTTCGTAAATTACATTTAATTAAAACCCGTGCTTATTAATCACAAAACACAGGTTAAACATCATGACCAAATCCGCTCCGACCCGCTGTGTCAGGATCAGCGCAGAGACTGCAGCTTCGCCTGAATTATGGTTCTGCGTTAAATCGACGGCCATATGATGGTCCCGTCTGTCACACATTTACTGTCAGTGTTTGCTATATAATATATAATATTTGCAATATACTGTGGACATCTGAATAAAAACTTAACTCATAAATAGATGAATCAAAGCGCTCTCCAGCTCTGTGTCTGAATTGTCTTTTTCTCCTCAGATCATGCCGAGCACCGCCGGGTCACGCAAACCCGACCAATTCAATATTAAAATCAAATTCAGTCCTGTGGCCCGTTTTTCTATTTCGTATTTTTGATTTGTGCCTAAAATTGAAATATGAAAAACCAGACGTTTTTTGTGTTACCAACTGCATTTATTCTATCGCAGGTTTTCTCCGATATTGCGTTTCTTTTGGTAATGTTTAAATTTCTTTGCTGTAGTTCATGAATGTGTTTATTTGCCTCTTCCACTAATATCTCTAACTCCAACTCGTCAAATTTCATTTTGCGCTTGTGACTTGTGACTGTGCATTCCATCCAGACTCTCCATGGCGCAGAGTTTGCGCTCGCAAACCGTAAGACACGCAACACCTCATTTAAATACTGCTGTTTGCACCTGTTATCAATTGCACACGCAATCTTAGTTGATCACCCGCAAACCACGCAACAACAGCACGCGCAAACTTTTTCAGTGCACACGCAATTTAGTACTCTTTATTTAGGATCTTAGTAAATCGGGCCCCAAGTGTAGCATCCAATGGTCCCGGCTCCGTCTCGTCACAGTCTCCATTATGCGAGTCGGCGTCGCTGCTGTTGTCTTGAACGTCTGACAATTCCTGCCTTTGTGAAACCGCTGTTACTGCCGTTTTTAGTTGCTTTTTTTAATCGCTGTTAATACGGCGACACACACTACAGTACCCACAATCCCCCTGACTACAGTAAAAGAAATTACCGTAATGATCATATATAAGGTGCACTGCATTATAAGGCGCACTGCCGGTTTTTGAGAAAATTAAAGGCTTTTAGGTGTGCTTTATAGTGTGGAAAAAACGGTTTAGCATCTTTCCAAGAGTAAATTATGGGGACGTATGGAATTAAGTTATTCTCGGTTAGAGGAGAAAGAGGAAGTCAGCGCTGCGGTATGAAGTATGAACAGTTGCTGGGGGAGGAGAGAACATTACTTGTTTACTTTCCCCGCCCTGTACTTCTGTCCTTCTCTCTTTCCCCTCCTTTTTTGCAGTATGCCACCATCTTTCCCTCCTTCCCTTCCCCCACCCTCTCTCCCTGTTGCCCTCATTACTTCACCCCAGCTTTTCCTTCTTGTATTCAGTCTTCACAACTTTCCCTTACGGACTCACCGCCATTTATCTTTTGATCAGCGGTGGTCTTCTCCTGCTCTCTGCCTTCCATTTTCATCACGCCGCCGCATTTCTCCCCCAGTCTCACCCTTTCATCTCCAACTTAGCTTTTTCTTTGAACCCTCCGTCCACTTCGCTCCCCACCCATGATGCACTTTTGTGCGGCAGAATGATTTCTTTGCCACCAACGTTCCTCTCCCTCCTTCAGTTACCTTCTTCTCCTTTGTGATCTGCTCAGTTTTTCTTTGCTTTATCTGGGTCATCCACTCCTGCACTTTTCTGTTTTTGTAGGACAGCGAGGAAAAGAGATCTACGACCACATTACCACATTCAAAAAGAATAATTTCTCAGTCCGCAAGTTTAAATCAGGCTGCACAATCTCTCTAGAAATGTGAGATAGTATACTTGCACACCCAAAGTAAGAGCAGAGCAAACATAATTATTGTGTCTGGGTTTCCTTTCTCAGGCATCCAGGAAGTTTGGATTATTTGTCCCATTTTCTGATTCTACTGTATCCAACTATGTACAATACATCAAACATAGCAGCTCATGCTCTCCATCCCTGGAATACCGGCACCCTTTCAACATATCTGACCTTCCTCACCAGAACAGCTCATCATCCGGACAAATACTCATTCCTCTCAACCCAACGGGTCAATGCTCCCAACTCCGACTCATCACCTGTTTTAAGGAATCACTGGTCTTTATTTCTGGAGCCCAAAGCCAGAAATCCATCTATGCCGTGTGTAGTTCTCTAAAATCAGTTTTCACCACTTGAATATATATATATATATAATATATATATGAGCAGAGCAACTTGAGTTTGTTAAATACCAAAGCAAACAAACCTCTCAGTTTCAAGGGCAGCCTAACCTCCCAGAACCAGCTTCTGGGAACTCCTCAACACCGCTGGCAGCACATCGGCCCCGGGAACTGTGAGCTGCTGTGAAGAGGCAGTTAGGTGTTTCAACCTGGTCAGCATCAGGAAACAAATGAATCAAGGTGTGAATAAACGTCCCAGGGGAGACGTTCAAGGTTGCGTTTTAACTCTAAATGAGCTGGAGGCGTGAGCAGCATCGCTGCCACTGACGTCGAACGTTGCCAACCTGGCAAGTGAATCGCGAGTATGGAGTGTATTTGTGCGATTACGTTTCTGTGATGGACCCGTTTTTATTTTTCGATCTCCTTCATTTGTGTGTATCGCCTCCATATTTTTATTGTAGGACAACACAATTCATATTGTTACAGGGTCTCTTCATGCTTTGTTTTCTTCTGCTTGGTCGATATCGACCAGAGCTTGGCCGATAGTCAGGATGTGATGGTTTTGATTACTCTGGGAGGAGCTAAAAGGAGTTGAATGGGGATAGAAGGTTCTGTGGGGATCTTGGCATTGTCAGATGTCCATGGTCACAGAGACACTTGCTGACGACCTTTTGGATTCACCTCGGGACTGGTGTTGAGGATGAGTGCGAAAGACCCACGAGCGTGTACAGCACACCCTATGGCAGGGGTCGGCAACCCAAAATGTTGAAAGAGCCAAATTGGACCAAAAACACAAAAAACTAAATGTCTGGAGCAAAAATGCAAAGTCTTGAATAAACCTTAGAATGAAGGCAACACATGCTGCATGTTTCTACTGTATATTAGTTAGAACTGGGGGAAGATTTTTTTTTTTCATTATGCACTTTGAGAAAAAAGTCAAAATGTCAAGATTAATGTTGAAACACAATCTTGAGAAAAAAGTCGAAATGTCGGGAAAAAAAGTCAAAATTTCGATTTCGAAAAAGTAAGAAAAAAAGAGAAAAAAAGGAAAAAAAGAAGAAAAAAAAGGAAAAAATAAGAAAAAAAGAGAAAAAGAAAAAAGGAAAAAAAGGTCAAACATTTTTGAAAAAGCTCCAGGAGCCACTAGGCGGCGCTAAAGAGCCGCATATGGCTCTAGAGCCGCGGGTTGCCGACCCCTGCCCTATGGGAATGACCGAAGGACCCTTAGCTGTTTTACCAGAGTATCCTGGACTTTATTGGGCTTTGGAATGATGTTAATGTGGATTTGCTTCACTTAAGACCGAGTAGGTAAAACCACCAGTGTGCTGAACCGTTGCCTGCCTGGACCAGTAGAAGAACAACCAGTGAAACCTTTCGGTCTATCTTGGTTTGTGCATCTGCCGCGGTTTTGACACAAAACGTTAACTAACATTCAGTTTCAATATGATAAACATCATCCATAAAGATAGACATACCAAATAAAGCTGTAATTATCGCAGAGGGACTGTTTACTCATCAATCTAAGGGAAATTGATAATTGCTTTAAAGACAGCTCCTCAGCTACGAAACCTTTTGTAGAACTTTGAGGAAAGAGCCAAAGATGTTATTCTTTTAATGTGCCGGTGAATTAAATCATCAAGAAAACTATCAAACAAGTTCAATCAAATTTCTTCTCTGTTCAGCCTTCATAAGTTTGTTGTCATGACAACGACCAATAGTGGCTGAAACACATTTCTCAATCTGTTTAAATGATAAACAACAACACACTTTAAAGTCCATTAAGGAATACATTTAATAGAAATGTTGATGAGTTTTGTACAGAAATAAGTGTCCTGGACAATAACAGGAGGGGATTTTGAAAATTATTGGATTTGTGATCTTTTTTATTAGTGATTCTTAATGCAAACAAAGTCACATTTTTTATTGTGACTCACTGATTATTACATCAAACGGCCCACAGACGTAGCAGGAGCTTAGCTCTGACGAGAAGCCGACGCACAAGAGATGTTCCTGCTTTAAGAGTTTACGTCAGCAAACAACACAAGCTCGCATTTGTTCAAGGAAAAGTAGTTCAAGGTCATGTTCTGGGTCCCTGGAAAGCACCTAGAGAAAACTTCTGTTGTAATAGACGCTTTATAAATAAAATTTAATTGAAATTGAATGTTATCAGTCTGTCAAGTAATGCAGAGCGGTTTCAGGATGGGAAGAGGGTCAGTTTAACCCATAAACCAGTTAAAACCTAACAAAACAACTTGTTTATAGTAGTTTTAATCATTTATTTAGTACATGCAGATGGACTAGATATGTTTTATAGTATAATAAAACAATTAAACAAAAAAGAGGATATAAATGAAAAAAAAACACAGTAACACAGCTACAGGTAGCTTGTGGTAACTGAGGTTAGGTGTGTTTTAACCAGTTGCAAGATTTGTTAATTCCGCCCATTTGTTCACTTTTGCATTGAGCCGGATTTGGGATTTAGGTCCCGCCACAACGGCATTGCTGAGATCTCCAAAAACCAGGCTTCAGCCGCACTTACTTACTTACTTAGGCCCGTCGCTCCCAGTGGAGCATAGGCCACCGACGACTCTTCTCCATTTAACAACATTTTGGGCTGTCCTTTCTGCCTCCCCCCAGCTGATTCCATGGCTCTTGAGTTCTGCCTCAGTGTCCCATCTCCAGCTGCCAGCCTGGCGTGTAGTAGTAGCCGCCGGTTTCCTCAGGGTGTGTCCGATCCATCCCCACTTTCGCATCAGTATTCGTTTCTCTACTGGCTCCTGTCTTCCTCTCTGCCACAGTTCCTCGTTTCTGATTTTGTCTGGCCACCTGATTCTGAAGATGCGCCTCAGACAGCAGTTGATGAAGGTTTGTATCTTCTGCAACGTCCTTTTTGTTCTTCTCCACGTCTCTGAACCGTGGAGAAGGATGCTTTTCACGTTGGAATTGAAGATACGCACTTTAGTTGTTGTGGTTATTTCTTTGGAGGACCAGATGTTTTTTAGAATGATGAACGCTGCTCTGGCTTAAGCCGTACTCATCGGAAAACCTACGGGTGATTTCACAGAGGGTTGTCCAGTTCTTTTTACACAGTCTGCGGTCAGAACCAGCTACTAAAGCGTGTCCTCGGTATAACAGGTGTCTGCATTTAGTTACGCAAGCCTGTTCTTTTTAAACCATCCATCCATCCATCCATCCATCCATCCATCCATCTTCTCTCTATCTCGAGGGTGAACGCAGGGCTACACCTGGGACAGGTTGGCCGTCCACTGCTTCATTTCCTTAAACCAAACAAACAAAACCCTTCTGCTTGTTTACTCGCCTTCCTTCCTGCCAACCCATGAGAGGAATTTTCCACTTGAGCTACACTTATTGTTTTCTACTCTATTGATCTGCGTTTGCCGTCCTTGTGTGCTCACGGTTGCCATGGTTGCAGTCCAGTAAACAAAGGATGCGTCTGCAAACGTGGAGCCCATTAATGCGGCCGGACCGACGCAGCTCTCCGTTCTCACTGTTCTCTCCGTTCTCTCCACAAGTCGTTTATTCACACGGTTGAACGTCGGCCCACTGCAACCTGCTGCCTGCACAAAAGCCGTCTTTTAAATCTAAACCCAAACGATTGATTAAAAAAAAAAAAGAAAAAGATTCCAGCTCCTTAACGGGAATTTAAGAAGCCATCTGTGTTTGCGTAACCATGGCAACGCAGGCACGAGTATGATGCATACATATTAATGAGAGACGAGCAGTTCAAACAGCATTTTGATGTGCTGGAGTCGACGTACATCAGCGGCTCCTCCTTATCGCTGAACAAACCCGGGCTCAAAGTCATCACCTCCCCTCCGACATTAGCATGAGGGGCCTGCGTCTCCCCGTCTCCCCTTCAGAGCACGAGGTCCAGTCAGCGTCATGATTCATGCTCTGGACCGCATGAAGAGCAGCAACCTGCTGCGCAGCCTGCTTAGCACGACGGTTTTTTCTCTTCTTTCCTTGTGCGATCTGACATCTTTCACGGTGCAACGGGGGGGCACTGAGCATCAAAGTTCCCCTCTGGTGTGTGACACCCAGACTTTCAGATGATGTGATTCCGTCTCCAGACCAAAGAGCAGTCACACACAGCAGACGTTGAGCTCTGCATTTGTAAAAACGTCTCTCTCCGTGTCACTTTCTGGAGCAGCCGGGGCCCCCGTGGCAGACAGGCGTTAACCGCCAGCCACTTCCAGGCAAATGGCAGGAATCCGTCTCTTCAGGACGTATAGAAAAAGAGCGTTTCTATTAGGGCTGGGGATCGATTCAAATATCAAGAATCGATTAGATTCCGATTCTTAAGATTCAGAATCTATTATCATGCTTTGATTTGATCCGATATTGATTTGGGTTATTGTTAATAAAACAATTTTTTCAGCTGTTGCATGAATTATATGACTGTGTAGTTCTGCAACATATTAATACCAGTATTATATTGAGATTCAACAGCAAGTATTGGCAGCTAATGATGCTGTAAGGACCAATCAGCTCCCAGAATGCTGAACTGCTTTCAGAAACATTGTGGGTCAAAATTACCAAACAGATCCAGGGCAGCAAACAGAGGACGAAAGAAATCGCTTTTATTTTTTCCCCATTTATGAGAATTTGGTTTTTAACATTTATGCAAATGTAACCCCAAGACAGTATATAAAGCAAAGAAATATAGACAATTTATGCAATTATAACTGAAAAGTTTAATGTTTTCATACCTTTAAACATATTTAAAGGCAAAAACATGGCACCAGTTATTCTCGTGTCCAACAAAATATTCCTTTTTTGGGCATAAACAAAAAAGTACCAAAAGTTGTAATGTCATGATTAAAAAAAAAAAAAAAAAAAAAAATTAAATCGATCTTTAGACATATGAATCGATTTTTAGGAATTAATATGAGAATCGATTTAAAATCGGAGAATCGATCTTTTCAACACAGGCCTAGTTTCTATCTACACAGCTGACTGTGTTTGAACAAGTCATCATGCCCATCTCTCTTTGTGCATCTTGAATCTTTAGCTTGCTCATCAAATATGCATGCTACAGATTCCCCAAAGAAACAGAAGGATTTTTTTTTCTTCTGAGGAATAAATAATTCAATTTTTACTTTTAGCAAATGCAGCACTGAAAGATAATTGTCGTCGTTAACGGCCGCTCCGTCTTTTCTCCTCCTCTGGTGCTGATGCGACGCGTTTAACGGTTTTATTTTTGCGTCCATCTTTGTAAAACAGACGGAAAAGTTTACAAATGAGTGCAGAAGTGCGCTCTGCTCTGCTCACACTGCAGCAACATTTATTTAAGAATGAAATGGGAGTCCATAAACATGAAGCAGAATCATCTCATTATTTTCAACAGCAGTGAGTTACTTTGGCACGTTTCATCCCACTTCACTTTAGTTGCAGCTCCTGCACGGTTCTCCAGACAAATATTCCCTTGTCAATCAAGATCTGTGAGGAAAGACCGGACTTCAGCTCTCATGTATAAACTTTTCATTAATTAAAAGTGTCATGAAATAAATACGTTGGCACTTGAAAAGAATTCACATTTTACTAATTGAAATTGTATTTATTTTACTGTCATATTTATTCATTTCATGGATTATTTCTGTCTTTCAGTATTGCTTTGATGCGATTGATCTGCAGATTTATCTGAAATCGACCTCGTGATCTGAGCCCGGAAGAAGAGTCTTCTTCACATGAAGATCAAATGTATCCTGACCTTTTTCTCTTTGTGTCTTCCTTCGTCTTGATTGGCCTTCATTCAATTAAAGTATCTTTCTTCAAATTAAAATACCAGTTTCAAATTCATTTGAAGGATTATTTGATGTTTTTTGTCGTCTACTTCTAAATAGATGGTGGTGTTCCAGTTAAGGGATTTATTTGATTCACTCCCTGTTGTCGTGTTTTAAGCTTTGGTGGTTTTCTGGTGCTTTTTTGGATTGTTTCCCATCTGTATTTCTGGTTTTATTAGCTCCTTCTCATTGGCTTCCTCTGTAGGTTTGCTGTCCTGATTCTTCACGTCTGGGCCTCACTATCCTCTCTGGGCATGCGTTTGTCCTCAGTTCCCTGCTCGTTGTCTCTTACACCTTTTCCACCAAACCGGATTCAGTGCTGGTTCTCGTTCACAACTCGTTCAACTTGGAACCAGCTGAGAACCGGTTTGCTTTTCCATAACTTGGGTGCTAAGGGAAGCCACGTCATTACGTCACTGCAAACGTCAGTTACGTCACTGCGTTTGCAATGGCGTAGCAACCACTATGGATGACCTCGCGGTTGTACAGCTGCTGCTTTTGGCTTTACGCTGCTTCATTGTGATCAGAAGACGGCAGATCAAATGCCAAGAGAAAAGTTGAAAGCTGACCCGGAACCAGCCCTGGAACCGCTTTGGTGGAATAGGGGTATCAGTGACTACGTTAACATGCAGTCAAAATTTGGGTTATTAACGATATTCCGGTTACTGAAACATTTGTAATATTCCGTTTACATGGTAATTAATCATTTGGGATATCTGGATCAAACAAGCGACGCGCGGAGAACGTCATGACGCAATTCCCGTCATTTCCGCTTCTTCTTCTTGTATCCAAATTCAAAACAAATGCTGCTTAGCGCAAATTTTCGCTCACCTTCTTGTAAATCTGGCTATCCCGGTACTTTCTACCGTCTACAAATGCAGAAATGTTCATATCATTCATTACATTTATGTAGTGATTAGTCTCCTCCTCACTCCAAAAGTGTGGCGTGGTCTTGTGTTTCTCCATGTTTATAAGAACTTCCTGGATTCAAAAGACCAGGATTCCTTGCTAAAAGAACAGGCGCAGAAAACAAATTCATGTTCCGTTTGATGGGGATATTCCGTTTGGCGTTTATATGACCCAATATTCAGGTTTTAAAAGGAGTAACCCAGGGGTCATATTCAGGTTTTTAAAAACCCAAATATGAGCAAATTCAGGTTATTCAAAGGGGTTATTGGTGTTTACATGACCGTGCAAATTTGGGTTATTGCCAATATTCGGGTTTTAAAAGGGTTATTGACTGCATGTACATGCAGTCTGTGTCAGAGGCGTGTTTCAACAATGTCCAAGTCAAAAAACTGACTGAGTTTTGGGTCTCAGTCAGAGCAGGTACTCAGAGTTGTCATGTAAGTGCAGTCCTGGGGGTGAAAACAACAACTTTAAATCAGTTGGAGATGAAGTAGACTATAAAACATTATTGCATGACAATAACACAGATGGGATATGACGATTAACTAGAAGGACAGCATTGTTCGGGGCCAGCGATGAACGGAGGCGCTCAGTGTTACCGAGGTGACCGGGTTCTCCTCTGCTGTGAAGCTGTGAAGGAGAAGGTGCTGTTGAGGGGGATAAAACTCAGACTCTTCACCAAATTTGCTGGCAATGAGAAGAAATTCAGTTTGGTTGACAGTCAGTTTGATTAAGTTGTGAGAAAGTTTTAATTTCTAGTGAAAAGTTTGGTCCGTTATAGGTTTGGAGGAGGATCTCAGACCTTGTTCAGACTATTTTCTTAGTTAAAAACTAATCCAATAGACGTGAGCAATGACCTTTGAAACCTATTTCATACCATTATCTTCTCCTTCATTGATTCTCTAAGAAAAGTGTAAATGGAAAAAGTTATTTAAAAAAAAGAAACCATCAAAATGCCACAAAAATCACCTTTATAGCCATAAAGCAGCAATAATAAAAACATGGCGAGATGAAAGGCGAGGAGACGTTTTCCAAGTGATGCGGTGACAGCAGCGGTGACAGATGCATCATCCAGCTGCTTCTAAGGAGTCCCGGCAGCGACACATCAGAGTTCCCAACATCCACAACTTTCAACTTTGATTTTCTTTTTGTTACTTCTCTCCTGTCTAAATGCTAACCACCTCTTTATTTTTTTCCCTTTCCGATACCCCGTCTAATTTTCATTCTCTATTGTACTACCCATCTGTCTTTGTGTCAGTGTATGACAGATGAATGGAGATTGGAAAAGAGGCCTTTTCTGACACTGAATGTTGAATTCTAACAATGCAGCCTTTTTCTAAACCTCTGACACTTCCATCTCGCGTTTGCCTTCCCTATCTAACTTATTCTCTCTCTACTCTTTTCCTCCACATTTATCTCACGCTGCAGCTACCGCATGCAGCAGTAGCTGAAAAAGTATGTGAACCCTAGGAGTAGGGATGGGTATCGTTTGCATTTTCATCGAATCCGATTCCTATTTCGAATCCTCATTTCGATTCCGATTCTTTTCGAATACCGATTCCGATACCAGGGATTAAAGCAAAAAAAATATTTTTGACTGAAAATTTTTTTTCAGGCCAGTTCATATTCCCCCGTCATCTATGCACTGCACTTATTGTGAAAACCAGGTTTTTTCTTGCTTTAACATATATAAAGTGGTCTCCCCTCAGCCTGCCTGTGCTGATTACAAATAATATAATATATTACAAATAATAGCAGTGACCAAAACACCTGCAGAAATACTGCAGGAATGACATAGCAGCAGTTAAATGCAGCCTTCTGTAAGCTTTAAATATCCACTGGGCTTACATCAAATACATCAAAACACAACAATTAAAAACAGTTTTCTGAACTTATCAATATGACTCTGTCCTTCACAGGATAAGTAACATGGATCACTGCAAAAACTCTAAATCTTAACAAGAATATTTGTCTTATTTCTAGTTCAAATGTCTCATTTTAGTAAAAAAAAAATCCCATTACACTTAAAACGAGACTCATCACTGGAAAAAACAACAATTTTCACCTGTTTCAAGTAGATTTTCACTTGAAATAAGTAGAAAAAACAAGATTTTTTTGCTTGTAATAAGAAGATAAATCTTGTCCCACCGGCAGATTTTCCTACTTATTTCAAGTGAAAATTTACTTGAAACAAGTGAAAATTGTCAAGTTATTTTTCTGGTGATGACTGTAAATGTTGAAATAGCAGTAAAACCACATTCATTGATGAAATGACATAAGTGATGGAAAGGGGGGATGGAAGTTTTACAGGGGGGATGATTTGGACCGTTTTTATTTCAGGGGGGGATGCCACCCCCCCTCATCCCCCCTCAACTCCAGTACTGCCTGTAGCTATATTCTGAGCTGGGCTGATGTGAACGTACAGATAGCAGCAGAGGATATTTCAGTTGCTATATGGCTGTCTGTCTGTACAGTCGTGCAAGTTCAATGTTATTAAAGCACTTTAAATCAAAGCATTTCGTTTTTTTTATATAAAATAAATACATTTCTATGCAGTTTAGAAGTTTTGGGGATGTCCCTTTTTGGCGCCTGCACTGCTGAAATCAGGCGTTCATTATTTATATTTCTGAAAGGTGGTAACCCTAGAGGCGACCTGCCGGGGGCCCGCGTTAACGGGTCCCCGACGGGCGTCGCAGCTGGGGAGATCCGCGAGAAGGGCCCGGCGCGCGTCCAGAGTTGCCGCCACCGACCGCCGTATCCGACCCCCCCCCCCCCACCGGTCCGTCTTCCGCGCGGTGCCGGACACCGCCCTGCGAAAACCCCGCCCGACGACGCGGGGACGCCGCAGGACGAAGGCCCCGCCACAGCATCAGCACCAGCGCAGCCGCGGATGTGACGTAATACTCAGAGCGCGCGCGGGGGGCGGGGGGAGAGAGAGAGAGAAAAAAAAAAAAAAACAACTCCCAGGATTCGAAATGAAGATTCGAAATGCACATTTTTAAACGAATATCGAATTTTTGGATTTCGGTCCCGTTTCAAAATTGGAACCGGGTTTCGGTACCCATCCCTACCTAGGAGTGTAACGATACACTAATCTCACGATACGGTACGATACACGATATTGAGGTCACGATTACGATACGATATTATAGCAGTATTTTTTTAAAACCTTGAAAGAGGAACATATGACTGCAAAAAATTGTCTTTTATTTGAAAGACAAAATACAAAACAATGCTGTGCGTTACAGTTTGTAATGCTTTATAACTGTTTAAGTTTTAAAGAGAAAGCCAGGCCAAACATTTTCTACAAACTGAACTAAAAGTAAATGTCAGGTATGCACTATGCATCTTCAGTTTCATACAAGTAAAAACTGAATAGATTATCTCATGTATGACTTGACTTTTTTCTTTTCCAGAAATTTAACAACAAAAATTAAATAAATAAATAAAAATAAATAAATAAACTATGAAAAGTCCCAAACTCAAAAGGCAACATTACTGTTATTTAGCTTATGACAGAGCTAAGAGCTTCACATGCTCCCAGCCTGAGAGATGGACATATTCTTCTTCAGGAATATTAGCATATCCACATTTTCTGGCAGCAGTTGGGATCTTTGGGCAGTAACTCTGTCCCCTGCTCCTGCCACCGTTAACTGTAATTCACTGTGATGCCGCTGCATGAGGCTTTGCATGTTGCTAGTGTTAGCCGCGGTGTAGGGCAGGGTTCTCTTACAATGTGTGCAGATCGTTTGCGCTTTGTCAGCCACTCGGTCGCCGTTTCTATCCACAATTGGAAATCCAAAATGCCACCATACCGGTGAATTAAATGTGGCAAGGGCGTCTTCTATTGCTACGTTGTTCTCCATTCTACTTGTAAACGCGCGACACACTCCACTGAAACAACAAGCATTGGAAAGATGGGAGAGGGGGGTGCGGCGCAGATTAGTCACCCACTAGTTCAGAGCGCCCTCTTGTGTTAAAACAAAATCACTACATTGAAAAAGAAATCTGCGTCTGCTTGTATTGACTGGATAAATTTGTCCCAATATCGCGCTACAGTTTGTCACCTCCACGACACGTATCGGGACGTTTTTGTATCGCGAAATTTCATGGCACGATTTATTGTTACACCCCTAGTGAACCCCGAGGAATAAACTGACTTTCTGCGTTAATTTTAGGGCTGGGGATCGATTCAAATGTCAAGAATCAATTCAATTCCGATTCTTAAGATTCAGAATCGATTATCAAGATTTGATTCGATCCGATTCCGATATTGATTTGGGTTAGTGTTATTAAAACAGTTTTTTGAGCTGTTGCATGAATTATGACTGTAGTTATGCAAAATATTACTACTAGTATTATATTGCGATTAAACAGCAAGTATTGGCAGCTAATGATGCTGTAAGGACCAATCAGCTCCCAGAATGCTGATAGAACTGCTTTCAAAAACATTGTGGGTCAGAATTACCAAACAGATCCAGGGAGGAAACAGAGACGGATGAAATAGGTTTTATTTTTTCCCACATTCCGTTTTTATTTGTCCCATTTTCTCTATTTTGGTTTTTAATTTTTGAGCATTTGGTTTTTATAATTTTTTGCAAATGTAACCCCAAGACAGTATGTAAAGTAAGGAAATATAGACAATTTATGCCATTATAACCTAACACTTTAATGTTTTCATACCTTTAAACATATTTAAAGGCAAAAACATGGCACCAGTTATTCTCGTGTCCAACAAAACATTCCTTTTTTGGGGATAAACAAAAAAATTGTAATGTAATGATGAAAAAAAACAAACATAAATAAATAAAAAAATAAATAAAAAAAAATCGATCTTTAGACATATGAATCGATTTTTAGGAATTAATATGAGAATCAATTTAGAATTGGGAAATCGATTTTTTCAACACAGGTTAATTTGCCAGATTTCAGATGTTTCCTGCTTCAACACTCCCTCATACAGATGACTGTGTCACCAACGGAGTTGTGTAGACCTTGATGACAAGTTGGTGGAGTCCACAGTTGCTATGAAACCAGCGCTGTGGCATATACTGTGTACACGTTCGTTATTGGCTCCATACAAATAATGTGAGCTCATTCTTTACTGTAAGCCAACGCCCACTATGAGAGGTTTGATTTTTTCATCACGAGAGACCAAAGATACCTGCAGAGTTCATGTAAGGAGAATCACCGACAAATACCAGCAGAGGTATCACACATGTCGTTCACATGAGACGTCAGGTAAATTTTAGAAGCAGAGAAACTACCTCTGAAGTAAACTTAATCTGATAAGAAAGAGACATTGCTGCATGATTTCTTAAAAAAAAAAAAAATGACAAAAAAGGTAATTTAAAACTAATTTCCATCTGTCTTCTTCAATTAAATCAAAACAAAGCAACTTCCACGAGTTTGGTGCACAGACACAACTGAACTAAACATTTAAAGTAATCAGTTTTCTCATTAAAACTAAAAAAAATGTAAAAATACCAGTTGCCAAAGAAATGCCATGGAAACATTTATCACGTATCACATGCTGCTCTGGTTGTCATGGAGGCGAAGTACAAACTGGAGAAACTGTAAAGGTGTGGCCTCTTTCAAGGCTGACGAACGTCAATATATCTGTCCATACAGGAACCTGAATCTGAACCTGTAATATCAAATATAATTTGGATTTTTTTTTTTTTGTGTGTTAAAGATTTAATCCAGCTGAACTTTACGAGAAAAAGAAAGATTTTTTTTTTTTGTACAGGTCCTCTCTGGTGGAAGACAATAAATAAATAAGCACAAGTCATTCACAGTGGACGGTTCTGTTTTCCTCCTTATTTTCTTCTGTCCCTGCTGCTTATAGCACCATTTCTGGTTCTATGCAGCAACTTACACATAAGCGACTAGGTATAAGACCATTTTTACCCATCGGTTGTTTGCAATTACACCACCAAACTCTAGATGGCAGCGTGGGTTTTCCTGCACGTCTGTTTATTTATTTCATTTATTAACCTTTATATATACACAGGTACAATCTAATTTAGATCCAAGGTCTCATTTACAAGAGACCTGTTTCAGGTAGGCAGCAGCTAAACACAAAGTTACAGACTAACTGAACTTACAAGGGACAAAAACAAAAGAGAAAAACAAGTTGATTAATAATAATAACCCTCACTGACTGTCTTACAAGTCTTTCTACAAGTAATTTAAAGTCCCCTAGCAACATAAAATTGAGCCTGATCCAGGTTACAGGCGCCTTTTTGTCTAGTGCAGGACAGACTGAGGGGCAAATGGGATGTAATTCAGGGACCAGAGGCTACGATCAGACTCTACCTCCTTGTGCTCAGATTCCTTTTTCAGTACTTCCTCTATCTAGCTCAGACGTGACGACGCAGCAAATAAACCATTTCTTTTGCAAGCTGGAGCTGTAAATGTAAGAGCTTGTCAAGCTTTTCAATGTTGTTCCTGATTGGTCAGATTCAGCCGCCAGGATTGATAAAATATTACTGAACTGAGTCGCCAGTTTTGGTGTGACGTAGGAAGACTGTAGTTGGTTATTACTGAAGCCTGGCTGTTCATACTCACTCACTTTGCGAAAAATCCCTTTATCCCATCATTCAAGGCCATTTCCACCAGCACCAAACCAACCTCAACGGGACAGGGACAGGTTTCATGAGATGACTCGTGCTCAAGCATCCAAGAGCAAAACAACGGATGATGGTTGCAGAATCACCAGTAACAGCTTGGATCAGATCCTCTCGGGCCGGTTGTCCTCAGTATTTCAGATGTTTCCCTTCTTTAACACACCTGATTTAAATTGATGCTCGTTATCATCTCGTCATCAAGGTCTGCACCAGTCTGGTAAAAGTCCCTTTTACATTGGCGGATACCCCGCGTTTAACGCGGTTAACACGTAACCTGAGTACAACCCACCAGGTGAGGTTTAAAATAAAATATTGTATTTGTCTCTCTGTCACCTCGTTTGTCTTTTGGGAACTAATATGTCAGACAAGTGGAACAAATATCAATGCAGATATATAGATCTAGCTATTTTGGCAGCCAGGAAATGTATAACCTTAAATTGGAAAGAATCTAAACCCCCAGTATTAGCCCACTGGTGGAATGAACTCTCAAGCTACCTTACACTTGATGATATTTACTACAAGAGTAAAGGCAAATCCTCAAACTTTTTAAAAATATGGCAATCTCATATAGAATTTGACTTTAAGAATCTCGTAGGTCAATGTAAGGCATAGTAACAATGATAAGACCTGAGTGCAATGGTTTGTGTTGTTTTGTTGTCTTGTTTGTTTTTAAAGGAGCTTGAGGCTCCTTTTAAGAAATGAGACTCTCTAGCGCCACCCTTCACCACGACGGCCGTTGGGGGTACTGCAGCCAACAGTGAAGCCGGCACGGGAGAATGGGGAGAACTCACATGCAGCGTCATGTGACGTCACATTCGCAGCCCAGCGCGGGAAATTCGGGACCGAATGCAGCACATTTTGCAGCACACAGCCTGTTCAAGGCAAAGGAGAGATACACTAGAGGACTCATTCTTTTGGGTTTGGAACGCTTCATCTGACATTATTACTAGAAAACTTAAAATGTATACGTATTTTTTTCATAAATCCTGCCACAATCCGGCCTCAAGCTCATTTAAGTGGGGTTTTCCCACCGTTTGTCTGTTTGTTTTGTTAGGTTTTTGTTTTTTGTTTCCGTTGTGTTTTGAGGGTATATGTTTAGATATCATTTTGGTTGTTTAACGGACCAGGCCCAACTTAGGGTAAGAAAATAATGACAGTAAGTGTTTCCTACTTTTTTTTAGGGTTAGGGTTAGGGTTAGTCCCCTTCATCATGAAGTAGGGTAGGAATACTATTTAACTATTTAATTATTATTTCAGAGTCATTGATATGACAGATATGGTAGTACTATCTGGTATTTTCAATTAGTGCAGTGAGTAGAATTTTTGGTTAGTATATTTGGCATGATTATAGCACTATGAAATATGTTTTGGTGTGTATGGACTTTGAGTTTTTTTGTTTTTTTTGGGAAGTTGAGTTGTGGGGGTTTTGTGTTATATGTATGTACAGTATACCCCTCTTTCTGATTGAAAATATAAAAATACAATAAAAAAAAAAAGATCATTACTTTATAAAATAAGAATACATCGGATGAGAGTAACAGCAGCCGCAGGACGTCACAGGTAGGATCTATATTTGAAACATGAGTAACTGGAGAGACGAGGAGATCCACGAGCTGCTCAGCCTTGGAGCCGAGGACGCCACAAACCTGCATATTTCTGGAACCATGAAGGATGATGGTCCATGTTTGAACAACTGGACACAAAAATGACAAACCGGGTCTTTACAAGAAGCAGAACCCGGCCAGAAAACGCTCATCACGATGTTCATCCATCCTCGTTTAGAAAACTACACCTGCCTGGGTATAAATCTAGCTGATGTAGGAACCATACGTCCTTCTACACACAGGTGATGTCATGTTTCTCCCGACTCGCCTTCCCTCCCCTCAATTCTCCTTCAATAACACTTATGTTAAACGTGCTCATCATGCAGCGATAATATTGGGATCCAATCTAATGACAGTCGTTCGTGTCGGGGTGAGTGGAAGCAGGAAACATCAGAAAGATGCAGTGCCCCTTAAGAGCCAGACTCGCCCACTCCTGACTTAGCTCAACATGTTTTTACTGGAAAACTATCGACAGCCATTCACTGGGGTCCAACTCTACTGGTACTTGTAGTATTTGCAGTAATCAGAGGCAGTTTCTTCTGGTTCCACTGGTGCTACCCAGTACTGGAGTTGAGGGGGGATGAGGGAGTATGGCATCCCCCCTGAAATAAAAACGGTCAAAATCATCCCCCCTGTAAAACTGCCATCCCCCCTTTCCATCCATTATGTCATTTCATCAATGAATGTGGTTTTACTGCTATTTCAACATTTAGAGTCATCACCAGAAAAAAAACACCAGAAAAATAACTTATTTGACCATTTTCACCTGTTTCAAGTAAATTTTTACTTGAAATAAGTAGGAAAATCTGCCAGTGGGACAAGATTTATCTTCTTATTACAAGCAAAAAAATCTTTTCTACTTATTTTAAGTGAAAATCTACTTGAAACAGGTGAAAATTGTTGTTTTTTCCAGTGATGAGTTTTGTTTTAAGTGTAATGAGATTTTTTTTTTACTAAAATGAGACATTTTAACTAGAAATAAGACAAACATTCTTGTTAAGATTTTGAGTTTTTGCAGTGATCCATTTTACTTATCCTGTGAAGGACAGAGTCATATTGATAAGTTCAGAAAAGCGTTTTTTATTGTTGTGTTTTGATGTATTAGATGTAAGCCCAGTGGATATTTAAAGCTTACAGAAGGCTGCATTTAACTGCTGCTATGTCATTCCTGCAGTATTTCTGCAGGTGTTTTGGTCAGTGCTATTATTTGTAATATATTATATTATATTATTTGTAATCAGCACAAATCATCTGTGCCCATATGATAAAATCCACCATCCCCCCTGATTTTTTACAACTCGAGTACTGGTGCTACCTACTGAAAACCCACGTTGAATCCAGAGAAACCAGATTCATTTTTATGCTTCGAAGAGGAAGACAATAAGGCTAACCGGCAAAGGTAGCCATATTAATCCGATCCCTCTTTCTTCCTCCTCTTCATCTTACTTTTACTCGGTGTGTCATTGATTTAAAAACAAAATAAGCCAAAAACAAGATGTTCCTGGTGTATAAGTAAATGATACAGTGGATCATTAAAAGTTAATACAGCCAAGTCAATAGATCCACAGCTACACAGCGTTTAAAAACACACCTCACGTCGGTGTTGGATGAGCGCATGGCGCTCACATGAGGAGATAAACTCCAAAATCTCAGAAGTGATGATTATTAGACTCGTATCTTCTTTCGGTATCACCCTCAATCATCTGTGAAAAAGTTTTTTAGTTTTACTGATCCTGTGTGTACACACCTACGCACTAGATGTGTGTGTTTGTGTGTGTGTCCGTGTGTATACATGGCACAAAGGTACACAGAGAGATTGTGAAAATACCCTGCAAGTTCCAGCTCAGCGCCTCTGCTGCTGTCAGCCGCCTGCAAGGCCGGGTCACCTCAGGGCCAGACCATTTCTGATTATCCGGGATGATTGGCGGCTCCGTCTGCGGCCATGGATGAGTGAGCCGCGGTGACATCAAGCCTTATTGGAGGAGACCCGGGTTCAGGGGCGGGGTCAGAGGTGACACGGGACCAGAGGAGGAAGATGTTAGCTTGTGATTGGTTTATGAGTGACAGCTTGACACGGCCAGGTAGACAGAGAAGAGGAGAAGGTCACAAGGTCCAGGCATAACTGGCGTGTTGTATTAAATTAGTTACCTCAGTGATGATAATGGGATTTGTTTCACTTAGATTCAGCATCATCATCAGGTCGTGTGATGCGTTCATGTCCCCCTGTAGCTACATGAGGGATATACTTGTGTATTTATGTTTCACGGTACTGCCTCTCCACCGTAATGTAGTCCAATAAATATCCTACAAGGTAACTAGTTACAGGCTGATAGGATTTTTAACCCACTTCTATATTGAGGTCACTGCGTCTAAGACAATATAATCTTATTTTCCACTTTGGTCAAGTGTTCTGTCAAAGAAGGCGATGGCCAATCCAAAGTAATTCATACTCGTAACTAGGGGTGGGCGATATAACGATATTAGATCGTGATGGATTAAAGCGTGAAGACAATCTTTGAAACTGCAGAGATAGTGGGATCGTCTAGGACAGGGGTGTCGGACTCCAGTCCTCGAGGGCCGGTGTCCCTGCAGGTTTTAGATGTTTCCCTGCTTCATTGTCACCATGATACAAGTGACTGTGTCATCAACAGAACTATCCAGACTTTGATGACAAGCTGGTGACGATGATTAATTAGAATCAGGTGTGTTAAAGCAGTGAAACATCTAAAACATGCAGGACACCGGCCCTTCTGGGATTCAGTTTGACACCTGTGGTCTAGGACATATTCTTTTTTTTTTTATATTTATAATTTTTTATTTTTCAAAGTGAAGACAAAGACAATAAATAAAAAAAAGACATTACAATAACAATAAAATTAAAAAAAAAAAAAAAAAAAAAAAAGAGAGGTGGGGGGAAGGGTTGGTACAGATGAACTTTATAAATGATGGTGCCTCTAGCGTCAGATCAGGTCCAGCTCTAAAAGAAGAGTAAGTCAAATAAAATAAGAAGCATGTGACTAACACATCAGGTCATATCATTATCACATTATTGTCAAGTGTTGTCTAATAACAGCCCATGGGGCAAATTGGTCATTTTCGTTATCTTTGAGGATTGCGGTTGCCTTTTCCATTGATAATAAGTCCAGAAAGTCATTCAGCCAGTTGTGTTTGTCAAAGCAGTTTGGTTTGCGAATCTTCCAGTTCATGAGTATTGACCTCTTTACAGACAGGAAGGCGAGAGCAATGATACGTTGTATAATCTTCCCATGCACGTTCTCCACTGCACTCCCCAATAAACATACAACAGGACATTGAGGAACACGAATATTCAAAATAGCTTCCAAAATGTCAATAACTTCAGACCAGAATTGTTGGACTAGGACATATTCTATAAATTTCAGTTCTATGCTGATGCACCGAATACTGGAATACTGAACAGAATGTAAATAATAATTATGAAAAAACTGGGAAAACATGAAAACCGACACAGACAAAACGTCAGTTATTGAAACAACTACAATCATTCAAGATACTACAATCATTTTTTCTGGCCCCATTTCTGCATTGAGGACAACGGTACACTGCTATACTAGTTTTTAATAGGGATGCCCATACTGCCCTCATATACTCCGCTAGGGGGTGATGTTTAGCCGCCCCGCGGCTCCCGGGGTCAGTCTGTAGCCTGGCTGAGCAGCAGCTCTGTGGCTGTAGCCAGCTGTTCCATGTTTCAGTCAATTCTATCTTCCTTAATTATACAAACTGGACAAACCTTACTCACAGGGAACTTTATTAAACACTCCGCGTAACTCACAGTACGACATAAACAATCCCATTGTTACATTCCGGTTAGCCGCGTTAGCCGGTTAGCCGCGCCGACAGCCCGTCTTGTTTCTGTCGTCGTCCCTTATTTTGAAATATGTCCACACTGCTGACATTCCACTTGCATTAATTGTTGCTGTCTTGCCTGAAACGGCGCTGCCAGTCTCACTCATGGGTATCACTCTCTATAACCGGACTGTAACAATGGGATTGTTTATATTCTTCTCCTACTTCTCTGTTTTATTGGCAGATCGCAACCAACTTTAAGGTGCATACCGCCACCTACTGTACAAGAGTGTGTAACATCATTTCATTTAGCCTGTTTTTTAAATTCTATTTGATTGTTTATGTTGTTTCACACGGACGGCTTCAGGTGAAGCACTGCACATGCGCAGTTGATGTTCCTGCGATGAGACTAAAGCGCGGAGGAAAGCCCCGCTGGCCGAGTTTTGTTTAAAATTGAATTTCTGTTGCAAATAAAACCTGTCTTCCAATTCATTGCATTTTTCATTGCATTTTTAGCCTAGTTATTTGTGTGGTAGAAGTATCGGATCGGTACTCGGTATCGGCGAGTACACAAATTAAAATACTCGTACTCGGTGTGAAAAAAATGGTATCGGGACATCCCTAGTTTTTAATAACCCAATTTTAGTAGTCTCTTTAAATTAGTATCACCCTCAGCAACATTTATTGTCTGTAACAATAGGATTGTTAGTTGGCTACGTGTTTCCACACGGACCACTTAGAGTGTAACACCGGACCTCGGGAGTGAGGAAAACGTGTGCGTTTACAGTGACGGAGCCAGCCGTGTTATGTGTGATTTAAATAAAGTGTAGGCAGCTTGAATAGTGCTTTAATCGTCCATTCTTGAGGGAGAGAATGAAACATTGTCTCTTTTTATTTTTTCAATTTAAGGCCCCAACAACATAGCTTCTGGCTTTTGGTTATCTCAGATAACCGAAAGTTAATGGATGAATGGATGGATAAACAATGTCTTAAGGATATCAGACAACCAATAAAACTGGAATACTAGAGTTAATGCTGTGCTTACATAACCGAACTAGCACCTACAAAGCCAACACTCGATGGACCAAATGTTGGAAACTTGTACAGAATTTAGTTCTTATCTGATTTTTAAGAAGGAAATAAGAGGACAAATCTAGCCCCGGCAGTCTTGTGGGTTGACTAATCGTCCTGTGAGACGTCTTTTCAAAACAAGATGGACAAAAACATCTGTTGTCCTGGACAAATTATTGAGATTGCTGCTACTGCTGTTGCAAAAATATTCAGATGATGAAGACAGCAGATGATGATTCAAATGATTATTCAGAGGTAAAGCCCGTATGTACTGCATAATGATTAATAATAATGAGGCCAAAAACAGATGGAAACTAGATTCTGAAAAATTTTAACATTTCACATCCAGTGCTGCGAGACGTGCAGAAAAGTGTTTCCATGATACTTTTCCAATAAACTGGGATGGACTTCAAACCTCAAAGCAAAATATTTGAAATCTTGTGGTTTGGGCGGCTTCTTTGATTCAAGTATACATCCTGCAGGCTAGCAAGATTTAAAAAGAAAATTGCTCTAAGTATCCACCAGTAGGTCCAACAAGCAATAACTCAATAAGGAAATAAATAAATACAAAAAAAGCATCGTAGAACATCTTAGTCAAAGAAAGAAAGCCCAGATTAACAACTGTAAAATATATATTTTTTTTTTAAATAAAGTTATAATGCAACACATATTCAATACGCCTACAGGAGTATCTTCTGTTGGAGACCATTCTTACCTCTCGGGTCAAGGATTGACATCTCTTTTCCACATAAAAATATTACTTACATTCATGTTTTCGTTCACACCGTTCATTTGAAGGTCAAATGATTGTATTTTTACATTTGTCAAAAAGGTCAAATCGTTCAATAGGAGTGTTTTTATTTTATTTTTCTTGCGATGGCTAAAAAGTGTTGAGCAGCAGCAGAGCTCCACAAGGCCAAACAGCAGATCAGCAATCTAAGAGCAAACATTGCACAAATGTTGATCTTTGGGTTCGACTTTCCTTTACTTTTGCCAGCAGATTTTGTAAATTCTGAAGTAAAAATAACAAGTAAAATCCAGAATTTCATTGCTCAACTTTGAGAAACTATCCATGACAAATTCCGTCTTACATGCCTCCTAATTTCCATGTAAACTTTAGACGCTCCCAACCTTTTCGGTAATATCTAGGCTGCCTGCATTAGGTTCACGCCTATAACACCCCCGTTTTTTACATACCACAACACCACACTACCACAACATAACTAATGCAGATCCCGCCCCCCCTACCGACGTCAGGAACATTAACTCACTATCAATCTTCAAATCCCATCTAAAAACCCACCTGTTCAAACCTGCCTACTCACTTTAATTTCTCCCCCTCTAGGCTACTGCTGATTCCTGATTTTATTGCATTTTTGTCCTTTTTTGCTCTTTTAATTGATGTTGATTGCCCTGATTAACAACTTCAACTTAAAAACTTAATGCCATTGTAGAAATAGAATCAAACCTACATGAATGACTCAACTAAATGCTCACCACACAGTTTTGGAGGACAGATAATCACAGTAGCCTAGTACTGATTTAGTTTTAGACACATGGGGCCTCATTTATGAAAGAGTGCGCAGGATTCATACTAAAAGTGCACGTAAACCCAAAAGCCGAAAAATGGCGGGCGCAAAAAAAAATCCGGATTTGTAAAACCGTGTGCACGCACACTTGCACACAATGTTCGTTTTATAAATCACAGTCCACCTGGAAGGTTGCGCAGCTGAATTCGGCTCATATCTCGCCCTCTACACGCCCACTTTTTACCATAAATGGGCAATGTAAAGTAGTATTTGCATATGAATGAGCCTGCTGAGCATGCGCAGCGGCTTCCTGCAGCCTGTTTGGGCATGAATGAGACGTGTGGAGCCACCGTGCCACTAAATTTCACGGAGACTGAGAACGAGATGTTGTGGATGAGGTGGAGGCCAGGAAAACGTCATTATTTGGTGGTCACAGTAAAAGTATAAATAGTATATAAATAGTATAAAATAAGGGGGGGGTGAAAATAAAACGGCTTGAGGCGCAAGGGCGCAATTTCCACTGGGGACAGGGGGGACATGTCCCCCCCACTTTTCAAACTCATGTTTTTCTCCCCCCACTTTTTACAGTTTAAGAACTAACGGTAGGCTCAGCCTGTAATTGCAAATCATCAAGACACTCTGTGCGAAGACGATGCGAAGACGGCCCGGTAGCCCCGCTACCCCTCCTCCCCTCTCCCCTCTCCCCTCAGTGCTGCTCAAGGCTGATTTATGGTTCCGCGTCACACCAACGCAGAACCTATGGCGTAGGTTATGCGTCGCCGCGTAACCTACGGCGTAGGCTCTGCGTCGTTTTAACGTGGAACCATAATTTAGGTATAATTAGGCTTAACTAGTGTGTGCGTGCTTGACAGACGTGCATGGGACAATTGTGAAATACGGAATAAACTGCGTTCCGTATTGGTTCAATACGGAACGCAACTTTTAATTCCCAATTACGTAACAATTCCATATTTCAAGGGACGGGTGGCAAGCCCACTCACCGCGGCTGCAGCAGCAGAGTATGACATGAATCTGGCTTCATTTCACCACCTCACCGCCTGCGTCGCCAGTTCCCCATATCTTAAGTAAGTTCCTATGGGAGGGTCAGGGTTGGCGTAGGGATACGCAGATTTTTCGGTTAGTTTTTTCTTTTTAAATCCCAACCTTTGCGTAGAAGGTGTCTTGCGCATCTTTCAAGCTCTGTTTTGTGCGCAAGCAAGCTTTATAAATGAGGCCCCTGGAATGGGTGCTGTTTGTGTCTCTGCCTGTCCCCGTTTCTGTTTGTTTTCTCTCTTGCAGATTCCAAAGACTTGTATGACCGTGTGTTTTCCTGTGTTTCTCTCACTTCAGATTTGCAGTGCCATCCCTCACCCCCCCTCCGATCCCCCTCATAAATATGTTTTTTAAAAAAATGCTGGTACTTCTGAGTAAAAAAAAACAACCTACATGAATACAATCCTTTATTTGGAAGCTGTTTATGATGTGATTGACTTTAATCGCATCAGTGGCCTGACATGCAGAGGTAAAATTACCTCATTTGATAGTTTTACAGCCTCAAACTGGGTCGCTGTTGTCTGCAGTAATCACTGCCCTGAATTTGCAAACTATTTAGCAGGGCTGCATGCTGATGAGAGCGTGAACTTTAAGGGAGATTTTTAAGTATTGATTGAAGCGGGTCCCTCTCCCGGTGGTTGCTGTTAAACATTCTGATCAAGCGGTAAAAACACGATCAGATATTGACCATCCTGAGAGCTGACATTTCCTGGGCAAAGCCCGGCAGCGGATAAATCTGCGAGAGGCCACAAGCATATTTATTAGCAATATTCTCTATTCAAAATGAGACAAGAGCACGTGGGCTGAAGGTCGTTTGCTCATATTCAGGTCGGTCACATTCGTGCCTCATACCTCTGTCACGTAACTTCTGAGGCCACCGTTGGCGTCGTCTCTGCTGCAGTTTTATTCAGCAACACAGAGAGACGCACAAAAGGCAGAGTGCATTCTGAAGGCCTTGATTTTGAAAAGCTCGCACAGGCAAAGGTGTTCACTGTCTCTGAGCTGCTGCTAGGCAACAAGACATAGCAGAACTGATGCTATTAGCCAACTTAAAAAGAAATGGGGAAACTTAGCATCTATTTCAGCTGTGGGCACGACGCACTTCATCTTATCGCAGTGATTAATCCATAATCCACACTGCTGTAATGAATCAGAGTGGATTTAAAGAATCAGGGGTCCTTCTTTATTAATAATAATAATAAGAGAAACAGGGTTTTGTGCTGGAGGCTTGATCAAAGCGTGGTCATTTTCAACCTGAAGTATAGGTTTCTGAAGAAAAATAAAAACACGGATGGCAGAAGTGGATGAACGAGAGCTGCCTGGAACATAAAAGCACCAAACAAACACGGTGCTTCAAATTAAAAAGCCACAAAGCCCAACCTGATGCCAGAAATGCCAGTGTAGGGTTAAATCCCAGAGGGTGTATCTAATTGTTCCAAAAAGCACCTTCATTTTATTACACAAGCATATTTGCAACCTTTGATTTCTGGAAAAATCTCCTAATCTCCTAAAATTGATGTCATCAGCTTTTTTGAATCTTTGGAAGACACACTCTGCTCTGAAGATGGAACTTTAGGAGAAGGTATGTTTATGCTGGACAATTATATTGGAAGATATCCAAAAATTTTAATTCCAGAAAAATAATTTCAAAAAATAGAAATAGAAAACAGAAAAAATAAACTGAAAGTAAAGCTTGCGATCAGCTCCCAAGTGTTTGATACACTTTTACGATAGATAGATAGATAGATAGATAAACTTGCCATGGCTTAAATAAGTCTGAAAGTTTCGTCAGATGCTGATGTTGATCACAATGGGACGATTGTATTTCTATACAAAAACCTGGCTAAGCTTGCAAAGACATAGTTTAAGTTGTTTTCCTTTAAGTGAATTTAATGTATCTTGTTTTAACAATGCATCCAGTAATGAAGTGAAAACAAAATTAAAGTCGGTCTACTGAGAATAATTGCTTAAATGTGCAGCTAGCTTTGTCTCTGAAGAGCTTATAGCTTGTTTTAGCACCTTTATTTTACTTTATTTGTTTTATTTGTTTAACCCACAGCCTAACTCATTGTTCCCATGGCGTCCAATTAAATCAAAGAAGGAAGCTGTTAGAGACACCTCTAAAAACCTGTTTTACACTACACACACACACACATTCCTGTGGCCCAGGACTTTGATGTTTGGACATCACATTTTCATTTTTGGTGTTTAAGAAAAAACAAATGATTTTGTTTTGGTTTCACAAAAAATTACCTGCACAATACATAAGTCACCATATGTGTTAATCAAATGAAGACAGCTTTCACTCATGGTGTTCCTGGACATCATCCAGTGATGCTTCAGGTCTCTTTGGGTGCTAAAAGGAAAACAACATGCTGAAGACTCCAGTTGTGTGAGGAACCTTTGCAACCTTTATCTCAAAAGGTTTCAGCGACAGGCGTTCAGGTCAAGCTGTTACTGCGACACCTAACATTTACCCTTATTTTGTCTTCCATCATTATTTTGTCGCCTTTGCTGTGATTTTTCGTTGGCATTTTCACTACTGTCTTTATCTTTTGCACTTTTTTCTTTCTTTTTGTATACACTTCAAATCATGCATTTTTCCTGCTATCTGACGGTTTTCTCATGCCGCTGTAAAGCACTTTGTTGAATTGTGCTACACAAATAAACTTGCCTCATCAGCTCAGATAAACTGTTTCACTGCTGGCAACGAGAATCCCTGAATTTTAAAAGAATATATCCAAATATCTGAGTATATACAGTCACGCCTCCCTTTTATAATCAGCTGATAAATGACGGGTCACACACACCATCTTGTGACTCTGATGAAGGCGAAAGAATCGCCGAAACATGTTACAAAACCTAAATTATTGGTCCGAAAAAAAGAATTAGCAAATTAAAGGAGCTTGAGGCTGGATTTATGAAAAAAAATTGTATACATTTTAATTTTTCTAGTAATAATGTCAGATGAAGCGTTCCAAACCAAAAAGAGTGAGCCCTCTAGTGTATCTCCCCGTTGCCTTGAACAGGCTGTGTGCTGCAAAATGTGCTGCAAGGCTGGGGCCGCTTTTCCCGTGCTGCCCTGCGGATGTGACGTGACATGACGCTGCATGCGCGTTCTCCCCGTTCTCCTGTGCCGGCTTCGCTGTTGGCTGCAGTACCCCCGACGGCCGTCGTGACGAATGGTGGCGCTAGAGAGTCTAATTTCTTAAAAGGAGCCTCATGCTCCTTTAAATTGTAATCTATGGACAAAATGAACTTTATTAAATCATATACAGGCCCATCCGTAATTTCAGCATGAGAACACCTCCTTTGTGCCGCGCTGACGTGAGCAACGATGAACTGATTTTGGTTTTTCATTGCTTTTTCCACTATCCCTATCCCGTTTTTTTTGTAAAAGGACTTTGTGTCTGTGAAAGGTGCTCAGTAAATAAATGTTACTTACAAATGCTTTCTGACAAGAATGCAGTTTCAATCTGGCCTGAAACAGAGGCTCAACAGCCATGAAAGATCAGCTGCATGCTCCAAGTACGACAGAGCATCATCGGTTCAACACAGCCATGAAACTAGCAGCATCCTGCCAGCAGACGCCGCTGATGTCGCCGTGTTTGCAACGTAAACAGCTGCAGTAAACTGTGATGGCCTATGTTATATTGTGTCTCACCTCTCGCCGACCCGCCTCCATCGCCTGTAGTTACATCTTGTCAGTCTGAGTTTGTGTCTGAGGAGAGCTCCGGTGTGTTGCCAGACGTTTCGTCATCATGCGTAATTACGCGAGCTATGAGCAAAGCTGATCCGGTAGGGCCTGACAGTAGCAGTGATGTAGCTCTAGAGGTTCCTTTGTTATCTGAACTGCCTTTATCCTTGTCACACGGGGAAGTTGTACAGGAGCAGCGTAATGATTTGTCATTGAAAGAGGTGTTTGAGCGTGCCTTGTCTGCTTCGGAAATATCTAGTGCTGCACATGGTTACTTGGTGCATAATGACGTGCTTTTCAGGAAGTGGGTCCCTGTTGTTAATGAGTGTGTGAAGGGTGACGTTTTCCAGTTGGTAGTGCCAGTGCAAGTTTCGTCCTCTTGTCTTGAAGGTGGCACACGATGAGTGTGGACACTTTGGTGTGCGCAAAACGTATTTGAACATTTTGAAACACTTCTTTTGGCCGCGCGTTAAGCGTGATGTGTCCGCGTACATTAAAACCTGCCATGTTTGTCAGCTAACTGGAAAGCCTAATCAGAGTCTCAAGCCGGCGCCGCTGCAACCTATCCCGGTTGCGAGTGAGCCTTTTACGCACCTCATTGTGGACTGTGTGGGTCCGTTGCCGCCGTCCACGTCTGGCTGTAAATATCTGCTGACGGTGATGTGTCAGAGCACCCGCTATCCGGCGGCATATCCTTTGAGGTCGATTACAACTAAGGCTGTGGTTAAGGCATTGTCGCAGTTTTTTTCAGTGTTTGGTATCCCCAAAGTGGTTCAGAGTGACCAAGGGTCAAACTTTTCATCTAACTTGTTTGGGCAAGTGTTGAGGCTGCTGCGTATTAGACAGAACCAATCGACAGCTTATCATGCGCAGAGCCAGGGGGCCCTCGAGCGGTTCCATCAGACGCTTAAGTCTCTCCTACGTGCCTATTGCACGGAGATGGATAGAGACTGGGAAGAGGGGCTCCCGTGGCTCATGTTGGCTGCGCGAGAGGCAGTGCAAGAAAGCACAGGATTTAGCCCAAATGAGTTGGTCTTTGGACATGTTGTGCGGGGTCCGTTAGCAGTGCTGAAGGGGGACTGCGTTGATACTGACCCGCCTAGCAGTTTGTTGGAATATGTAAACGGGTTCCGTCATCGATTGTTTGTTGCTGGTTGTATGGCACGGGAAAAATTGTCTGTGTCCCAAGAAAAAATGAAAAAATTGTATGACCGTCGTTCCGTGCGTCATGACTACAGTCCAGGCGACCAGGTTCTGGCACTTTTGCCTATCGTTGGTTCGCCTTTCCAAGCAAAATATACAGGTCCATACAGTGTGGTTGAAAAGGTCTCTGATTTGAACTATATTATAGCAACACCCGGTCGGCGGAAAGCTAAACGCCTTTGTCATATAAATCTTTTGAAGCCGTATTACACCCGTGCTGAGCCGAGTTTGAGTCAGGAGCTGAGTGACGGGGTGCGCCCGGCTCTTGCTGTGGCTTCGCTGGCGGATGAATGTGACGGTGTGCCAGAGCCGGATGAAAGCTTGCTGTGCGGGCGGTTAAGAAATTCGGACTCGCTTGATAATTTGGACCAGTTGTTGGGTCACCTGTCCGCATCGCAGCGCAGTGAACTGACATGTTTGGTGCGTAAGTATCCCTGTTTGTTCAGTGACATTCCCACGCAGACCGACTGGATTGAGCATGAGGTGGATGTTGGAGATGCTCGGCCCATTAAACAACAGTTTTACCGGGTGGCGCCGGGTAAACGTGAGCATTTAGATGGGGAGATTGAGTATATGCTCCAAAATAATATAGCTGCTCCGTCGTCATCTAGTTGGTCTTCGCCTTGTATTTTGGTGCCGAAGCATGATGGCACACCTCGATTTTGTACAGACTTCCTCAAAGTAAATGCTGTTACAAAGTCTGATTCATTTCCATTACCACAAATAGACGATTGTATTGACCAGGTAGGCTCGGCCAAATTTGTCAGCAAGTTCGATCTGCTTAAGGGTTATTGGCAGGTGCCTCTGTCTGAGCGTGCACAAGAGGTCTGTGCATTCATCACTCCGTCTGGCCTGTACAGTTATAAGGTTATGCCTTTTGGGCTTAAGAATGCCCCTGCGACGTTCCAACGACTAATGAACCGGATAGTGTCGGGTTTGCAGGGTTGCTCAGTCTATCTCGATGATCTGGTTGTTTATAGCGATACGTGGCACTCGCATCTTCAGCGTATTCGGGCGCTGTTTGACCGGTTGGCTGAAGCGCGCCTTACTGTCAACCTTGCCAAGTGCGTCTTTGCGCGAGCTACGGTGACGTACCTCGGCCGGGTGGTGGGACAGGGCTGTGTGGCCCCAGTCCAGGCCAAGGTCGTGGCTGTGGCCAAGTATCCACAACCCACTACGAAAAAAGAACTGCAAAGGTTCCTGGGTTTAGTGGGTTATTATAGGTGTTTTTGCAAAAACTTCTCCACTGTTGTGTTCCCATTGACTGAATTGTTAAAGGCCAAGGCTAAATTTGTCTGGTCAGCTGAATGCCAGCAAGCTTTTGATAGTGTAAAGTCTTTACTGTGTTCTTCTCCTGTATTAGCAGCTCCATGTTTTGACCAGGTATTTATGCTCCAAGTGGACGCCAGCCAGGTGGGAGCAGGTGCCGTCCTGCTGCAGGGGGGAAACCAGGGTGTGGTGAGACCAGTCAGCTTCTTCTCTAGGAAGTTTAATAGTTATCAGTCAAACTATTCTGTCGTTGGCACTTGTTTGGGCCTTACAACATTTTGAAGTTTATGTTGGAGGAGCTCGAGCACCCCTGGTGGTTTTCACTGACCACAACCCTCTGACATTTCTTCGGTCTCTTAGATGTCCCAATCGGAGGCTTGTAAGATGGTCTCTATTTTTTGCAGGCCTATGACCTGGACATTAGACATATAAAAGGAACAGACAATGTTATTGCAGATGCATTATCACGTGCACCTTTGTGTTAGTTTGGCCTTGTGTTATTCAAGTCAAATAACTGTCAGTTCTGCCTGTTATACTGCTCTGTGCTCTCATCCTCTTAATCTGCTTCTCAGGTACCAGGGTTGCTGAGATGGGGCACAGTGGTGGGCTGCAGGCAGGATGACGGTGATAGGCTTATGTTTTGTTATTAGTGTGATTTGTTCTTTGGTTGTGGGTGGGGGCCAATGGTTCCATGGGAAACATTGACTTTATGGGGGGGGGTGTGATGGCCTATGTTATATTGTGTCTCAGTCCCTCTCTCTCTGTTTTCCTCTTCGAGGTGGAGCCAGCTGATTGCTAGATCTGGAGCACCTGGGCTGGGTGCTCCTCAGGAAGAGAAAAGGCTGGGGCTTCAGTCTCTCTTCCTCTCTCTTTTCATCCTGGCAGCACTCCTTTTGGTTTTGTTGAGCCTTTTGCACACACAACACCATACAGCACATTTACACACATCCACATGCATACTACTGATTTTACTGACTTTACACATCCCATTCCTTATCTTATTTGTTTACCTTAATAAATATCTTAATTTACTAGTACGTTGCGTCCTTTCCCCTTCTTTTGTCATGGCCTTTGAGCCAGGGTTGTGACAAAACATTCAGCCATAAATACTGCACACGACGGGAACTTGTCAGCTTTAAAACTCCCTTCCCACATGCGCATCATCATCCGTGTCAGAGTTGATGGCCATAGATTTTGAATCCGACAACGTCTGCATTGCAGGACTGAACTGTAGGTTCTCTGCGCCTCGAGGTGGCAATATTACGTCTGTGCAAAGTTTGGACATTTCCAACTCTTTACACCTCAGAAGCTGATCAAACGGTATGAAAACTCGTCATAAACGAGTGTCGACCAAACTCTGCTACAGCATGTGAGACCCCCATAAGAGTCATGTGTTTGTGCAGTTCACTTCATATTTAACCAAGTGCTTTTCATTGCTTTGTTGCTGTGGTTGCTACGGTAACAGATCACGGATATAACGCAGCAACAACATCCCTTTGCAATCCTTCATCAAATCTCCAGAGCCCATAAAATGATCAGAAATAGTGTTAAAAGTTTAGTAAATATCTCGGGCCGCTCGGTGGCGCAGTGGGTTAAGCAGCGGCTCATATACTGAGGCTACAGTCCTCCTCCTGCAGCGGTCGCAGGTTTGAATCCCGGCCTGCGCACCTTTGCTGTGTGTCATCCCCGTTCTTTCTCTCTACCCCTTTCTACCTGCATTTTCAATAAAGGGCCACTAGAGCCCAAAAAAAAAAAAAAGTTTAGTAAATATCTATGTGACGAGAATCTGAACGGGTTCCATGTGAAATGCATCTGGTTTTGATAAATTAACACGTTTCATCAAGTTTTTCATGTTTTTCTGTATAAAATCTGCCTTCACTTTTTTTTATCTTAGCTATTCTAACATCACAAAGTAAAATCTGCTCTTTTGAGCCCTTTTGCATATTTAACTGTTTACATAACCACGCAGGTCCCTCACTAACAGCAGGTAAAGGAAACCCCCACCGGTGCCACGTGTAGCGGTGGGGGTAGTTCATGCATCACTAGTGTTGTTTCTGTCAGCCTGTTTCAATTTTAGTTTTAGTCTAGTCTTTGGGTCAAGCTATCATTTTAGTTTTTATTAGTTTTAGTCACGTTCATTCTCCTTTTAGTTGTGTCAAGTTTCAGTCGACTAAAAGTCTGAACATTTTAGTCTTATTTTAGTCAGAATTGTCCAGGACCATTTTAGTCTTGTTTTAGTCAAAGATTGTATTTATCCAAACCCATTTTACAATTCAAACAAGGTTATCTTATTATTATATTATTGTTACTTTATAGACTCAAGAATACATTCATTCCAGATACAGAAGACTCTAATTTGAGTTTACAACATATTTATTTTTCCACATTTCTCCCCGTCTTTTTCTTTTTCTACGACACATTGGGTTTTCTTTTCCACGTCTATGTATGAAAGTGTATCCAAAGTTGGTTCTTCTTCTTCTTCTCCCAGCCCCAGAGCAGATCCCCGTGTTTCTCTATGTAACTTTGTTTTTAATTGACGTGAACCTAGAGCTCTGCGTTAACGGCATCAGCCTCTAACTCTGCAGCTGCATCTTCTGGATCTGATTCCCCGCTGCAGCGACTGGGATTGAGGACTAACGTCACCCAGCAGAACTAAACCAGAGGAAACTACTGAAAACATGGACATTAAGGATCTTTGTTAGAACATTTCGTCTCGTTTTGGTCAACGAAAATGAAGACACATTTTAGCGGAGTTTTTATTTTGTAATCTACATTTTAGTCTTGTTTTTATTCATCTACGATATTGCATTATATATTCAATTATAGTTATCGTCACATGACCAGCATTTTGAGTCTCGTCTCATTTTCCTCAGGTGATAAAGGTTTGTTGACGACGATATTTAGTCCAAATTTTCATTGACGAAAGCAACTTTATGCATCGCCCAGTTCTGCTCCTCTGTTCTGCAGCTTCATCTCAGTGTTCAGGCTTCACCAGGTTGGTCCCAGCATCAGCTTCTATCAAGCGTCCCCAGAAACGCTCCTTTGTGTTCTGGTCCGGACTGACGTGAACAGATTTCCTGCGTTTCAGTGCCAGATAAAGTTTGCCTTCATGGCTTATTCTCAGCCTGAGAGGCTGTTGGCGTTTCTTCATAGCTGCCGTTCACATTTCCAACAGGATCCGTCTCTCAGATGTTGAATCGTGTAAATGGAAAGACAATAAAAGGGATAATAAAACTCACCCTGCCTGCAAGTACATGATATTTACACCTTTTTGCTTAAGTGGCTGCTCTCGGGGGGGTCAATAGTCCACCTAATCTTTGCTCTGACATTCTCCTGCCGGATTATAAAGACGGGCAGAGCATGTGCTGCTGTAGTACCGCAGACTTAGTGCTCTGACATTTGCTGGTGTACTCAAGCAGATTTAATGGGAATCTGGCGATTTTCAGTCTCAGGGGTGAAGTTAGATGTGGATTTGATGTGATCTCAACATCCTTTGGCAGCACTTGAACTCTTACCTGAGATGGGCCATCGAGGACGAGAGTGGAGATGATTGGCCTCACGCTCGCTCTCCACTGAAGCTCTGCTGTTTTTCTTCTTCTTCTTCTCCCCCCTCCAGCTGTAACAAGTAGTTTAAAAGGATGAGACACTGATTAGTGCGAAGCTGAGAGAGAGAGAGGGGGGAGGACGGGAGAGGGGGTACAAAGATGAAGCTGGACGGAGAGAGAGAGAGAGGGCGAGAACGAGGAGGCAGCGAAGAGGAGCTGAAGAGAACAGAGAAGTTTTAGTAAAAATAGAGAGGAAAAACTCAAGGATGAAGGCTTTAAAGAAGAGGAGCGTGGGCGGAGGTGGAGATCTGAGGCGGCGTATCAAAGTACGGGTGAAGTGTGAGCATGATTACGAAAGGGAGGATGAATAGAGAGCAGCAATTAAAAGCACAGGAGACGGATTTGAGAAAGAAGCAGCAGCTGCACTGCTTGTTTGCTGCACATTCGGCTCCGTATAGAGCAATTATACCTCTGAAATGTACGTTAAAGTTTATAACCTCGTCTAGCTCCTCAGTACATCCCCAGTCTTCAAATGTTCATCTCTGTGCAGCATCCCGGACGGAGAGCGAGTGCCTTGCTCATGTCACTTTCAGAGCATCAACTCATGGAGTACAAGGATGAAAAGTGGAAAATAAAATCCACGACTCATATTAAATCTACAACAGCTTTATACAAATACCAGAACAATTCAAGCACGAGGGGCTGAAATGAGTCTCAGCAGCTGCGTTGCTGGACTCCCTGGGCTACATCAGAGGTCCAGATATCTAGAAGAGGGTTGGAGCAGAGATGCTGTTCATCCACATCCAGAGGAGCCAAAAGGAACGTCTACGATCGGTAAAGCATACAGACGAAGACCCTGCTGCGAAGAGCAGGACCTGAGACTAGCCTACATATAAGCAGCATGACATTTAAAGGAGCTTGAGGCAGGATTTATGAAAAAAATTTGTATACGTTTTAAGTTTTCTAGTAATAATGTCAGATGAAGCGTTCCAAACCCAAAAGAATGAGCCCTCTAGTGTATCTCTCTGTTGCCTTGAACAGGCTGTGTGCTGCAAAATGTGCTGCATTCCGGGCCCAAATTTCCCGCGCTGTCCTGCGGATGTGACGTCACATGAGGCTGCATGTGCGTTCTCCCCGTTCTGGCTTCGCTGTTGGCTGCAGTACCCCCGACGGCCGTCGTGGTGAAGGGTGGCGCTAGAGAGTCTCATTTCTTAAAAGGAGCCTCATGCTCCTTTAAAGATATTTGACACTTTGCTGGGTTTGTTGGTGAAACATCCTCATGTTTGTTGTCATGTCTGAACGAACACTGAAGGTCTGATAGATATAATCCATGTGCTTCTCGTGCTTTGCTCTGTCTCGTACAGTTTAATTTAATAATTTAATATGTTGGAACATCAAAAACATGCACGTGCACACACACACACACACACACACACACACACACACACACACACACACACACTCTTAAGAAAACCTCTCTTGGAAAATTAGAATGTATATATTACTGCTTCTGAGCTGCTTTCGAAAGGAATTAGATGTGAGGCCCTGGATTTATTGCCTCACGAAGGAGTTGGGCCCCTCACTGTGACTTGAATCCTTGCCATAGGGCCTCACGATGTAGCAAATGCAAGTACACACACACACACACACACACACACACACACACACACACACACACACACACACACACACCTCTCTTGGAAAATTTGAATGTATATATTACTACTACTACTGTCATTTAGCAGACACTTTTATCCAAAGCAACTTACACAGGAGAGAACAACACAAGCACAACATCACATAGGAGGTTACAGCTGGATATATGTGACTTTTGGGTTTTAAACTTGGTATTAACCATTAATCTATATGCAGACAAGAGATACAAAATTAATTGATACTGTTATTGATACTGTATGAAATGGAATCGGTGTGTTTTTGCTTATAACGAGGTGAGTTGTTATGGTAACAGTAGTTTAAACACTCAGTGATACTTCAGACAATGCATGAATAGACACTCAAGATGTTGATTCACCTTTCACAAGGAAAGGGTTTTGCTAAATAAACTGCACTGGGCGTTGCTGCTTGAAGCTCCTCTCACTCTCATTTTCTAACTTGATATTGAACACAAACCACGGACCCAGCAGCACACCTATCATCTCCTCCAGGTTCTACATGTTAAGTGTTGTTGTCTTATTCATTTAGATCACACAATCAAATATGTCACAGCAGCTTCACTCCAAAACTCCTACTTCTGCTCCAGGTGCTGAATTGTTATGGAAAAGAAACCAGGCCGAGTTGAGTCGAGGTGAGATGAGTAGAGCCGAGTAGGTAGTAGTGGAAAAGTGCCATTAGTTAGGCCGTTGTCGCCACAAACAACCTCATAGACCATTTACACCAGAAACCGGCGCTGCATGCTGGCGTCCTCTTTTTGACCTAAAACGCCCCACTACGTCACCTACATGGTGACCACTGAAGGCATGAGGTGTCAAGAGCTTCACCGTCCAGTTTCTGACCTTTATGTGTGCACCATCCAGGTCCAGAATTGTTAATGGTAAGTGATCTGGAACCATGCCTTGGTGTTAGATGTGTTCTCTTGCATCAAGGCGATGCACTCCAGTGAAGGTAGATGTGGAAGAGTTTCTTGATGTTTAACTACTGTGAAGCTTATATCACCATCAGCTGGAGTGTACTTACAACACTATTTTAACAGTTCAGACTGTGTTAATGTATTATGCATGAATTTTACAGCACTTTATAACAGAAGAGTGACATTGTTGATGTGTTGAGGAATGTTTGATGATGGCAATGACGAGTCAACATATCTGGTGTGAAGAACACTGCTGGTGTTTTCACCATACGTCAAATTTGCTCCTCAAAAAGATCAAATAATAAATCAGTCGAGAATGGGACTTCGAAGACGTCGATGCACCACTGTCAAAACTCCAGTGTCACGTCTCCCAAATCACTGGAACTGGAGTAAGAAGAAGTGGCCGGGGCGAAGGGAACTCGCAGATCACATCAAATCCTGTCCAGCTCAGTGAAATCCCCCCCGATCCTCGACATGTGGGCGGTGGATTGATGAAAAACTCAGTTTTAACACCAACAGACCTCCAGCTGAACCAGACTCGAGGAGTTTGGTCGTTTGTCTCAGCTGTTTGAGATTGGAGGACATGGCGGAGGGAGACAAGCAGAGAAATATTGAGGGATAAGGAATACCTGCTACTGGAGAGGAGGGAAAATAATCACATGTTCCTGTCAAATCTCTCTCGTGGAAGCATGAACCAGCCAAACACTCTCCTGTCCACTAACTAATGCATGCTTGGAGGGCCACTCCTCTCCCTCTCCATCATTAATGCTCATCTGATATCTGATGCTCAGCGGCTGATCAATCCCAGGGCTTCAGAGGCTCCTCGCTCGTCTGCGTAGCAGGGACGCTCGTCCACACTCACATCCCGTGATTGACATTTCACTGAGGCTAATGAAGGAGACATCTCGCTGGTGCGGGCTAATAAAGTCAATGACAGCAGTGGCAGGATGAGTTATTTAACGCCTTTGATCTTTCCAACGAGGGCCAACAGCCCTGCAAGACCCCGGTGATCATTTTTTGAACACATATCGAGTTCACTTTGAAACCTCACCACAACACGGTGCAGCTGCCTGAAAATGCTGCCTTTTAAAAGGAATAGAAGTTCATTTAATCTTAACTGAGTTTGAATGTCACAGCTATGAGCCATGGCAGTAAAATCACTCATCTCATGTTATTTAGGTTAAATCAGATTATACTTTATGGTAATTGTGCAGGATTTACATAAAATACACATGCATGCAACACAATAGTCATGATAGGAATCTCAGTAAGAAATTTTAGTATTTACAGTATATTAAGTACACTTCATATTAAGTCTGTATTAGGGCTGGGCGATTATACGATCTCGATTTGTGATCGCGATCAAATTAAGTTCGATCACGGTGATCACCTGGGGGTCTACTTTCTCGATCACGTGCAAAACATGCTGCAGCAAAGTGCACGACAACCAATCACAACCCGCTTTCCTGGCACCGCGCTGTCTGCATTAATTGATCATGCATTACATGCCGCGGCAAGTTGCATGACCATAGGCAGTAAAGTAGTCACATCTGCCTCCCCTGCACTGGTGGGAGCAAGCGTGACCAGAGAGAATAAAACTACAAGACAACAACCGCAGGCTAGCGTTAGCTTAGCTTCGAGCCGACCGGGACTCACGGTTAGCGGTTATTTATTTATTTATTTCGCCGGACAACTTCTTCCGAGCGTACAGGAGGAGGGTGTGATGGATTCACAAAATGCCCTTCGTGATGGATGTATTGTGTATTCGAACCGCACTCATTAAAGTTGTGATTCGCTCTGCTTGTACCGCAAATTACTCATCACCGCCGACTTCAGAAACCCCACGGCCCCGACATGGGTGTGCGTGTGTGCGCGCTCAGCGGAGTGAATGTGTCGGAGCGCGGAGGCAACAAGCAGAGCTCACCAGATGACGCCGTAGGCTCTGCGTTGGTGTAACGCGGGACCATAAATCAGCCTTAAGTCCCTTTAGGCTAATACTGTGAGAAATAACCTCTCATAATAGCGGTACTACAGTTAATAAATGTAATAAAACTGCCGTTTCTGCTGGTTACTGAGTCCTGTAAGTGGCGAGTGAGTTTTAACTCCTTAATTACCAACCAGCGTCAGAGTCACGCACAGTACACAATCTGTGATGTTAGAGAGCCACCTTTTGGTCAATTTGAGCAACCGCATCGCCAGCTGCTTGACAGTGGCTCAACTCATATTAGTTTACTGTTTTTGTTTTTAATAATGTCATTGCAATTTTATCTATGCAATTGTGAAAAAAACTGGCAAAATAAATGAAAAACTGTGAACAACTGCATTCCGTAGGCTATTCAGTACTCAGTATTCAGCCAAGTCTTTAAATTTTATTCCGCTTCAGTTTCGGCCTCAAATTTTCATTTTGGTGCATCCCTAGTTTTTTCGGTGGGTACCACTGGTAGCATTCTGGATTCTTGTTAAAACATGCTATTTGCTTTATTTGTTAATAAAAAAACAACGAATCTCTGGTTTCTTTCTATTTTATTCCAGAAGGGAGGGGGGATCTTCTGATTTAAAAAAAAATCGTGATTAAAAATCGAGATCATTCAATATGGGAAAAAAAATCGTGATCACTTTTTTTGCCATATCGCCCAGCCCTAGTCTGTATATAACATAACAGTAAATGAGATGTTTGAGCAATGTTCACAATGTACTTTACAGTACACTTATTCAGTTCCTATTTTACTGTATTTTTTTTCTTTTTTTCATACTTATAATTTATCTTTATCCTTTATTTAGCCCGAGTTCATGTTGCCCTGAACATGTATCTAACTTGAGCTGCTGTAAAACCTGAATTTCCCCCCTGGGGATCAATAAAGAACAATCTTATCTTATCTTACAATGGACAGACATGTAAATTCAAAGTGTATTATATCATTTAAACATTAATACAAAACGTGCAAAAAGGAAATTACCCAACCATTTTAACAGATTAAAATCACTGTCACGACGTCAGTCAAAATAAAAGCTCCTTCTGAGCAGGTTTTCTGAAGAGCCATATTGAGGCCTCTTTTTCCTCGTACCGTGAGCGGGCATATTGCCTGGGCAGCTGATGGGAACACACCCACCATATGTCAAAGTTAGAAGTGGCGACCGGCTCCTTAAACCAATCCCTGCCAAAATATCTGCCGAGCTACCGGCAGACGCCGACAGCAGAATATCCCGTCTAATGTGTTGATTCAATGGCAAAATCAAAACTTTAGCAGCGTTTAGCCGAAGCTGGGTGGGTATTAACCGCCAATCGCTCCCGTAAACTGTCAGTCATATGAGGACTAAATGTATTGCTTAATTTAAATTCCCTTAAAGTAATACAAAAAAAGGATTCACTCCCCTCAGAGTTGTCATGGATGTTAAATAAATTGATTGAGATTGAGACCAAGATATTTATTGAACCAGGCTGTAAATATGTTTATTTCTGCTCTAAAGTTACACAGATGCACTTTAAGTACTATGACTGAATGACATGTGTATAAGGAGCTTTAATCACCTTCTGGATGCTTCCTTTACGATACTTTGAGCCCTGCTTAGTCAGCGTTTCTTGAAAACTTCCTCACTGGTGGGCAGATGTGTACCGACCATACTTGTTCGACCATACCGACATGAGATCTATGAGAATGTTCTCAGTGGTTCAGCAACACTAGTCCACGAGTACATGAGCATTCCTGAGGCTCCACAGGAAGGTTAGCTGCACTTGTGTTGATCGGTGGGGTGGGGGGTAACTAGGGTTGCCACCTTTCAGAAATAGAAATAAGGGACGCCCCGATTTCAGCAGCGCAGGAGCCAAAAACAAGCCCCAAAACTTCTAAACTGCATAAAAATGTGTTTATTTTATATGAAAAAACAAAATGCTTTGATTTTAAGTTTAAAGTGCTTTAATAGCATTGAACTAGCATGACTGTACAGACAGCCAACCATACCAGCAGCTGAAATAGCCTCCTATGCTATGTATGTCCACATCGATGATGGAATTGTTTATTGATTTTATAAAATATTCTCTAATTTATTTTTTATTTGGGGTTTTCATAAACTGTGAGCCATAATCACCAAAATCATAAATAAAGGCTTGAAATATCTCACTTTGAATGTAGTGGGGAAATAATATATTTGTTTCACCTTTAGTTAAATTTACTACGAATTACGTTTTGCAATATATTCAAATTTTCCGACCTTCACCTGTATATTATGACATCAATAAATAAGAGCATAATATATGTCCGTATTGGTTCAATACGGAACGCAACTTTTAATTCCCAATTCCCAACTCCTACCTGAAGGTGAAGCCCGAGTCCTCCCCGCTGTCTGCACACACATACAGTATAGAGCCATTACTTGATATTGGGCCTTATAATACCGTGCACCTAATGGTCCGCAAAATATGGTAAGGTATGTATTAATAATCAAAATCATTGCCTCCCTATATTTGATTAAAACATTTCTATAGTATTTCAACACCAGAAACTTTTTTTCCAAGCATTGGAAAACAGAAAGCTGAAAGTTTGAAAAAGAACAAACCGACATGTAGCTCAATGAGACACCAAGAAACCCAAACTCTGCAAAAATGATTAAAGAAACAGGAAAAGTGGTAAATAATGCAGGAAGCTCAATGTTAGGTTTAACTGCCGGGCTGGATGCTGAGATGGAGGCAGAACTTTACTGACCTCCTCAAGTCCAGAAACTACAAAACTGAAGAGACTTTGAGAAGTGAGAAAGGTTATGATGGGCATTAAAAATGAAAACCTTTTCGATTCACCCCAATCCCATCCTTTTCTATGTCCGTCCATGATTTCATTTCATCTTCTGTCCATAGCTTTTTAACTTGACAATCCCACCTACTGCATTATTTACCTTCCACACAGACACTTAATCAGCAGCTGAAGAAGCATCAGTTTCCACTTGATACCACCACACTGAACTGGAAAGTTAGGATTGATTGGACGATTGACGTAAATGTAAAAGAAGAAAAAGGAAAGAGCTGAATTTAATCTTATTTCCATTAGGAGTTTTCCCAAACTCGCCATCCTTCCTGCCAACGTGTCTTAAGACGTGTTACAGGTTCAACTTTGATCGGTTTTGTTTTGAAGTTCTCCACAGATTGTTTATTAATGTAAGTGCATCAGACCAGTCCAGCATACTCTTCCTCCTCAGGTATGACCTTGTGTTATGTGTGGATTTGGATTCGCCTGTTGAAAAATGCACAAATTTTCCTGAGATAGATGTTGTATTGAAGGCAATCCATCGATGTGTGGCATTAATGTGTACACCCCATCACCCTGTTAATGGTCGCGGGAGTCGGCTGGAGCCCATCCCAGTACAGGTTGTGAGTTCACCACAGGGCTGAAGGCAGAATATGATGAATTAAAGTCTCTATTCACTTTGTGGATTAATGCTTCTATCACAGAAACATAAATAAGCTTCGCCAAGGGCCCTGATACAACCCGTATCATCGCAGTTCCTGGCTTTCCCCCCCCAAGTGCATACTGAATATTACTTTTATTTATTTAACCCCAGGCACATTCTGCAAAAAATGTTTGGAATGACTAAATTGCACATTTAAACACATTTCGAGTGTGTGATTTTTCCCTTCCAGACGCCACCGAGCCCAGAGATGTCGGTTTAGTTTGTAAGTAGAAAAGTAAAAACAAACAGACAAACAAACACACACAAAGTATTCTGGTGCTTGACCAAGACTTTCCAATGAGTTCCTGGTGCAGTACCGGCTTAGAGGTTGTAGATGGATTTGTCGTTTAAACCATATGTTATTCAGGTTTGTAAAATAGCATTTTTCCATCTCCGTAATATTGCAAAGATTAGGAAAATCCTCTCACAGAGTGATGCAGAAAAACTAGTTCATGCGTTTGTATATTCTAGACTAGATTATTGTAATGTGTTATTAGCAGGATGTCCAAGTAATTTGCTGAATAGGCTCCAGCTGATCCAGAATGCAGCAGCACGAGTGCTGACAGGAATCAGCAGGAGAGACCACGTCTCTCCAGTGTTAGCGTCGCTCTATTGACTACCTGTAAAATTCAGAATCCAATTAAACATGTTATTACTTGCGTATAAAGCCCAAAACGGCTTAGCTCCGCATTATTTGCAAGACGTGACAGTGCCTTATGTTCCTGGCAGAGCTCTCCGTTCTCGGAGTGCAGGTTTACTCGTAGTTCCTAGAGTATCTAAATGTAGATTTGGAGGGCGGGCGTTCTGCTATCAGGCACCACTACTATGGAACCAACTTCCAATCTGGGTTAAGGAGGCTGACACCACCTCCACCTTTAACAATAAACTTAAACTTAAACTTAATAGACTATAGTTAGTGTTTAGTAAACCTCTAGCTGGTGTTGGTAAATCTCTAGGTAGTGTAAACTCTAGTGTGTTAGTCATAGTTGCAGCTTCGTGGTAGATATGCTGCTATAGGCCTATGCTGCAGGGGGGCACCGACATGATCCACTGGGCGGTGCCTCTCACCCTTCTCCTATTCCCTTCCTCTCTTCTCCATTTCCATTTGTATTTATTATCTCATAGCTATCATTTTTGTCCATCGTTCCTGTAGTTCCTTGTGCTGGCCCCCCTTTTCACACAGGCCTATGTAGGTTTGGATTTGTCTTTCCCCTTAATAATAAAAACCTTCATTTAAAAACTGCATTTTGTGTTTACTTGTGTTATCTTTGTCTAATATTTAAATTTGTTTGATGATCTGAAACATTTAAGTGTGACAAACATGCAAAAAAATAAGAAATCAGGAAGGGGGGAAACACTTTTTCACACAAAGGTATATGTCTATGGTTGAGCCTTAACTCTGGAGCGCGGCAGCCATCTTGGATCCGTGACGCACAATTGCACAGCGCATAGAGAGACACCCACAGAGAAACCAGCACAGAACGCAGTGATGTTTGGATCGAGATTTTACATTTACAAAATCATGTATCAAAGTATTTTATAGCCATATTCCCTTCAGAAAGGGTAAAAAACACATTTGGCACAATATAGGTATCCAAGTGCCCAAATAGAGAGGGGGGGGGGGAGGCATTAATACATTTTATGTTTATGTTTTATGGAAAGCACTTTGTGTTAAATTTTTTTGTATGAAAGGTGCTTTACAAATAAAGTTTGATTTGATTTGATATCCACACTAAAACCTTCATGCTATGAACAATTTATGCTGTGAGGTCTTAGCTATCCATTGAGACCAAGATTATGCATATTGTCCTTGTAATTGTGGAGATATTGTTGATTTAATTTGGATAGGCACGGATGAACAGGTTAAAGAAATTCGATTATCAAAGTTCTTCCAAAAAAATCAGAATGGGCAAAATCGGGTATCGTCAAGCCACACTCACGGAAAACTGGTGATTGGAATAGGAAAATTGTGATCCGAGTATCTCTAAGATTTGGCAAGGAGGACATCTTTGAATCTTTTTCTTCTTCTGGCTTTTCCCTTTCCGGGGTCGCCACAACGGACCATCCGGTCTTCTGTTCATCCACTCACCCTTTCACCACATCCAGAAACCTCTTCAGTTCTCCAGCATCCTTCTACCAGTGTATTCACTACCCAAACCATGTAGCTCCTCTTACTTTATCTCCCAGACATCCGACGCCGGCTGTTCCTGTGATGTGCTCATTTATAATTCCCTCCATCCGTGTCAATCTCAGAGAAAACTCTTAACATCTTCATCTGTAATATCCTCAGATCTGCCTCGTCTCTCGTGGTCAGTGCTGCCGTCTCCAGGCCGGAGAGAAGTGCTCATCTCATTCCCGTCTCGTAAACCATTCCCTGTGCCATCACAGATGAGTCCAGACACTCTCCTCCACCAACTCCACCCGGCCTGCTTTCTCTTCTTCACCTCCGTTTAGTGATGTGCGGATCAATACTGAAATATCGATACTGCCGATACCAGATCTGTATGCTCTAAAATCGATTCTCCAATGAAAATATCGATACTTTTGTTACTTCAGTCACTGGTGGTAACGTATATCTTTAACAGGAAAGTAATTCAACTATTCAGATTTTTTCTAAATGACGCACTGCTGGTTGGAACTACTTTTTTAATTTTTATAGTAGTTATTCTCTTATGTATTTTAATGTTTTATTCATTAGATTTGTCAAATTGGTTTAATTCACTGCACGAATTGTTACAGATTACTTTTGTAATACTGTATTTGACCTGGTCTTTGTAAGTTTTGACCATATAGAAACGTAATTCTCGTCAGTTGTGTGAAATAAGACCTGGAAACAGGCATTGTGGCATATAATTGTCAAATTGGTTTAATTCGTACAAATTGTTAGAGATTAAATTACTGTTGTACTGTATTTAACCCGGTCTTCGTACGTTTTGACGTATAGAAACATAATTCTTGCCATTTTATGAATGAGATGTACCTGCTGTACTCTACTGCCCTTACTTTAACAACTGGTGCTTTTTATTATTTTACCTTTTTTCTTTTTCTTTCTTTCTAATTCTTACTGTTTGATTGTGTCTTGCCGCTTTTAATGTTGATGTAAAGCACTTTGAATTACCTTGTGTTGAATTGTGCTATACAAATAAACTTGCCTTGCCTTTTACCTAGGATCTTTTTTTTGTGACGGAAACACCTTTTTCAAACTGTTTTTTCTGTTGTTTTAACAGCTCGGCTGTATTGTGAATGAGGCTGCTACTTCAGTATACTTCTGACTTTAAAATAAACAGCTCGATAAGTGACTCTGATGTCCTTTATCCTTAAACTATCTAAAATACACAAGATTTTTTAGATTTACCGTGCACATTAAGCGTATTTGCACAATGTATCAGAATTGAATCGGTATCGCCGATACCAGCCTGAATTTTACTCGATATCGGATCGGAAAGCAAATCGGCCTTTGGCGTGCACCAGATTACATTATAATTTATTTTCTTTTTAGTTCAGTATGAGTTCTCAAGTGTTCTTTTCGCTGTGGTGCAAACCCGGCACGAGAAGCCACATGATGACAGCCAGTCCCATCATTGGTCAATATCCGTGGCAGCTGAACATTGTGTTCCCATGACAACCGGCCTAAAGTGAACTGATAACGAGTACAAAGACACAACAACTGATCCAGACTTGGACATTTATTTCTAAAGTTTTAATTTGAATTGGATTCCAAATTAAACATACTAGTCTAACTCATGAGTTTCTTATTAAACATTAACAAGGCTGGGGCTCTTGTGCTTAAAGAATTTAAAAGTGTACTGTTTGGTAGACATGCTCTCCTCAGTGGTCCAGTGTCATCGGGAATTAATTCATCAACATAAAAGTACAATAAATCAGATCAGTTCTTTAAATATTTCATTATTTTTCTTGCAGCAAAAGATATGTAAAAATCTTTTTTTAAGAATTTGATTTTGGAATAAGTTGCACTTCAGTATAACTGAAAACCTTTTTTTTATTAGCTTAAAGAAATGATAAAATAAAGAAGTTATTTTTAATTGTTCCTATAGCCCAATAGTATGGAACAGTCTGAATATTGTAGTTATTGTGAACAAACTGAAACTAGCAAATCCCAATTTAACCCCAATAACCCCTATAACATCAAACTTGACACAAATATCTGATGTACACCATAAAAAAAGATGATAAAAACTAAGAAATGTTTTTTTTGACATGTGTGGAGCTTGTATTAATTAAGTGTAATATATCACACCGTAAGTGTGACTCAAGTCTGTACGCTGCGCTAAATATGCACAGAGAAAAAATACCGGGGGAAGAAACGATGTATTGTGATCCGTGTTATAAGTAGTTTTATTAGGCCAAATAAAGAGCAGATGAGTTTTGACTCCACACCCCCCCCTCCCCAGAAAAAAGAAAGTTTGGCGACTCCCATGAACAATTTATCTTATTTCTATGCCTCCTTCACTCTGCCGTCTCTAATAGTTACTCCTCTATTCCAACCCTTCCTCCTCTCTCCCTCCCTCTCTCTCTCGAAATCAATGTTTTCTTTTTTTCTTATCAGAAGTACTTTTTGTCCTCCAAGGATGAGTGCACATCACACACACTTGCTAAACTTTATTTGCAGCCTGACAAGTTTCCAGCACGGTGGAGGTGGTGGGGTTTGTTATAAAACTTCTGAGTGTGTGTGTGTGTGTGTGTGTGTGCGTGTGTGGGTGATTAAAGCTAGTTTTGCCTCTATGGTTCGGTGCGCTCCTCTTTATTTCTTTTTTTCTTCCTTTCACACCTTCCATTCTCCCTTACTTTTTTTTCTTGATGCCACATTGTACAGCGAGCCTCGGAAAAGAAAAGCTTTTTCTTTTTTCAGCTCACCGTTCTTCAAAAAAGAGCAATTGGGGGCAGCCTGCAAAAGGGGGCCTCTAATAAGCCGCCTACATATCACAGCGGAGGTTTAGTCCCATGCTACTTTGGCAGAATGATTAAAAGTTACCTGTGCCAGATGAATACCGCCGCGGCGCCCCGGGTTCAGCCACGCCGAATGTGAGGCGGCCTTTTACTTAGCCGGCGCTGTTTAATTAAAAAACAGTCAAATGAGATTTTGCCACAATAAAGGACGATAATGGGTCAGCTAACTGATAGCAGGAGCTTTATCTGTTCTCATTAGCCACTCCCTTGATAGCGTTCATGAAATGGAGGAGTCCATCACCCCATCTCATTTTGGAGGGAGTGAACGCAGCTGCAGAGGAGGAGGGTGGGGGGCATTTGCCAGAAAGAAGGTAGTATGGAGTACGTAATGAAATTAGGTAAATGCTAACAGCTTGAGAGTTATTATGCCTTTAGGCCAACATTCTGGGCTGCAACACACTACTCTTGGAAAAACAGAAAGATTACACTAAAGCCCTAGTGGCGAACCTGACGCCCCAGAGCGGACGCAGCCTCATGAAACATCACAGTAATCAGTGTTATGCATGAACGCGTTCAAATGAACGCGTTCATTTCTGTGGGAACGTTGAACTGAACGCAACATATTTACAAATAAAGAACTTGAACGTGAACTTGTTCATTCTTTAGATCACAAATTGGAATTTGAATTGTTCAGATTATGTGAGTTTCAGCTTCAGTGTTTAGGTCCAATTATTACAGAATACATTTCACAAGCGGGCGGCGCGCACATTTAAAATACTCCACGAGACGATGACACGCACTACATTACCCACAATGCAGCGCACACACTAGCATAACAACGGGCACCATCTCCATGACAACGGTGGCCCGAGCCGGTGCATCTTTACATGACCAGTGAAGAGAGAGACGTTGCAGACGCAGTGTCAGATGATGATCCGCTAATAATTATTTGCAGGAATTTTACAGATTGTCTCCCAAAGAGTCCGACGGTAAAAATCTAACCGTTCTGTGCAAATTATGTCCACCTGCGCTGAGAAAACAAGTCAGAGCGTCTGCCTCGTCAACTTCAAATTTGAAACGTCATGTGGAGTTAAAGCATCCGTCCAGTGTGAGAAAATATCTGCAAGTCCTTGACAATCAAAAAAAGTCGTCAAGAAAGACCAAGAAGACCCAACAGCCCCAAACGACCCCAGTTCCACTGCTGCACCTTCAGGGGGTTGATTTCCCAGCAACAGGTAGACAAACTTGATAATGGACTACATTGTTGGAGATTAACAGAGTAAAGTTGAAAAGCCACTCGGACAATACATGATTGTATACAGCAGGGATCTCCAACCCTGGTCCTCTGGACCCCTGTCCTGCAGGTTTTAGATGTTTCCTTGCATCATCACACCTGATTCTAATTAAAGGAGCTTGAGGCTGGATTTATGAAAAAAAATTGTAAACGTTTAAATTTTTCTAGTAATAATGTCAGATGAAGCGTTCCAAACCAAAAAGAGTGAGCCCTCTAGTATATCTGTCCGTTGCCTTGAACAGGCTGTGTGCTGCAAAATGTGCTGCAAGGCTGGGGGCGCTTTTCCCGCACTGCCCTGCGGATGTGACGTCACATGACGCTGCATGCACGTTCTCCCCGTTCTCCCGTGCCGGCTTCACTGTTGGCTGCAGTACCCCCGACGGCCGTCGTGGCGAAGGGTGGCGCTAGAGAGTCTCATTTCTTAAAAGGAGCCTCATGCTCCTTTAAAGGTTGTCATCAGCTTGTCATCCAGGTCTGCACAAGTCTGTTAATGACAGTAATTTTTATAAGGGAGCTGAAGCAGGGAAACATCTAAAACATGCAGGACTGGGGGTCCTGAGGACCAGGGTTGGAGACCGCTGGTATACAGTGAACAGTTTTAGGATAGGGGGGCGTTTCATTCGTACCTCTCACCTAAAAATATTGAAATGAACTGAAGTTTGAACTAGTTCAATATGAAAATGGTGAACTATGAACGTGAACTGTTCATTTTTAAACTATGTGAACTTAGAGCCATATGAAATCCGTTTTATTTTTTGCCCAATTCCGTTTTATTTTTTCTCAAATTCCGTTTTTTCCATTTTAATATTTCTGAATTCTGTATTTTGCTTTTTATCGTCATTTTTACCATTAAAAAAAGTGTCTGGTAAGTGGAAATGAATAAATGTCCACAATTTAATAATATATAACAGTCCATTTAATGTTTAAAGTGCCTGAAATTAGTGAAATACTGTTCAATTACATTTTAAAGAGAAATAATAAATAATAAACACTCCACCTCAGAGTTTTGTTATAAAAATAACATAAAGTGCACAAATGAACAACAATAATGCATCAAACTATGCAACAATGCAGGCAGCAACTTAAATATTTAAGTTAAATATTAACACTGTATAGCAGGGGTATTCAACTTTAAGAGGTCCATTTAGAGAAAATTTACTCAAGCGAAGGTCCAGAACATCATAATATATATGTATATATATATATATATATATATATATATATATATATATATATATATATTCAAGTAGCCTCATAGTTGTATCAACATCTGCATCTGACTGTTATATTAAAAAAAGTACATATTTGCAACTTAACATGTGTAACTTTAATTACACATATTTTTCTCTCTTAAAAATAAAATAGATTTTATTTTATTTCAAATGCTATCTTATTTTATTTATTTACCAGCAGTTTGAATTTCCCCTTTTCTTTGTTAATTGTCTCAACACATTTTTATAATAAATTCATATAAACACATCTTAACAATTGAACAGTTTTGCAGTTTTTCTTTCTTCCCCTGTAATAATCTTTGCGGCCCACTAGATGGCGCTCGCGGCCCAAGTGTGGGCCGCGGCCCTATGGTTAAGAATCACTGCGTCGTTTCGTTCTCGGGCAGCGATCCTCCCTGCTTGCAGTGTTTCACTAGAAACGGTCGTAGCTTCTTAAGCTTGTTCAAAGGGATATCAGACTCGGCGCAAACAGCCACAAAGTCTTGCAGGGCTGGTGTGCTTTGAGAAGCACGTTGTTTTTCCTTGTTCCTTACATGGCTTTTGGAGGCTATGTGATCGTCGCACGTGTTTTTTCGAGTCCAGTCCACCGTATGTTGACAATATTTACAAAAAAGCTTGTTGCCTGATGCATAGAAGTCAGCGTACTGCTCTGCTCTGTATGTAGCACTTAGCGTGGAGTTCCGTAACTTTTTTGCAGACCCTAGAGGGGAGGGAGCCGCTCGCTTGGATGTCATTGTTTTTTGTGGAGCACTGTGGAAGTGGAAGTACACGCCCGTACCATTTTATTGTGAAAATCAGAGAGCTCTGTTTCCGCCCTAACACACAGCACAACTGCATGGAGGACGCTGGTCAGTTATCTTAACTCACATAAACACATTGAACATCCTGTTAAACCTTCAAATTAAAATGTAAAACCATTTGACGATCATGATGTAAACAGCAGCACGTGTGTGTTGTGTATATGCGCGTTCGCGTGCGTGGCTTAAGCTCGCTCCACCGTCTTCACTTGATTTCTAATGTTCCATTTTCTCCCGAAAACTGAATTTAAACCCAGATTAGGGCCAATTCTGTAATATTCCGCGTTTTATTCTAATTCCATTTTTATTGGTCATTTCCGCGATTCCGTCCGCGATTCCGTTAACACGGATTTCATATGGCTCTATGTGAACTGAACTCTGAACTAGTTCATGAGAAGTATGAACTTGCACAACACTGACAGTAATATACTGGGTCCATCGCTATATACTGTAACTGTGGGTCCACCAAATCCTTCTTCCCCCCACAATAACTCTGCTGGATCATATCTGCAATGTGAACTTTTGTTTTATTCCCCAAGAAAGAGGAAATGCGCCCTATATGTGGTAAGTGGGGCAACAGTTTGGGGATTGCAGGTGATTCTGTATTCCCAGCGGTGGATGCCATTTAAAGAAAAATCTAAATACGATGCATTTAGTATTTAAGGGGACATATGGACAAAAATGAAACAGAAGCTTTTATTTTGGTGTGTTTTGGTGTCGGTGGGACCTCCAGCTCAAACCCTTCCCTTCAACAACCCTGTCGCTGGTTATTTTCTAAACTCTTCCAGAGTTGACAGTTCATCAATCACATTGTGTTACAGCTGTCGCTGGCGAGCAGCATGTAACTACACGTTAAATATATACGTGGTCACCCTCTCATCATCCCTGAACACGGTCACTCAGAATCAGATTCAAGGATCCTGCTGCACTTATTCTGCTCTTTCCTCCTATAAAATTATAGGGCAGCAGGAGGAATCATCTGCACCCCCTCCGGGCTCCTAACCGCCGTCACGGCAGCCGTTCCCTTGGGCGCCGTCTTTCCCTGGACGCTTATTTATTTATTTTCTTATAAAATACACAGTCTAACTGCTTTTCAATTTCATTTTATCGTACGTTTGCATGCACGCATGTCTGCCTGCAGAATGCGGGGTGGCGGGTCGGGGGTGTGGGACTTGTTGATGACAGGATGAGGAAGTCCGCGAGCTCCTAAGCCTCAGAGCTGTGGACGCCATAAATATGCATGTAAAGAAGCGTAGTCTGCGACTGGCGACTAAAATGAGAGACTCGGGTCATAAACGGACTGAAGGGCCTCAGAAAGGTCTTTACGGTCAAACAACGCAGCAGCAGGAGTGGTTACGGTGGACTGCTGGTCTTATTTGTTGGAAGTCGCTACGCTAATCCTGGTGTTATCCAGTGTGGATCCTCCACCCGCTCCGTCTCCTGCATCGGCCAGCTCTTCTGATGTTGCTGAAGCCAGCGAGGCCAATAGAGGGTCTGCATTGACGTCACTTCCCCACTGGACCACACGCCCTTGCACTGAGTGGCAAAACATCAGCAATAATGGCTGCAACTAGTGGAGAAGACGGGATAACAGCCGATTATTGGCTTAAATTAAAAGGCAGTTGGACTTGACAGTGACCCGTACAGTTACCCCAAGAACCAGTGGTCCATGGACATTAATATTTGGCCACGAATCCAGTTTCTTGATATTTATATGTACTTAATTTCTACGCCGGGGAAATAGACGAAGCAAAGCTTGAAGGCACACAAATGTCTTGACGCTTGGTCCGACTTCAAGGCAGGATTTGTTGGCGAAATTAAAGTGATGAGGACATTGAACTTTATGATTTGACCGTTTAACGTTAGCTACCCAAAAATCCAACATTACCTGATACAAAATGGCAACCACAAATCCACGTTTCAGTGCCTGGAAACCAGTTGTTTCTGCGAATTGCAGCGATCCGTTTGTCTCTCTTAAGTTTATTTTTCAGCAGTCTGTAAAACGATGACTCTGATTTCTTGCTAAATCTATGAGTACAGTCGATCGCACAACATCTCTTTCCCATTTTAGATGTTTTCCACTTGCTCAAACTGAAAGTTTACGCTGCCACTCAGTCTTTCTGCCACTCAGTCTTTCTGCCACTCAGTCTTTCTCACACTCAGTCTTTCTCACACTCAGTCTTTCTGCCACTCAGTGGACGTAACCCGCTGTGAAGTTGCATCTGTGACGTCATGTGCATTCCCTCTATCGGAGTAGTCTTCTCTCTCCTCAACCCAGCCTCAGGCCCCGGGGGGGCGATGACAGGCCTTGTATTTCATGCTGCCCAGTGACGTTAAACATGCGTTCTTCATCCATAACACCAAATTACATTTGTTGTTATGAACCTGTAACTGTTCCTGATTTGTTGTTGTTGTTGTTCTCTCCTCTTTCTTGTCCTCCAACCCCCAACCGGTCGAGGCAGATTGCCCCTCCTGACTCTGGTTCTGCCAGATGTTTCTTCCTTCCTTTCCACAGTCGCCTGCTGCTGGATCAGGACGGAAGCATATTGCATTCACTTGAAAATAAGAATCGGATACTTTTTTTCTGTTTTTTTTTTTTAATTTTTTTGGCCCCGTTTATTGGGATAATTTATTCCGCCCTGTTTTTAGGAATAATTGTTCCTGTTTTTTTGTGGTAATTTTTTCCGCCCTGTTTTAGGTATAATTTTTTTCCGAGGTAATTTTTTCCGCCCATACGCTGCCAAAGGTGATTCCGTCTCCTCAGCTGCAACACCGTGCAGATCTAATATTTTCAGCAGTCTCCTGATCGTCTCTTGGCTGCCACAAAGCTGCCTGAATGAATTTCATATGCATCATCTTGTATCCATGGAGCCGTATCTGTCCAACTGCTCCTGATGAAACATTGCTATGTAGAGGAGATCTGAATGGCCTTTCCATCTGAACAACCGCATAGTCCTCAGGTGTCTGTGAAAAGTCGAGAAAACTAATGGTAATACCATCTATATGGCTTAAAGACAAGACTCTTTCCAAGTGTCTTAAACCCAAATCAAAGTAGAAATTAGCTTTGTGGTTTTCTTTTGTTCAGACAAGGATCCGAGTTCTTACATTACAAAGCTATCAATCTGAAGACATAATGAACACAATACAACAAAGTAGAACTTGATTATATGAAACAGGTCGGTCATGAGGGGGATTACAACGAAAAATACCTGTATTGTTGAAGTGTCTTGAAATGCTACTCGTCAGGATTTGGTGCTATAAAAATTAAAGATGGGTTGCACTGGGTAGAATATTTTGCAGGTGGTTCGTGCTCATTTCCAGTCTTGGTCTCTTAAAAGTCACGTTTTGTTATCTTACAGCAAAACTGGACGCTGCCCATGTCTCCGCCATGAACATGTTACCACTTCTGCCGTAGTCACCCATTGCATTATGGGAAACAGTTTGCAGCAAAGTTTAGCTGAACACTAACAATTTCTCAGAATTAGCTGTAGAGAACAAAGGATCTGTGTATTTCTCAAAGTGCTGATTGTTCAGTTTCATCCAACATTGCACACACTTTATTTTGACAAAACCGGTACAGACTAGTTCTGTAGTACGTACCAAACCAGCCATCACGTTGCTGAACACCCCTAATTTAATAAAGCAGCTAAAATGATCAAGCAGACAACATAAGCAGCTTCTGCCATCCTTAACTGACTTGAGATACATCTCCAGTCCAAACATTTGAACGTCAATTACAAGTTTGGTTGCTCAATTTTCAATATTTAGTGCACTTGTTTTGCAAAAGTACAATAAAGACACCTTACGTTCACATTTTGGAAAAGCATTTCCAGTTTCCAAATATAGAAGTGTTAAAGATGGACAATTCTTGTAAAAAAAAAAAACCTTTAGAGCCTTTTACTTCTACGGACTTTCAGTGAGCGAGAGAGGGATGTGTATCCGACTGCAGGTTTTGTTTTTCTTTTCTTTTTTGCAACAGTTGAATGTCCTATGAAGAAAAAAAACAACCAAAAACATTATTTTGAGTTCAGATAATCAGATGTGGTCACATCAGCTCACCAGCTCAGACCTTTGTAAGAAAGGAAATAAGAACTGAACGAGAAAATTGCAAATCAGGGAAACTCTGCAGCTGGCACAAACTCATCTACGACCTGCATGTTAAGACCATTTTGGTCTTTATGGTCATTCTCCCTGTTCATGAGAGCTGCATCGGGCATTAACTTATCTAATTGACTCATCTGAACTGTATTAAAGCTTTAAGTTATGCATTATTAAGGATGTGAGCACTCTCGGGAATGATGGGAGAGTGTTCCAACCTAATGGATGTGCATAGTCCTGATATCAATTAAATCAATGTAAACAAAAAAAGATGAATTGCAGCTATATAGACTTTCTGACTGTTACGTCACATCTGCGATCACCTCACATCCGGCTCACTATTCACCTTTCAAGAAACTTATGGGATGGTTTCTTTTTTATATACATATTATATAATAATTACTAATAAAAAGGGGGTTGACTCTGAAACACAGTGTTTTAGATGTTGTGAACAAATGTTGCAGTTACGTAAATACATTTTTGCAAAACGTATCACTGATGAAATGAAAGAGTATTACAGGCCCCCAGACATCTCATTCAAGAATGTAGAAAGCGTCGAAAAATAGATGATAGAAATCTGGAATGACAACAGCAATAATCACAAAGAATTGCCAGCCAGCTTCAGCTGTGAATGAATAAAAGGTTAAAGGCTCTGAAGCATCATTTTTAGTACAAATAACAAAGGGACCAGTGTTACTTTAATGGTATATAAAGGTTCTCTCTCTCCTGCTGTGTGTGCAAACTGAAAAATACGTGGAATTTGTCTCTGAACAAAGTATGTGAGCGGTAGACGTGGTCGGTTTAACTCCTGGTTTTCCTATTCTTCACTAAAAGTCCCTTATCACATTATATTAATGGTATTTTAAGGTCTTAACATGCAGCATTTAGATAATTACTCAATTTAGTGGCCACGTATTTAACCGTAAATGAAAGCTCTTCAGAGATGGCAGCTTCACTTCAACAGCAGGACACTTGAAGTATGTTAATCACCTCCTGATTACCCCGAACGGTCAGAGTTCAGCCGGGTTCAGGGAGTCTCCATTAACTGCTCTGATTAGATCATGATTGATATTGTTGTTGCAAAACCCACCAACACACTGATGCATTGTTTTCGTGGGACCACTCCGGTTTCTGGCATTTGCATGTGAATATGCATCGCCTTATATTCTGCTCGTACTTGGCTCCGGCGGTAACCAATTATTTCCAGGATGAAACCCTCCGCGCAGCGGCGCAGCCCAGGTCTCCGAGTTAATGCATGCTGTAACCATCATACCAGCTCACCCCACTAATTAATTATTGTCACTGTAGGGCCAGGCCTTGTACTTTCAGTGAATATAAGCACTTTTCAGGGTAGTCCCCACAGTGAAGTATGAAAATGCCAGCCGCGTGCAGGGGAGCACAAAGCCTTGTCCTCCGCTGCGGCTTGTAAAATTAGATGCGCTTAGCATGTTTCTTGGCTCCAGGCTCTGCCCATCTTTGGGTAATTTTACCAGAGAATATGGAAAAGTGGGGCTATAAACAAATAATTTGTTTAGCGAGTGCTCATTAAATTACCTTAGACTCTAAGATGTAGGGCCTGAGAGTCAATTGTTTGTTAATCCTGTGTGATTTAAATCCTTCTACCTGTTATTATTAGAATCAATAGCCAGAATCCCTGAGCACTGAAGTAATTTACATTAGAGGGAACGCTGACATGCTGAGGCCTTCTCTTTTTTTTCAAAAGTTGAAACCATTTTCTGGGGTTCTATTGAAACATTTGTGATGTTTTTTCGGTCAAAATGACAGAAAAGCAGAACAAAAGCTCCCTTTTCTACCACATCTGTACTGCTCTGTTCACTAGAGATGTGCGGATCAATACTGAAATATTGATAATTCCGATACCAGATATGTATGCTCTAAAATCGATTCTCAAATGAAAATATCAATACTTTTGATACTTCAGTCATTTGTGGTAATTATATCATTAACAGGAATACAGTGGAAGGTAACTAAACTATTCAGATATTCTCTAAATGACACGCTTCTGGTAGGAACTACTTTATTTTCATTTTTATAGTTTTTATTTTTGTTTATTATTATTATTTATCGTGTATATCGCTCGGTGAATATGGAGTCCGGGGCCCTCTATTAAGGGCTGTCCGGTCTATATGATCGGAGCAGGAGTTTGGTTCTCATTGCCGGCAGTAAGTCAGACTTGTTCCCAGTGCATGTTGGACTCCGGCAGGGCTGCCCTTTGTCACCGGTCCTGTTCATAATTTTTATGGACAGGATTTCTAGACCCAGCCAGGGGCCGGAGGGGATCCGGTTTGGGAACCACAGGATTTCGTCTCTGCTTTTTGCAGATGTTGTCGTCCTGTTGGCTTCATCGGACCGGGACCTCCAGCATGTACTGGGGCGGTTTGAGGCCGAGTGCGACGCGGCGGGGATGAGAATCAGCACCTCCAAAACCGAGGCCATGGTTCTCCACCGGGAAAGGGTTGTGTTCCTTCTCCGGGTGGGTGGAGAAGTCCTGCCTCAGGTGGAGGAGTTCAAGTATCTCGGGGTCTTGTTCACGAGTGAAGGAAAGATGGAGCGGGAGATTGACAGACGGATCCGTGCAGCGTCCGCAGTTATGCGGTCGATGTACCGGATATCCTCCTACTTCTGATCTGAGTATTGAAAAGAAACGAGGGCGAGGTGAGTCGAGTCGGGCTAAATAGGTACTAGTCTAAAAGCGCCATTAGTGTTGCATTGTTTCAAAGTTTGTTAGTTGCTGGTGATGTCAAAATCCCACAAAACTGGTCTCAAGCACATAAGTGTTTTTCTTTCTATAGTGTCGCTTTTACGTAGGAAGTGTTCATTGGTTTTCTATTTTTACCTTCGGACAATCAGTATTCATTTCACCAAAAGTAAAACTTGGTAAACTAAGACGTTACTGAGCAGAATCATGTATGTGACCATTATGACCCTCCATTAATGATGTTTGTGTTAAACTTGTGTGAATATCTGACACTCAATGTTCATACTCTGTTCCGTCTTCGTGAAAACTACTTTGTCTAAAGATTTGTGAACTTTCCTGAACAGCAAGTTCTTGTCGTTCTCTGAAAGACCTGTGACCTGTTCATACCGCATTTGCTCGTCTTCATCGTTCTGAGCAGTACATTTTCTTTACCAGACTACATAATGATGTCTACAGGGACATTTCTTTGACAGAAGAAAGACAAAGGATATAAATAAAATACAGGAGGAAAAAAAAGGCACTGTCTAGCAGTGAAGTTATGTCAGTGGCGTATGCATCAGAAATGTTGGATTTCAAGGGGAAGACATGACAAGATTGTCATGTCTAAATTGGATCTCATTTGTTCAGTGCCTTGATTTGAGTTAAGGGGAATAGAATCAGAAATTAAAGGTGTCGAAAAACATTTGGCTGGTATTTACACAAGGGAAGGGAACCGTTGAGATTTTATGGCCGATAGTTTTTTTTTTTTTTTTTTTTTTTTTTCTCGTTTATTTCGGCATGTTTATATAGACACATTTCATCTCCAGAACATTATACATTGCATACTCAGCACATGACGAAAAGGGTACGGGAGAAGCTGACGCTTATCAAAGTCCCGCCCCATTCTATGTAAGATTCATGATCACATCAACAACAGAATTCAGTAAGATACATAGTTTACCACATAGCAATTTGTCTAATTTCATCCTTCACAGTCCAGATAGCATGTATGTTTGTACACGTGTCCAGTCCACTCATCCTGATCACCGTTCCTGTGATTTACTACTGTGTCCACTGTTCAGTTATTTTTATGTCCAAGCCTCTTTTTGCATGCAATCCACTTTGCAATGGAGGTGCGTGTGTCAATGCAGATTTTGATTAGTCGCCGTCCTCTGGCTCTCTAGCCGCCTTTGCCCCCTCCGCTCGTACTGACTTCATCTCCTCCCGAGCTTTGGACACCTCCGACCATACACTGGTCAGTCTCTCCTGGATGTCAGCGAGGCCAGAGAGCAGCTTTGCCTGATCAGCTCTCACTTTTCTCAACTTTTGTAGCATCCAGACCCCGCCAAGCCCTAAGATCACCAGGCCCACCGTCATGCCCGTGAATATATAGACGTCCTCCACGTCTTCTATATCCAGCACCCCAAGACACACCACTTTCCACTTATTCCAACTGTCCATGGTGTATCCCGCCAAGAATGTCCCATCTGGACAGGCCGGTTCCCTTGTCCCAGCACGCCGTGTAGAAAAAAATCGCAAAATAGCATTTACTTACCAGTTCAGAATCTCCATTCTTGATTTTATGTTCTGCTTGGTCGTGATATCTGCTGTGCTGTGATAGAGCTCAATGTCACACACACACATTTTATAGTGACTTTGTTTTGTTTCCATGTTTTGTTTCCATGCCAGGTGTTCCAGTGCTGAATTTCCCACATTGCCATTGTTTTGTACACATAGCCAGACATTGCCTTCCTGTACCTAGTTTTGATATTCCTTCAATAACAGCTTCTTTAACTCATGTTTGAAAACAGTTACATTTCTTGCTAACTTTAATTCATTGTTTAGGCTATTCCACATTTTCACACCAGCTACTGACAAACTATGGCTTCCCATCGTTGTCCTTATCGTTTTCTGTTTAAACTGCAGCAAGCTGCGCATGCTGTGAGGACCTTGACTAAGAGTGAACAATTTCTGAAAATTTACTGGTAATGCCGCCTGTGTTGCTTTGTAAATTGTTTGTAGCATCTGAAAATGAAGTATCTCTCTCAGTTTTAGATATTTCGTCTTTATGAACAGTTCGTTCGTATGTGCCCTGGCTGGGACAGAATGAATGATGCGAAGCGCTTTTTTTTGCAATTTAAATATTGGTTCTGTAATGCCCTTGTAAGTGAAACCCCAATTTTCTACACAGTACCTCATATGTGGGACTATTAGTGCCGAATATATGGTCTTAAGCGAGTTTAAATTGAGAGATTTCTGCAATTTCCACAGAATAGACACACTCCTTGCCATCTTATTTTGAATTATTTTTACATGTGGTCGCCATGTCAAGAGGTCATCTACTAATATACCCAGAACCTTATGTTCCCTCACTCTTTCTATATTGTTTCCATTAACTTGCAAGTTTATGCTTTTCTTTACATTATTTCTCCCAAATAACATGAATTTGGTCTTTGCCAGATTTAGTGATAATTTGTTTATATTAAACCATGTATTTAGTTTTGTCATTTCTCTGTTAATCGCTTGTTGTATCATCTCTTAAAATTAAGAGCTTCCAGACATGCAGTTAAAAGATTTCAATTTGTGTTAAATTCACTTCAGCTCCAAAAAAACAAAAAAACAAACTGGGATGCTGTGAATAAAAGAAAGTTGCAGTGGTTTAAAATGATCTCAGACCCATATTTTATTCATAACAGAGCATATAAATGATATCTAAAGTTTAAACTGAGGAAATGTATCATCTACAGAAATAAAGGATTTTGAAGTCGATGGCAGGAACAGAACCTCAAGTTGAGTGATGTTTTTCTCTCCAGCATCCTCTACTTATTTAACAGTTTGTCTACGTCTGAAAACCTAAGTGTTTTTTGTGTCTTTTGAGAGCTTTGGGAGAGGGACGCTTTGGGAGAGGGACGTTGTCCTATTCTTGTCTGATATCAGATCGGCTCTTCCTGGATCCTCCATTCCTGTTTTACCGAATGTTTTCAGTAGGTGAAGGTCTGGATTATCATCAGACCAGTTCAGCACCTGGACTCTTCTGCTACTAAGTCATGATTCAGTGTGGGGCTCAGCAACATCTTCAGGGGTGATAGTAAAAAAAAATCCTGAGCCTGAACTTTTTTTCCCTGGGGGGTAAGCTACCCCCTAAGCCAAGATATGCCCTGATCAAGCGTCTCTCGGATCTACGCGAACGTAGTGCTGGGCGGTATGACCAAAAATTTATATCACGGTATTTTTCAAAATTATATCGGTTTCACGGTATATCACGTTTTTTTTTTTTTTTTTATGCACAACTGGGTGTTAACCACATTTTCTAATGATTTGGAAAGGAATTGCTGCAGTAAATTGGCTTAGAATGGCCTATTTTACTGTCATGAGGAGGAAATATTGTAGAAAAACATTAATGTCCACACTAGTATAAATACAGGTTTGCATGGCCTCAAAAAATGATGCCGTTTACAATGAGGTGGCAGCACTTATGGTTCTAATGTAGGGCTGAACGATTTTTGAAAATAATCTAATTGCGATTTTTTTCCTCAATATTACGATTGCGATTTAATATGTGATTATTTTTTTTCAAGGACCTGTTCTCATGTATTTTTCAACTACACAAGCAATAAATCAGTCTGTTCCAAGTAGATTTTCACTTGAAATAAGTAGAAAAATCTGCCAGTGGAACAAGATTTTTTTGCTTGTAATGCGAAGATAAATCTTGTCCCACTGGCAGATTTTCCTACTTATTTCAAGTTAAAATTTACTTGAAACAGGTGAAAATGGTCAAACAAGTTATTTTTCTGGTGATGACTCTAAATGTTGAAATAGCAGTAAAACCACATTAATTGTTGAAATGACATAAGGGATGGAAAGGAGGGATGGCAATTTTTTCCGGTTGGGATGATTTTGACCATTTTTATTTCAGGGGGGGATGATTTGGACCGGTTTTATTTCAGGGGGGGTGCCATCACATCACCCCTCATCCCCCCTCAACTCGAGTACAGCTCACACGGAACTCAGAACTTCTTCATAAATAACTCAAAAATCCCAGAGAGAAAAAAAAACACCAGCAAGCTAAAAAACAAACCAATAAAGCTCTCAGAGTTAACAAAACGAACCAGCAATCAACAACTCGCAGCCCCGCTGTTTTAACCTCTCATCCTCATCAGCTGATGGGCTGCAGGTGTGGTTTAAGGCTGATTTATGGTTCCGCGTTACACTAACGCAGGCCATACGCCGTGGGTTACGCGAACTACGTCGTACCCTACGGCGAAGGCTCTACTTCGATTTAACGCGGAACCATAAATCAGGCTTCACAGCGCCCGGCTCCTACTCCTAGCCGCGCGCAGCTCCTTGCCGACTCCGCGCTCATATATTTAATACATTTATAAAGCCCATATATTAATAAAGCCTCACTTGGCCGAGCCCTAGCTGAGGCCATGGTAGATTTAGGTTACACGCGGACACGCGGCACTGTTGACTTTTCCCTGCCGGCTCTGCTCACTGCTCACTCTAAACAGTCCCCACACAAACAGTGTCCAGCGGCGCTACGTTCCGCCGCGCCGCGTTCCCAACGTTGTGTCCGCTACTCACCGGTATATGAAAAATTCATATCATAAGAAAAATAAACGGCAAACCTGATTTTTTTTTTTTTCTTTCTCGCAAACACCTCGGTATGCCGGAAATCCGGCGTGACGCCGGAGCGCTATCACCCCTGCATCTTGCTGAAATGTGCAAGGCCTTCCCTGGATGGGGGCATACGCGGCTTTGAAGCATGTATACATCTTTCAGCTTCGATGTTTCCTCTCCAGATCTACGAACCATCAGAGATGCAGGATTTTGAACAGAGAAACCGCCTCTTTCCTCTCACCTTTACTCTGGCATCCATGATTTCGAGAAAAAATTTCCAATTTCACTTCAGCAGAACACAAAACTGTGTTCCACTTCACCACAGTTCCTTTTAAATCAGCTTTGGTCCTCAGCATCACAGAGCATTAACCGGTATTGTGGATGGTAAGAATAATAATAACTTGCAATTATATGGCGCCTTTCAAGGAACCCAAGGACACTTTACAATGGTTGTATATTATTAATTCACTCCTCATCCATACTTGGTGATGGTAACCTACATATGTAGCCACAGCAACCCAACGGCCTCTCCGACCACCACTGCAAAATTCACACACCGGCGAGGCCCTCACTGGAGGCAACGAGGGCGAAGTGTCTTGCCCAAGGACACAAAGACAGATGACTGGGGGGAGCGGGGTTCAAACCGCCAATCCTTGGATCATTGGATGACCGGCGTTACCACCTGAGCCACCGTTGCCCCGTATGGCCATCCGTTTTCAGCGATACCTAGAAGTGGCTGGTCCAGATTCCCTGAATCCTTCTATGATATTAAATACCATAGATGAGATATTCAAAGTCTTTGCTGAGGAACTTTACTCTGAAATGCTTTTTTCATTTCTCCTCAGCTACAGCATGCAAGCGCCTGATGATTCGAAATATATTTGCTCATTACGTAAAGGAAATACAAACGCTAATACAGTCTCAACTTCCTTCTTCAAGATCTTGCTCAACAACCAGTTTGTATCTATTTCGATTTGTACACATTTCTTTTAAATTTCAGACACATTACTCCAAATTCTTTAAAATTTGTATTTCTTTAAAAAAATCTCTCTCACTTGACCTCAAGTGTAAACTTTATGACACTAGAAGCAAAAAAAACATTTTTAGACTTCCCCGTGTCAATCCATTTCATAAAGTCAGACCACTAAAATACCATCTCGCCTGAGATCTGGGCTCGTTTTAGATTAATGTTCATTAACACAATGTAACTAACCGTGTACTCCATTTTCGAAACAGTCAACCTAAATTGGATACATTCTGACCATTTACATAAAAACATTCTGACCCCCCAGAGGAAGGGGATGGGGCGGTGGGCTGCAGATGTATTCTTGGCAAGAACCACATTTGTCACATTAAGTTTAAAACGAGGCATAAGTAGCACAACTTTTAACAAGCAAGCAGAGCTCTCAATTGCCTCTGCTCCCAATTGGATTTGCATGAATTATAATTCTAATTAATCGTAAGAGTGCCTGTAAGTTATTGCCAAGACTTGCACAACAAGCTCGTAGGTGCAAACACAGGTCTCCGTTAAACGACATCTTCCGAGGGAGCACTTTGAAGCTGGAAAAAACGATACACTTGTCAATTAGTTTTGGTAAAAGGGTCCCTGAGTTTCAGAGGCCGCGTGTCCTCTCACTCAAAGCCTCGCGTCGTCCTCAATATCTGAAAATACGACAGCTGCCAACTCTGGAAACACAGAAGTTTCTCCTCAGAGACTATACGTAAACGTATGGAGCTAGAACAGTGTCATAATTCGCAAATGCACACACGCCATTTCACAAATGAACGGGACAAGTTTCACAAATGCACACACCAATTTGCAAATGCACACACCGTTTCACAAATGCACAGGACAAGTTTCACAAATGCACACACCGATTTGCAAATGCACACACCGTTTCACAAATGCACAGGACAAGTTTCACAAATGCACAGAACAATTCACACGTGCGTAGGACAAGATATACAAATGTATTTTTGATGCACACACAAATATAACCTGATTTGTAAACGTTTTTTTTTGTCTGTGAGCTGCGCTGTATTTGCGTGTGACTTTTGAGACTCCCCTGACGTGACTCGATCCACAAAGACATTTTTTTTAACACAGAAGGATCTGCAACCAATCAGATGTCTTCCTTTGTTTCAGCCAATCATAAGAGCGCACCCCACGTGGGGGACACAGAGCAGTGGATAAAACACGATTTACTCGTAAACCAATCAGATTAAAGGGGCGGATACACCTGCTGTTTGAACTGCGTTAGCGCCGTACGCTTAGAAAAGTGTAAATCAGGTTATATTTGTGTGTGCATCGAAAATACATTTGTATATCTTGTCCTACGCACATGTGAATTGTTCTGTGCATTTGTGAAACTTGTCCTGTGCATTTGCAAATTGGTGTGTGCATTTGTGAAATGGTGTGTGCATTTGAGATATGCTGTGTGCATTTGTGAAACTTGTCCTGTGCATTTGTGAATTATGAGACTGTTCTAGCTCCATATAAACACTCCGCCCACGCGATCACGAGCAAACACCGGCACAAACGCCGCTTCAGCTGGATGAAAGTTTCACGGCATCCTCGCAGAAGTTCACCCCTAACTTCTATCTTCCACCGTCAGCACATTTCTTTATGGCGCGAGACGACAGGACAGCCAGAGGGCCGTCAGCTGCTTCATTAAGGATCTCAGCATATCCAATTACTGACTTACAACTGTTTGGGTAAGGGACGGAAAGCTTGAGAGAACCATAAAATGAAAGAAAGGGAAGTGGCATTCAGAGAATTAAAGGCAGAGGCCAAAGAAAGCTAAGATGAGAAAAACTGATGCCCATAAAGAGTAAAGAAACTCTTTAAAAATCTTTCCTTTTATACATAAAAGTCTTTAGATAATTGAAGTAACCTTGGTGCAGTAATTAATATCACCCAGTGTTCAGAACTCAGTTTTAATTAAGTATGTGGTTTCACGGTGTTTGTGGGATGATAACATCACTTTTACTGTATTCTTGCCTCTGGTTCACTGAAGGCTTCATCCCGCCCACGTGCATTTCAAAGATAAAGAGTCGGGATATTCACTGCTCTCTGCTGGCTCAGTTAACGATCTGGCAGCGGAATAATAAAAATAAAAAGGTCATATGAATATAGCTGAACAAAGAACAAGTTCTCGTCTCAATTAATTTATGACTTTCTGAGATGAACAAACACATGAGGTGTAATAGCTTTCAGTGGGGTTATAGAGCTTTACTCAGCACCGAGGTGGCCTCCAAAGCCTTAGATAAAACCTTCTGAGGCATCAACCCCGGGTTTGCAGGAGTCGGTCTGAAGCCCAGCGTTCAGGGCTGCAGGTACCAAACATGCCAGGAGACTCAGTTGATCTAAAAATAAGCAAATGGGTAGAAAGAGCAATGTGACAGCTGGTTGGAAGACACCAACTACACCTCAGAAGCCACAACCTGCAGCACACCTGAGTTCACGTTAACCAATGATCCCATTAACCTGTTTCAGGACTAACCAGGACTGGATGGAGTCAGCAGTTGCCAATATTGGCCCTTTTGCACTAGTCCTTACTCGGCCCGACTCGGCTCGTCACGCCTCTACCCGTTTTGTCCCCGTTTGTTTTTCCACCGCCACGTGAGAAGTGGGCGGGTTGGGGTGAAGCTGCTGTGACGTACTCGATTGCGCAACCGCTTTGTTCATGTCGGCGCTGATGAGAAATCAGCTGGAGCCGCGAGCGGCTGAGAGTAAAACAGCCCGTCTACATCCCTTTTTTAATTCTCTCCTCAGCCACCAGGTTTATGAACATCTGCACCTCAGAGTTGGATCACCAAACAGACGTTTTGCGCTTTATAATAAAATCGCTGCGAGCCGCGCTTCAAACGTCTGACGGCCCCGCCCCCCGAGCAATCAGTGGCGTGGAAGGTGGTGACGTCAGAAATAGTCCCGGCTCAGCCCGGATAGAACCTCGCCAAAATGGTTACAGAATAAGTATCGGCTTGGAGCGGCTCTATACATACAGTACATACATAACACATTTTACTTTTTTGTTATGCTTTCTTTGTTATTTGTATTTGCCTGTACAGACCATAATGAATGAATAAAACTAAAAGTTAAACTAAAAAAAGTGTAGTCTTTATATGAAAAACTATAAAGAGAAAGAGTAGAAATTAAAACAACACAAACCTTCAAGGACTAATGCGATCCCACATATACGATAATAATCTCTCTCTGTCTATATATATATATATATATATATATATATATATATATATAGACAGACAGGGATTATTTTCTTAATTTCTCCATGCATGTTTCTTGGCTCTTCTAGTTAGCTCTCATGCTGCTGATAACATTAACTCCATTTAGTTTTAGTTTTTTTTTTAATAGAAGTAAAGTGATGGTCTTATTTCTGGTGGCAGAAATGCCAACTGTCAGGACTTCCCTTATCGTGTGAAGTACAAGGGAATATAAAAATAAAAGGATAACCTTTCGTAGTCATTATTAGGGGTGTAACGATACACTAATCTCACGATACGGTACGATACACGATATTGAGGTCACGATAACGATACGATACGATATATTATTTTTTTAACAACCTTGAATGAGGTAGTCATGAGGAAATTTTCTTTTATTTGAAAGACACAAAATACAAAATAATGCTGTGCATTTGCCCTATTGTTACAGTTTGTAATGCTTTATAACTGTTTAAGTTTTAAAGAGAAAGCCAGGCCAACCATTTTCCACAAACTGAATTAAAATTAAATGTCAGGTTTGCATTATGTATCTTCAGTTTCATACAAGTACAAATATTTTGCCACAAACTGAATAGTTTCTCTCATGTATGATTTGACTTTTTTCTTTTCCAGAAATTTAACAACTAAAATTAAATAAATAAATACAAGTAAATAAATACATACAATTTTACATCATAAAAAACATTGATTCATGCTCAACTTATAAGTGTAAGAGGAGATTTATTTTTGTTAAGAAGGTTATTTTGGTAATTCAGGGTTCATTATTTTATAAATATATTCTTTATATTCTGTAAATCAGGGACTATAATGACACTAGTCAGTTTCTGTAGTGATTAGTATGTTTTAGATTGGGCGGAGTGATACACCACTAGGTGCTGTGTTGATGTTCTAAAATCCTACGCTGTTGAGCGGACATTGAAGTACACTGGAATTTAGCAGAAGTTGTCCTGTGTTTATCCTACTCACGACCCCAAAAAGGTTTAATTTAATAAGGTAAGGCTTAACTCTACACCAGACTTACATAAGTAAGGGTTCAGACCTCAAAACGGGACCGCAAAACGGGACTAGTTTATTCTGAGCGGAGGAAGATTTTGGTCCGCGCGGTCCGGCCGCGGTCGTGGTCGGATGCGCGTTTCTAGTCAACACAGTAGATTAATATTAATAACACAATATCGCGATACACTCTGTCACCTCCACGACACGTATTGTGACATTTTTGTATCGCGAAATTTCGTGGCACGATATATTGTTACACCCCTAGTCATTATGTAAATTAATTTCAGAGTGTCGTTATATGGTTTTAAAGCATGTTCCTCACTAACCTTCTAACAGAATCTTTAACAATTTACATTAATTAACATGTTTAAAGTTAAACAGAACTATCCACTAATCTTTTTTCCCCAGGAATTGCAGTTGAGCTTGGATGGCCTTGAAAGTAAACCGCAGAATCTTCAGTATTCAGTGCGCAAATTGATCAGAAGTGTCAGAGATCTTTTAAAAAAAAAGTCTGACCGTGTTCAGAAATTGGAAGAAGGAACTGATCTGATCAATTCACCAGAAGAGTTTATTGTACAGAATTGTGAGTTCACCAACAAGTCTGACACCAACAAGTCTAAGTGATAAAACACTGACTGTCCCCAGATAATAAGACTCCAACCGCACGGCTAACGTAAACATTTATACTATATGTGGAGAGGGGAGAAGGTCCCAAATGACTGCAGATGCAAATTAGCCTACGGGTAACTCTGGTGCAATGCATTTAAATGTTTACATTTGTGTCTTTAATTGCACATGGTCCCTCTCAAATAAAGAAAATAGAAAAGGGGCGTGGTTTAGACTTTGCTGCTCCATGGTTGGCTGGTTCTGGAGGCTCGTCTCCTCGGAAAATGGAAAAAACGACATCCGGTGACACCGGAGGAGAAGAAACTACAACCCCCAGCTTTCTTGTCTTGGTTTCTTACATGTCCTTTCTTCCAAACACGTTGTCCACCAAGAGAAACTTATGGACCACATTTATGATACAAAATGAAGATGGCAGATACACTAAATGCATTTAAAAGATGAGGAATAATATGCAGATATGCATATTGTATTATATTGAAACTATTCAGATCAATAACAAAATAAACAGGGAAAATGGATGACGTGAAAAGTTAGAAGATGGCATTGAAAGGTATATTTTCCTCCCCTAACAGAAGCCAGTGCTGCAGGACAGAGTGATGTGATGGATGGAGGGTGTTCTTGTGATAAAGCGAGCAGCTGAGTTTTGGACTAGTTGAAATTTGTTGATGGATTTGAGAGGAAGACCAGAGAGGACGGAGTTACAGAAGTCAAGACTAGATGTAACTAGAGTAGAACCAAGGTAGCAACAGTTGTAGGTGACAGCATCGGGCGAAGGCGGTTGATATTTAAGGTGAAAGTAAGCAGGGGCGGCGGATGTTGTTGATATAAAGTAAAAATAGAGTAAAAAGCTTTCAGATTTTGTAAGATTTAGAACCAATAATAGAACCTCACTTTTTTTACTGTTGAGTTTTAGGAAATTGTAGGAAAACCAGGATTTAACATCTGCTAGTCCTTCAATAAGAGAGGGGAGTGGAAGGGATGAAAAGGGTTTAGTGGACACATAGAGCTGGTTGTCATCAGCATAACAGTGGATGTTTATGTTAGATTTACAGAAGATATGAACAGGAGAACAGGGAGTACATCAATTATAAACAGAAGTGGACCAAGGACACACCCCTGGGGAACACCTGTGGTTAGATGGTATGGTGAGATGGTGTCGATGGCTGCTCTCAGATCTACAATGATGAGTATGGAAAGAAGGCCAGAGTCAGAAGCCATGAGAAGATAAGCATCTGAGTTGTAGAAGGAAACTAAAAATAATACTTAAAGGAGCTATGTAAGAGAAATAATAAAACGAATCATAAAATGACCCCGATATGTCAACAGACATTTAAAAATCATGTTCATTTCAAATACTTATGTCACTGACAACAGCACTCAAGCCAGGATATTCCCGTTTAAAAAGAAGAGTTGCAGCCCTCAACTGATGTTTATGTTGTCATTTTTTGTTTTGGCCTGAAGCTCCACCCTCCACCTATCTCCCAATCACCAAGTCAGTATTGTTTCGGCATCCGGGTTGCCAGCTCGGCTCTAATTATGGCAGCCATGGCAGCCTACGTTCCTGCTGCATTCTGCAGCCTACCTGGCAACCTCTGGTCGGGGGAGGAGGGGGAGGGTACACGCCGCTCAACAATATTTTGAAAGTGACTGCAGTACCAGTTTTGGCCATTTCTTACAGACGGCTCCTTTAAAATTTGAACTAAATCGTCCGTTGATCTGCTTGGTCCATAACTCATGCCAGTATGAGTCGACTATAGTGAACGGTGAAGTTTGCCAGTTACTTCCAGGAAACCTCGACATGATTACATTACATCATGCAGCAGATGTAGACATCACTTCTCAATGCTCCATCCAAATAGATTTGTTCTTTTTCTGATATACATACTTTAAACTGTAATAAATAATTAATAATTTTGCTGTGTTCAAAAGCTGTCTGAAATCAGAAGGAGTCTCTGAACGTCTATGAACTCATAGACGCAGGATGGTTCAATAATCTCACAAAATATAAAAAGTAGTAAGAACAAACACAAAGAACAGATGTGTATCTGTTAAGGAAGTGAACTTGTGGAACAACTGTGAGAATCAATTGAGAATGTGTAGTTCACATCTCATTTATGAACATGTTTAAAAATAAAATATCAATTCAATAGAAGCATTTAGTTTTAATGAAAATTAGAAACCTTAGATTCAGGTTTTTGATACATTTAGTAATTTTAATCTTTTTTTTTCCTAACCATATGCTGTTTTGTATGAAAGGTAGGCAAAATAAGCTTTTGCACCTTTTTTGTTGGTATTTTTACTTTTTTGTTATGCTATTTTGTTATTTGTAATTGCCTGTACAGACTATAATGAATAAATGAAACTAAAAATTAAACCAAAAATATTGGAGTCATTATATGAAAGACTAAAAAGAGAAAGAGCAGAAATTAAAACAACACAAACCTTCAAGGACTAATGCGATCCCCTAACTCTACACATGGTAGACGCCCCAATACCAAACAATAGAACCTGTTGAATTTCTACAAACATATAAATCCGACCCAAATCAAGACACAAACATTACAAGAAATAACAAACACCTAGTGATATTTCTGTGTGGTTTGTGAATGGTTGCTCACCTGAAAAACAGGCAAATAGTTATTATTGAAGGAGACAGCAGAACCATGCGTATTTTTCACTGTCCCTCCATATGCCGAGCATGCGCACAAGAGCCACATATAGAGGGCGCAGAAAAACAGGTCAAATGGTCCTGCACTGCCACCTACAGACCAAAGTTATTTGGAGTGAAAACGCAAATATCACACACAAATTGGGTCTTGAAAGGATAAATAAAAATAGAGACAATTCCAAAACATTAAACACAAATAACACCATCTAATGTAATGACACTTAGTGGTCATTACAATTGGAAACCTTAGATTCAGGTTTTTGATGTTTAGTCATTTTAGTCTTTTTTTTTTCCTAACCGTTTTGTATGAAAGGTAGGCAAAATAAGCTTTTGCTTTAACTTGCACCTTTTCTGTCAGTATTTTTACTTTTTTGTAATGCTTTCTTTGTTATTTGTATTAGCCTGTACAAACTATAATGAATAAATGAAACTAAAAATTAAACCAAAAATATTGGAGTCATTATATGAAACACTATAAAGAGAACAAGCAGAAATTAAAACAACACAAACCTTCAAGGACTAGTGCGATCCCTTTTTAGTCTCGGGACGCATTAGAGGGACCAAAAGCTGCTGGATTTGTTGACATTCATTGTTTTCAGAGGAACTAATGTTCCCCTTTTGTCCACTGCAGCTTATAATTGTGGTTTTTAATTCATTCCCAAAAAACATTTCCTCCCAAAATAGTCCAGCAGGCAACAATGAAGCAACTTAATGAAAAACCTTAAATTCTAATAAAAACCCAGGATTTCATTAGAATTTGTCCAATTTAGAAAAGCTGGCATCCTGCTCTGTTTCACAGTAGCATCCACAGGTTAATGTGGTGACTGGAGCCAGAAGCGAGCGCTCGGATCCTGGCAGCGAGCCCGGAGCTGGCAGAGTGCCGCCGCTGGCCCGGACAACAGAGGAATGTAATCCAGATACCCAGCTCCACTTCACATCACCTCCACGCACGCACAAAAGAGCTATTCCGTCCTTTTCACTCACTTTTCTTATTTCCAAAACTCTTTTAGCTCAGTGAAGAGGGATCAGAGCGGGTCGTCACATGAGCCCGAGCAGATAACGGTACTGAGGAGGAAGCCGCTCATTGTTGATGCAGATATTGTTTTAGACACAAATGCCCTTGAAAATAAATCCTGTTTTTCAAATGAAGTTATTTGACATTAATATTGTATTAATTTCTATTATATATCACCTTGTAGATTTTTTTTTCTTTTTTCACACTTTTACATCCTACAAATGTGTATTGCAGCTTCACCTACGTCTCTAGAGATGTTGCTTTGAAGACTTCTTGGTTCTGAAACTCTAAACATACATTTATACCGTCGCTCAGCAAGATATCTGAATTGAAAACCAAATGTGCACCTATGCTTGAGTCGTGTTGGATTAAAATGACCTGCGGACCTGCTGTAACTTCTAATAACTACGGAGGACGTCTGTGATTTTAACCCTTGTGCTGTCTTCGGGTCAAGGAGGGAGGAAGGGAAGAAGGGACGAAAGGAGAAAAGAAGGAAGGAAGGAAGGAAGGAAGGAAGGAAGGAAGGAAGGAAGGAAGGAAGGAAGGAAAGGTGGGAGAAAGGAAGGAAGGGAGGAAAGAAGGAAGGAAGGGAGAAAAGAAGGAAGGAATGGAGAAAAGAAGGAAGGAATGGAGAAAAGAAGGAAGGAAGGAAATAAGAGAGGAAAGAAGGAATGAAAGAATGGAGAAAAGAAGGAAGGGAGGAAAGAAGGAAGGAAGGGAAAAAAGAAGGAAGGAAGGGAGAAAAGAAGGAAGGAAGGAAGGAAAGAAGAGAGGAAGAAAGGAAGGAAGGAATGGAGAAAAGAAAGAAGGGAGGAAAGAAGGAAGGAAGGGAAAAAAGAAGGAAGGGAGGAAAGAAGGAAGGAAGGGAGAAAAGAAGGAAGGAAGGAAGGACGGAAAGAAGAGAGGAAGAAAGGAAGGAAGGAATGGAGAAAAGAAAGAAGGAAGGGAAGAAAGAAGGAAGGAAGGAAGGAAGGAAGGAAGGAAGAAAAAAGGGAAGGAAGGAAAGGAAAGAAGGAAGGAAGGAAGGAAGGGAGGAAAGAAGGAAGGAAGGGAAACGAGAAGGATGGAAGGGAGGAAAGAAGGAAGGAAAGAAGGAAGCAAGGGAAAAAAGAAGGAAGGAAGGAAGGAAGGGAGAAAAGAAGGAAGGAAGGAAGGAAGGAAGGAAGGGAGAAAACAAGGAAAGAATGTACAAGGGTAGAAAAGAAGGAAGGAAGTAAGTAAGTAAGTAAGTAAGTAAGTAAGTAAGTAAGTAAGGAAGGAAGGAAGGAAGGAAGGAAGGAAGGAAGGAAGGAAGGAAGGAAGGAAGGGAGAAAAAAGGAAGGGAGAAGGAAGGAGAGAGCAGGAGGAAAGAAGGAACAGGAGAATGAGGTCATTTTGACCCAAAGACAGTACAAGGGTTAATATTAAAGTTCCACTGCGAATTACCTTCCAAGGTCTCGACATAACTTTAATCCCGTCCAAATGAACATATACATAAAGGTGTTGGCAGGATTCTTTTTTTAAAGTTCCTGTCGTCGTCACCTTTTCTGCCTCTTTCTCTAATTATAGCAACTCTGGTACATCAGATCAGCAGAAGGACGACGATGAGACGAGGACACGTGTGGCTGCATCACACGGTAAGAAACTTAATCTTTCACCTCCCTCAACACCTGCCAGCTCAAACCTTCCCCTGCATTCACAACGAACGCCTCTTGAGCGTCAGAAACAGCCGGCTGCCTTTCCTTTTCAGTGGTCGCTTGCTACAAATGGCGTTGGGCGCATCGGCAGCAGCGAGTGACGCAATGCCAACGACCAGAACGCCAATTTGAAGTTGAGAGTAGAGATGCACCGATCAGGATTTTGAGAGCCGATCACCGATAACCGATCTCTAAAAACAGTATCTGCCGATCCCGATATTGCCGATCACCGATCACAGCGTGAAATCCATAAATTCGTCAATATTGTTGTCTCATGTACAACACTGACATTGTATTATTAGGTATCAAAATTAGGAGATGAGAAAGTATCATGAATTGACTGTTTTATTTCAGGCTGAGGCAATGTGCAATATTTCACCCTCTAGAGACTCTTAGAGACGACTCAGACTCGGCTTACAAAGAGTAAGTGTAGCTTACTAGCTTCAGCTTTCCTGTGGTAATAATTATGTAAAACATGTGCACCAACAGAGACAACAGTAGACATGTCACTCTCTAAAAGTTAATACAAATTGTAAACTATAAACCTTAGTTTTCCTGTGGAAAGAGGAATTCAATCTTAAAATAAAAATGAATTATGATTTATTAAGCTTTGTGAAAGCTTTAGCGGTAGCACCCGCCGCGTGTGAGTAAACTCTAGTAAGTGAAGCAAATGCATGAGGCTCCTATCAGCTTTGTTGTGTTGAAATTCTTTTATAACATTCCTCCTCAGGGTATCTCCTTTGGACATACCTTGCAAACTGCAAATTTGTTGTTCTTTTCGGACATTGTAAAACTCCCATACCGGCGATGCCATTTTCAGTGTTGATGTTTTGTAGAGACTTAAGAGACCTGGGTCTGAGATGTGGGAATGTTGTTGTAAACGTCATCAGATCGGCCCGCTTTGAACTATTATTTTCCGATCTCTGATCAAAACCGATAGGGCCATTATCGGGCCGATACCGATCGGTTGCCGATTGATCGGTGCTTCTCTAATTGAGAGATTCTCAACTTTATGCAAATGAGCAGCTGCACACCGATGCAGCGTCCAATCACAGACCGGGATTCCCAAGGCGGGAGAAAGAGAATACAAAGAGGGAAGAGAAACTGATAATCACGGTATCTGGTTTCCCAGAGTTACACAATGTACCACAATGTACGATCCTAATTTATATATAGAAAGAAAGTAAGAAATTGGATGTATGGAAAAAGGTGTCTGAAATTATTGGCATATCTGGTAACTAACAGACTCATGTGAAATAAAACAGAGCGCCGATGACAGAATAGACAATAGAAAGAAGGCTTCCCAAAGTGCGATCCATGGTGAAAAAAGAAAAAAAGATATATTTCTTTTTTTTTTTGCATTTTGCAGCTTGGCGACCGCAGGCGATTTTGCAGCTTTTGGTGTGAATGCAGGGTTCGACGTCAACGAGAGCTCCTGTTACATTTACTGTTATGTGTACCGTTACCGAGGCAACTTCAACTTAAACCGATACGCCACATCTCTGATTCAATTAAAAAACTGATAAAAAAAAAAACTGGACTATAACTCACTGCATATGCCTACACTTTATTTTTGCTTACTCCCTCACTGTGGTGTTATGTGTCTGTTATTTATTTATTTATTTAGTGAAAATCTGAATCTGAATTCAGTCCCGCATCAAAATGTGACGCGTGGTCACTGAAATCTAACTCTTGAGTGTTTGATCAGGCAGTTTTCACTCGATATTCAAAGTTTATGTTAAAAAACAAAAAGAAAAGGTAATTGACAAGGTCTTGACATCACTTCTAGAATCAGTGTCTGCAAATTCTGATAAAACAGAGCAAATGTTAGAAGTTCTGCAGGTCCAGAGGTGCTTTTCAGTCCGGTTCCAACGGTTCACAACTGAACAAATATCCAGATACCGGCGTATTCTGGTCCAGTTCAACCTCACACCACCAGGTTGTTGGGGGGTTTTGTTTGATCGGCGGTGATGATGTCAGTCGTGAGGTGTTCGGTGGCAATCAGAGCCAAAAGTTCACAGTTTCTTTTGTCCTGCATTTTGGCATTACAACGAGTTCACACATTTAGTCATTCTTTTTGTTGTAGTGACCCTGCAGGATCCTAAATCTTAGTGACATTTTTAAGCTCTGATTTGGTCTTAAGAAATAATTTTAAGAGACTGACGTGTAACAAACTCACATTTAAGTCGTATTGCGATTGGCCGGTGTTACATGCAGGTAAAGATGCTCTGAGATGTTTGTCAAGCGTGATCTTAAGAGACAGGTGTTTGTTAAATCTCCATTTCCTCGGTCAGTGATCTGTCTGATCGGAAGAATAAGTAAGAAAGAATTTGTAATAAAATCAGATATATGAGAGCAGAGATGCTTAATGTTGATCCTGGCTGACATAACGATGCAAATACTTGGTATTAAATATCAAATTTGGTGAATATTCACCAAACAATGTTTACAATCTTGACATAAATGCTCATTCTGAGAGTATGTTAAAGTTCAGGGTCGCTGATGCCAGAAACTGTACACCATGTACCGTATATATTTAATTTTCCTGATGCGCCGCCCCCCCCCCCCCAATCCTATATTTCCTGTTGTGTGCTTTTATAACCAAGCTGCCCTCATTACACTGAAATTCATTTTACTGTTGACCTTCTGTTCCTCCCTCATACATATGTAATGAAGCAGAACTCAAAAACCCAATAAAACCCGACAACAAACAGAGTTTCTTTCACTCTTGCCCCATTTTTCCTTTTATTAATTTTTTTAATCTATTTATCCCACATGTAAGGCAGTAAAGCCATGTTCATAATACAAGTGCCTGCTGCCTTTTTCTATGAGTCTCAGTGAGATTAAATCTACATAAAATAATAAAAACACAACCTTCAGCATCGCATGTGTTCCTCGTCTTTAAAGCCGAGCTCCAGCTGAGACTGATGTCTTCATATTTCTGGCAGACAAACAACCTGCTTGTCCCCCGTCTGCGTCTCCCTCTCCTTCACTCCTTGAACTGTTGGCAGGCTGCTGAATAATGGAGGGCTCAGTGTGGTGGCCTGTATGTGGGGGGGGAGTCAGGCTGCGTACATCGGGTGTATGTTATGTTTGTAGTAGATGCTGATGGTAATTGCAGAGTCCATGCCTGAGGGTTGTCCTGGAGCTGCACTCGGGTGACTTTTCTGTTGCCAAATAACTCGCAGAAACACACACTAACTCACACTAACTCACACCAACACAAAAAATAAATAAAGATGTTTGCAAGGAGGAAGCTGATCCTCCAAAGATCCATAAGACAACATTACAGTGTAGAACCAACACTGACGTATACACTCCAAACACAAGTAGGATAACATTTCTGTGATTCGATGTCAGTGACTTAAAACCGCAACCAACCAAGGAAATTTAATTGCACCCCTGTCCTTGAATCACCACCTTGTTTAGGCGGACTTGTTTACGTGTGAATGATCCCAGGAGCGATGTTCTCAGAGTTGATTGGCTCTGATAGAGGTTTCTGGAAGTAAAGTCGCCCTGCAGGACGAACCAGAGTGAGACTTAAGGTTGTTTTCACACCTAATAGTCCAGTAAACCCATCTATTGGTTACGTTTACAAGCTTCATTGTTCTTGTGAGTTTTTACAGGCAGTTGTGATATATATATATATATATATATATATATATATATATATATATATATATATATATATATATATATTTATATAGAAAATAGGGGCCGAGGCCATGGTTCTCCATCGGGAAAGGGTGGCGTGCCTTCTCCGGGTGGGCGGAGAAGTCCTGCCCCAGGTGGAGGAGTTCAAGTATCTCGGGGTCTTGTTCACAAGTGAGGGAACGATGGAGCGTGAGATTGACAGACGGATCGGTGCAGCGTCCGCAGTTATGCGGTCGATGTACCGGACCGTCGTGGTGAAGAAGGAGCTGAGTCAAAAGGCGAAGCTCTCGAATTACCGGTCAATCTACGCACCTACCCTCACCTATGGTCATGAACTTTGGGTAGTGACCGAAAGGACCAGATCGCGGATACAAGCGGCCGAGATGAGTTTCCTCCGCAGGGTGGCTGGACGCTCCCTTGGAGATAGGGGGAGGAGTTCAGTCACCCGGGAGGAGCTTGGAGTCGAGCCGCTGCTCCTTCACATTGAGAGGAGTCAGCTGAGGTGGCTTGGGCATCTGTACCGGATCCTCCTGGATGCCTCCCTAGGGAGGTGTTCCAGGCATGTCCCTCCTCCCTAGGGAGGTGTTCCAGGCATGTCCCTCCTCCCTAGGGAGGAGTTCCAGACATGTCCCTCCTCCCTATGGAGGTGTTCCAGGCATGTCCCTCCTCCCTAGGGAGGAGTTCCAGACATGTCCCTCCTCCCTAGGGAGGTGTTCCAGGCATGTCCCACCGGACCCCGGGGAAGACCCAGGACACGCTGGAGAGACTATGTCTCTCGGCTGACCTGGGAACGTCTCGGACTCCCCTCGGAAGAGCTGGAGGAAGTGTCTGGGGTGAAGGATGTCTGGGCATCTCTGCTGAGGCTGCTGCCTCCGCGACCCGGGAACGGATAAGCGGTGATGGATGGATGGATGGATGGATGGATGGATGGATGGATGGATGGATGGATGGATGGATGGATGGATGGATGGATGGATGGATGGATGGATGGATGGATGGATGGATGGATGGATGGATGGATGGATGGATGGATGGATGGATGGATGGATGGATGGATGGATGGATGGATGGATGGATGGATGGATGGATGGATGGATGGATGGATGGATGGATGGATGGATGGATAGAAAAAAATAAAAACTTGCTTAATCAGATTGTGAGGTGCCAGGAAGCTAATTGGAGAGCCACAACTCAACTTAGAATGTCTCTTTAATGGGCAGCTACAGAGACTATCTTAGGTGATACATCTCATCCACTATATGGCCAATTCCAGTATCTCCCTTCTGGCTGTAAGTTTAAAATGTCTTTGTGCAAAACTAAAAAGGTATAAATGTAGTTTTGTCCCCTCAGCTATTAATGCCCTAAATAGGACATGATTTCCCATTCTCCATCTAGGTATATTTATTTATCAATCTATAGTATTGCTTATTCAATTTGGAGCATTTGTTTTGTTTGTCCGTCAATGTTTTGTTATTCTCCTGTTTGTCTTGTGTCACTGTCTGTACTGTATGGTGTTGTAAGTTTCTACTTTTTACCTGCAAACAAATGTACCTTTGGGTATCAATAAAGTTACCTTACCTTTATCTAACTATCCTTTTTTACTCTCACCTATGGTCATGAACTTTGGATAAGGATAAGCGGAAGAAAATGGATGGATGGATATACTTCTTTTACCTCCTTCTCACACCATGTCATGCCACATATATCTGCATTTGTTTGGGTTGCGTTTACCCACAATGCCTTGCTTTGCAGTTTGCTTCCTGCCTTTGGTCCACTTGAAGTGGACCAAGACCTTTTTTTTTGATGGATCTCAGTCCACTTCTCAAACTGGCATCAGAGTTTGTTCACACCGTCCCGAACAAACCAGACTTTCTGAGCCAAAGACCTCTGGTCTGTTTAAAGCGGCGCAAACACAACTGGTGCGAATGCACCGTTAAGAGGGATTCAATCAGTTCTGAACGAGACTGAAACATCAACATTCTGATGTTCTGCATCCACACTAGTATCACCAGAGCCCCACCCATAGGGTCCGGCCAGGTTTGGTAAAAACGGGCTACATGGGTTTGTCCTCCTGCAGGGGGCCATAAGGGTCAGATTGGAAGTTTTTTGGGCATCAGGGCCTTGTTTGCAGTTACCAACGACACGCTAGAGCAATTTCAGTTCTTGAATGGCCTGGGAATGCCTTGGTGTCATCCTGGAAGACTTGATGGGGGGGTCTGACTTAGAGGGATGGACAGATAACTACATAGAGGAATAAAGTCCTAAGGCATCGTTAAATTGTCTTGGAAAACCTGTATATTTTATTTAAGAAACATTTGGAGGTAGTATTTTTATATTCTTGTGTTAAAGTATACAAAATACCACATTTAAACACATTTTTATGGGTTATTGGAAAAAGCCTTTTGTCTCCTTGGCAAAACAAAAAACATGTTTCAGGTATTAACCAAAGATTATATATTTAAAACAGAATCGCTTTAATTTTTTTATCCATCTGCATGAATTAAAAGGAAAGTTTCTCTTTCATGGCTTTAATATGTTGGCCATAAGACCAGATAGCGATTAGTCGCTGCTACATGTGCCCATATGGCTTCCTGGTAATTAAATCCTCAAAGGCAATCAGCTCTAGCAGTCCTCCCATGTGTGTATTTTAGTGGCCATCTTCCCACTATTTTGACAAAGAAGTCTCCAACAGACGCGTATAGTTTTGAATCTGAGGTGAAAAACTCTCATCCAACCAAGAAAAAGAAGATCCAGATGTATCACAGAATGAAGCAGAGCCTTTGTACGTTTTGACCGTATAGAAACATAATTCTCGCCAGTTGTGTGAAATAAGACCTGGAAACAGGAATTGTGACATAGAATTGTCAAATTGGTTTAATTCACCGTACAAATTGTTACAGATTATTTTTGTAATACTGTATTTGACCCGGTCTTTGTACGTTTTGACCGTATATAAACGTAATTCTTGTCATTTTAAGAATGAGATGTACCTGCTGTACTCGACTGCCCTTACTTTTTAACAACTTGTGCTTTTTATTATTTTACCTCCTTTATCATTTCATTTTATTTGTTATTTACTGTATAATTGTGTCATGCCGCTTTTAATGTTGATGTAAAGCACTTTAAATTACCTTGTGTTTGTGCTATACATATAAACTTGCCTTGCCTTGCCTTTTAGGGGGTGAATGATGAACGCATAAATCAGTTGTCGTGGTTCCCAGGAAAGGCCCCTGGCCTCATGCTCTCATAGTTGGCACTCTTCAGTGGTATTTTGACTTTAACATCGGTGAGACCATCTGCTTGATTGAGACGTCGGACTACGACGGGGAAGATTGGGACTCTCATCCTAACAGAGAGCCAGGCCCACGAGCGAGTGGCTGAATAGCTGTTGATCCCTAACTCTACAGGGGTTGAGCACGGCCAGCATGTTTCCGCGACTTCCCGCAGTAGCACTGCGGCGCTGCCATCATGTCCCTTTACACGTGAACGACAACGTTCACTAGCTGTTGTAAATGAGAGCCACTCCAGTTTAATGCATCCATGACGGGTGAAGAGGGAAAATACTGAATACAATATGTGGAAAGCTGTAAAATCCACAGGTGATACTCAGCAGCAACAGATGAGGGGAGCAACAGTAAACATCTCTGTTTTAATTTAAAAAAGAAAAACATCTGTGGAACGAGTCTACAGGAAATTGGATCTCAGAACTTTCTTCCACTGTGCCACTTGAACAAGCTACGTACATGATAAAGGGCAAACAATCATTATTTGACAATGTTTGGGGGCCTGTCATTTACTATTTTGAAAGGTCTGATTTGGATCATCTGATGGATGAATCTGGGGAAACTTATTAATGTGGCTCTCTGCAGTGGCCAAATCTCAAAGCCATTTAATCTGAAATTCAATGCAGAATTTAAGTACCTCAAAATAATATGATCACCCATAAATATTGCTGATAATCTGAGAGGTGTCCCTTGTTTTTTCTTTCGTTTTTGTCTGTTAAATGTGTGTTTATACATGAGATCATATTGCTGAATCTAAAGATGTTTACATATGAAGCCAAAAGAGCGGGAATGACATTTGTATATAAATGCAACATGTTAAAATCAATAAAGACATTGTTGGAAAAAAAGATCTAGGAAGCTTCGTTCCCTTGGATTCATCCAGATGATACTTTGGCAGATGCCAGATTAAAACACCTCTCTGACACCAGGCACCTCTCTGATGGCAGCAGATTCTCCTGGTGGGAAACCTGCTCAGAAATGGTTTGAACTTGTTAAGATACCTGTATATATGAATCCTCCTCTCTCGATGCTGCTGTTGCACCTTTTTGTGAGAGACTTGCTTAGCTAACCTAATTAGTCTAGACGAAGAGTCGATCCGAGCCTGGATGAGAGCATTTATTTGGACGTCTAAAACAACTGTGCACAATACTGCCCCCAGGATCTCCGGTGGTATTGCTCGATTTTGTCACCAACGTTTAAGCATTGAGGCTACAGCCCAAAAGACTGACGAAGTCAACCCAAGATGAGGAAGGCTCGGTCTGTCTCTGTACCATTTAGAGCAGAGGACATAAATTGGCCTTTAGGTCCAGAAACGTGTCACTCAGTGAGCGGCTCAGATCTACAGGATTCTGTGACATCACAGAACCAGATCAGAGAATAGTTATGAAGCTTCCCATCTTTAATGCTTCCCAGTTTGACACATTTAACATTTAACTGATATAAAGAAATTTGAAGGAAAAACAAAACAATCACGTGTCTCTTTTAAGAATCTCAGCCACTGCTGAGTTGTTCAATAATCCAAAACAATTGACACTTGAAAATTATTTCACCTCAATTAGTGCAACTTTTTTCTGATGGTAGTGGCCCCTGTGGAATAGAAACAAAGCTGGAGGCCTCTAAAGCAGTGGCTCTCAACCTTTTTGGGGTCCTGGACCCCCTGAAAAGTTTTGGTCAACTTTTTCTTTCCCGGTGGCTCAGAGTCTGATACGTTCGGAACAAGCAGCCTTTTTTTAATACGAGCTATCATCGTCTACTTCTTTTTTTCTTCTTCTTGATTGTGTTACCGTGCTTATTTAGTTCTTCTTTGTTTTTGTTTTTTCAACATCATTCCATTTTCGAGCGCTAACTTGAACTTTGTAGGTTAATGGACGTTCTCCCCCCAACAGCTTCCTGCGAATATTTCACAATAAAAGCATTTTAAAGAACTGAAGGGTGTATGCAACTGAAACTAGGGGGCTCATAATTTGAAAAGGATGCAGATGGTGTTACGTTTGTATCAACAGTGTCGTGCAGTAACTTAAACAATGCAAACAGGTCCAAGATGTCTTATTAAAATACAACGAATTACACTTGTAAAGAGTAAAAGAAGGTCATGTGACCCTCCGTAGTTTAGGTAGATAAAGGTCTTGGTCACATTTGAGTAAAATAATCTATTTCTATAAACGTCAGATGATCATTTAAATATATATATATTTTATTATCACAGACCCACGGACCCCTTGCAATTACACCACGGACCACTAGGGGTCCGCAGACCCCTGGTTGATGATCGCTGATCTGGAAGTTACAGAGCAACACAGGCTTCGGTCTTGATAAGAAACCAACATCATTGGTGAACCTTGAAATCAAAACCCGCCCTAAGAGCCAGGACAGTTGAACCGCTCCGATCTCACACTAAATCTAATTATTGGGGCTAAACAACTTTGGTATGTTCAGTGATCTGTGAGCCATTGCAGATCTTTGATTTTGATCAGTGCTGCATCTTGTGTAGCATATAAACAGCCTCTGGTGCAGAGTCATTACTTTACTGACCAGAAGCCACGATTTTGCCAGTGCGATATGTAAATGACGGTCTGACTCATGCGGCACTCTCTTCTCAGCTGCCAGCGCTTCGTCCTGCGTTTTCACCACGGAGGTCAAGGATGGATTCTCACTTCAGTGGGAGAAAATGAATCAGGCATGTTATGCATTTCTGCAGGAATTCAGATTCTCTTCTGCACAATCGCTTAACCCGGGCCACTAATTTGCCACTAAGTGAAGTGAGACGAGATGGCTTTAAAGGCCAAGTGTGGGAGACAAAGTTCATGTGCAAACTTTCTTTACACATCTGAGGAAGAGCACGGTGAACGGATCCGGCTTTGATGAGGTGATTGTCAGGCCTGTGTGAGTCATGCGGTAGGTGTGAAATTACTGACTTTTTTCTTCTCTACCTCGCATCACAGAGTCTTAAGAAAATAAAAAAAGAAACATGTCAAGTGCTGCAACACCCACACATAAAAGTCATGCTGCTCCGATAGAGACTTCCTTCATTTACATTCCATTTAAAAATTCTGAAAACTGATTTGAAAAGCAGAAATATGTCATTAAAAGTAACTGTTTGACATTTCTTTGGCATAAAAGGTTACTGAGCCTTTTTTTTTTCTCCCCCCCTTCCACAATTTTTTGTAGCTTTTATCTAAATTTTCTTCCCTAGTTTGGAGCGAGCTGCCCTTCATTGTACTGTTTACTACTTCGGAGTGGAAGCAGTATTTAAGCCGCTCCACGCACACTGTTGATTATTCAAATCACTTCTGTGGAACGAAGACAGAATAAGTCAAGTCAAATGGCACGGTGATGAAAGAGGGTGAAATAGTGAGATTAGAGGATGGGAATATTGGCAGGGAGGGGAAAATAAAGTACGGAAAATAAAAATATGAAAGGAAATGTGAAGGAGTGTGCCAGAAAAAAAAAATGGATAAAAGGGGGAAATGTACAAAGAAGGTAGAGGGAAAAATGTACCTGCCAGCTCTGTGCCGCCCATCCTCAGGCCATCTGCTCCTCCACATCAAGGGCTTTGCATTGATTAGCATGCCATTACACCCTTCAAATGGGGTGTGTCTGTGTGTTCATCCGCACAAACTGTGGCGTTTGTGTGTGTGAGGGTGATGTATTAATGTGTGGGTCGGTCCTGTGTACATCTGGGACTTGTTTGGCCATAATTACACCGGTGCATTGAGGTTTCCAGATGAATGTTGGTGGGAGGCGGGTGAGGGTGTGACTGGAGTAACCAGGGTGACAGAACTACAGGGGGTCCCACCTCCCGGGAGCTCACCCCGATTATGGACTGACATGAAAGAATGGCCCGCTTGGTCCTGACCAGCACCGGTTTTTTACTCTTTTGATCAATTAATTCATCCAGTTTCAGAGATTAAAGCCAAACTGAACACTCTGATGTTATTATGATAAAGTTATCTTTCGCTCGTCATTACAAACCGTATAATCATTTAATCCATTATTTCATGAAGTAAAAGGAAAGAAAAACGTGAGTGAACCCTTGAAGCAAAGCTTCACAGGCCGGGACTCGCACCTGAGCCATCTGCACGGAGACTGCCCCCCCCCCAGGAACAGTTCTGGGCCATTCTGTCTTTCCAGAACTGCTTCAGTTCAGACACATTTGTTAGATATCTGATATAAATACAGCTTCAGAGGTGGAGTTTCTCTCTCTGAAACCCTTCAGAGGTGGATTTACTTCCCTGTTTAGGGTCGTTGTCCTGCTGCATCACCCAGCTTGTATGGAGCATCAGCTGGTGGACAGGAACCCTTACATTATCCTGGAGGGTAGGGTGATCACCTTGGGAGTTACTTTACTCCTCGATCCGTCTTCTTCCGGCTCTCGGTGAAGGCGGACGCTTTTCTGCTCCTCTCCCTCCCCATCTGCCCTGATGCTGCTTCTGTCCTGTCTTGTCTTCAGAGCCTCTCTTTTTCACTCCTCCGAAATTCTACAATCATGGAATTGATTAACTGGTCTCTCAGCACAATTGACCAAATTTTTGCGACAAAAGGTCAGGGGACAAGGGAGCACTCCTGCCCCGATGGGACTTTTTTTGCCGGATACACAATGGACTCCTATAAACATTGGAGACCGTTGTGTCTGGCGATCCTGTCTGTCGAGGACGTTGAAGATGCCTTCATAATTGGATTTATGATAGCAGGATTTCTTCTAATTGGAGTGTGGGGATTCCTAGTCTATCGACAAACGCGTAAGTCGTTGACAGCTGTTCTGGCCCTTTCCGAGCTGCCGGACGTGGCTGAGGGGATAAGCTCTGCGACTAACACTCAGACTTTAACGTTGGGAGAGCAAAACCGCAAGCTGCTAGCGGCGGTCTTTGAGCTCATTGGCAAGATGGATAAGACCTTGGAGAAGTTGGAAGCTCGGCATGGCGGGAATTGATCACAATTTGTCTGTTTGGAGTCGCCATTGAGGAACCAGAGACTTAAGGCAGACGGAAAATTACTGGAGTCTGCCTGTTTTCTTTTCAATACAATTGTTGATTCTATAATCTGACCTTGACAGGGCAGCTTGGCCGGTTGCTCCGGTCACAATCTCCCTGGTGGAATGAAAACAAGGGACTCTGCCCCCAATAGCCCTCCCCTCTCCCAGGAACATCTGTGGACCTGTTTCAGAACTGTACTGAGCCGTCTGATAACATCAAGGACAATGGCTGAGGAGTAGCTCTGGGGCAAAGTTTCACAGACTTACCGCTCACACACACACTTGCTGATAACCACACCTCCCTCATCTCAACGCCTTCCCGGCCCCCCCTCTTATCAGTCCCCCCCAACACAGTCTCCGGGTTTCGAGCGCCACGAAGCTGCGGCGATCACTTGGATGCACTGTGCCGGGACCCCCCACCCCCAAACACCCACATGCAAGTCTTATGATGATGTTTGTGAAGATGTGTTTTTCCACCCCCAGTAATCCAGACCCTGATCATACCGAGCCTAATTCATGATGCACCCTCCACCATGCTTCACTGTTGAAAAGCTGTGGCCCTTGTGTTTGACAGAGAGCATTTTGGATCAAGGCAAACTTTGGGGATGCAGATATGCATGTTTTGGAGAGCGCTGGCTCCTATCATAGACGTGTTCACTACTTAATGACTTCTGTGTGGTAGACTTGTAAATACACCCGGCAGTTCCAGGGATATCTTCCAGCCTTTAGCTGCTACTTGTGGCATCCATGTCTAGAAAGAGTAGCTACACAACTAAGTCGTCTCCATTTACACACCAGTGATCTAGCTGTGAACTCTGATGGAAAACTAAACACTTTTCTATCACCGTCCAGTCTCCTGCAGCTCAAACACTTTGGATCATCCGTCTTCTAAGAGCTCTATATCGCGAGAAACGCTTCACATCCGCAGATGCTTCTTGTGAAAGCGAAATGTAAAACATATGTCCACACTACATCTCCAGTCATTAATCCATTAATTGTACCCCAGAAGTCCAGTTGGCGTTTGTTGCATGAACCGTGAGGAACCAGACATGAATTATAATTCATTTCTTCTACATCAGGTCTGCTTTTTGTCATCTGCTGGATCTTTTGGACATCTTAGAGAACATATGTCTTGATGATAGAATGATAGATAAGTTTCCCCTTAATTTTTTTATTAAAACATGTCTTATCCTTTAGGATAACCCTAAGTCTTCTGGCTTCTGGTTCAGGCTGCAGCAGCAGGGAAATCGCTGCCAAACTTAGCAGTTTAATTGAGAAATGCAGCAGGAGCAACAGCAATTCCCATCTTTTATGAAAACGGGCATTTGGTCACTCTTTAAATCCTGCAATCTTCCAAGGAGGAACAATCTGAATGCGACTATTGTGCATAGGTTTGTGAAATTAAATCGCGTGTCTCCAAACACGGTTTAGCTGACATCAAATTCCTGGTTTGTTTGATCTTCTTAATAAAAACAAATACTTTGGGAAAGGCGGAGAATCATTTAGCCTGTATTTGTGTCTGTAAAGTAAAAGTTTGAATGAATTAACAAATTAGTTATTCAATTCTGTGTCATGGACACAAGCTTTGAAAGTGATTCACTGACGTCTGTGTTGTATTTCATCCCTGCTCTGCGGCGTTGCTTCAAGTGTTTGATGCTCTGAATATTCAGTCAAGGCATAAACAGGGTTTGTTTTTTTTTTAAATTATTATTATTATAAAGCATCTAAAATACACAGAAAAGCTCAGTGATACAGAAGTGGGTCTTTATTTTTTGGTTTGTATGTGAAGAGGCTCCAATCATAAACAGAGACACAGTTGGCAGAAGACAGCTTGCCAGAACGCCAGCTGTAGCAGCTCCATCTCAAGCCAACAGGATCAGAGCAGCAGGCCTGCACTCTCATGTGAGCACACACACACACACACACACACACACACACACACACACACACACACACACACACACACACACACACACCCTCACACACACACACACACACACACACGCACACACACCCTCAGAGGGGGCTGTGAGCGATACTTTTAGCTGCTACGCTCAGACCGCTGAAAGCTTCATGCATATCGTTCCAGGCCACAGGGGGACGAGGGGAAGAGATCCTGACTGAGTGGGCTTGGACGCTACACGGTCCTCTTCCCCCATCACGCTCCCCCCCACCGCCGTTTCCAGCGGAGTCAGAGATGGCAGCGAACCCACCGCTAAGGGGAGTCAACTGGGATGCAGAGATTTTAGAGCAGGGAAGGAATGAGCCGCTCACTCTGGACAACTTTAGGCCCCAGTTTGGAGCCAGATCTGCTCACCCCACCCCCTGAATGATTAATGGGGTACGGCCTGGTTTTTAGCTCGTTCCAAGCGATTATCTACCCAAACAATGAATAAATAAATAGATAATTAAAAAGAAATCCTCTGCTTTCCCTGGTCGTGAATCATCAACATCAATTATATTTGATATTTATGTTTCTAGCCCGACATTACTCCAACCTTTGCTCCCTTCACTGGTTTCCTGTTAAATCCAGGATGGAATTGAAAACTATTCTTACTTTTACTGTGAATTATCATTATACACATAATTAAAAAAAAAAAAAGGGTTGCCACATCACACCCTGTCGCCTGCATCTTCCTCCCTTCCTCACACCAACTGCATTCAATTCAATGAATTAATACTTTATTATTCCTCAAAGGGAAATGATATGTTGCAGAAACCGTCATTATCCAGGTTGAGGTCATTAACCACATAAATTAGTTATCTGCTCTGTGGTCCTTCCTTTTTCCTCCTGCCCATCTTCAGCATCCTTTTAACAATATACAGGACTGTCTCCAAAAATTTGAGTATTTTGATAAAGTCCTTTATTTTCTGTAATGCAAAAATGTTATACATTCTGGATTCATTACAAATCAACTGAAATATTGAAAGCCTTTTATTATTTTTATATTGCTGATCATGGCTTACAGCTTAAGAAAACTCAAATATCCTATCTCAAAAAATTAGAATATGCTGGGAATCTTAATCTTAAACTGTAAGCCCTAATCAGCAATATTAAAATAATAAAAGGCTTGCAATATTTCAGTTGATTTGTAATGAATCCAGAATGTATGACATTTGTTTTTTTTAATTGCATTACAGAAAATAAAGAACTTTATCACAATATTCTAATTTTCTGAGACAGTCCTGTACGTACTATTCCTCCTCATTATGCGTCCATGACATGCGAACAAGGCAACGTTAGGGATGGGAATTGCTCAGAACGTTCCCAGCGTTTTAATTCCTGGGAATCGATTCCCTTTTCAATTCCAGTGGGCACGAATGACATCATCACCAACATTGCATAGCCAGCAGTCAACAGTAAACACGGCGCCCAGGCGATATAAACCCTCGAAAGTCTGGTTACATTTCAGTAAAAAAAGACAACAGAGAAACTTGCAATACTCGCCAAGTGGATATTTCGTCAAAGGAGGAAATACTACCAACATGCAATAATAATCAAAGAATGTCGTTTTCGATCCGCCCCGGACAAACATCAGTCATTCTCAACCCAGCGGCAGCAACGTTAGTCGTTACTAATGTCCTTGGCTAATAATACTGCAGGTAACTAATTAACTAATTAACTAACCAACAAAGCATCTTATTGTTTTTCCAAATGAGGATCGATAAGGGAATCGATAAAGAACCGAATAGGTAAGCAGAATCAAAAAAGAAATTGGCATTGTATAAAATCTTATCAATTCCCATCCCTGGTGAACGTGTGTTCTATTGCTCCGTTTGATTTCTTCCATGTTCGCTCAATGAGATCGGCATGGACACAAACAAATAAAAAAAAATGTTGATAATGTTGATTTATTTGTTTTAAAAAACATTTTTAAAACAAATTACAAACGATATATCATTTGAGACCTAGATAACTGACACCATATCTGAAACCTGAAGGAACCCTTTATTTTTCTCCTGCCCAACGTTTTACATTCAATGGTCACAAATTTCCCCTGAACTGGGAAGTTTGATGAGGAAATCCTTTAAACATGCTGGACCCGCACATCAGCCCAGAGGCTAATACGCCTCGTACTAAACAGTTACTATTGATTAAGTCTAAGCCTTTAAATGGATTGTTGTTATAAGATCAATCTTAATCTTATCTGGAGACGCTGCCCCCCCCCGTCATCAGTGCTTGATATGGTAATTTTCTTTGTTCAGAACAAAGCTGATCCCAGTGATGGAAACAAAAAAAATGTATTTTCTCACAATGTCTTTCCTAAAGTTCATGTTAAAAAAACCAACAGAAACCTACTATTATGGCCTCATTTGTGAGATTTCAAAATGCATCTTTAATATCAGTCTAAAATCTTTCCCAACTATATTTATCCTGACGTGCAGTGAGGTCAGGAAGTACTGAGAGTTAAAGTTTTTATGGAGTAAGCGCGGAGAAGTTCGAGGAGACGTTGGAAGTGAAAGAGGCCATCTTAAGGCTAAAAAAAGAAATCTATAAGAGAGATAGTAAAACCCTTACGTTTGGCCAAATCAATAGTAGCAATAGTACATTCGTAAACAGAAAGAAAGCTCTGCTGAGCTCAGACAACAGGAGAAAGCGTTTTAGATGAATTATGAATAAATTATTCTTGATTATTTCTATATTTCTCCATACGAACAATAAATATGTGTCTGTCAAGCAAACTTTCACACTTTTTTAAGAAAGTTATTTAATCAAAAGGATTTTTGTACTGTAAGAAAACAGTGTTCACTGCTCTTACAAAATGTACAATTATAATCCCAGTTTTATTTATAGTCATGATTTCGAGATAATTACCATTTTGAATGAGATCTCTTCACTTCACTCACCAGTAGATGGCAGCATGAAAACAATTTACCAGGCATGTTATTAAAAACCATGAAAAGGCGCTTTTTCATGTTTTATATTCAACATATCTTCATTTCTTAAAATTAAATTTCAAACTTATCAAAAAGGTATGCAAATTATATTAGACTGAAAAAAAACCCCAGTAAGAACTTAAAAAAAAAAAAAAAAGACATTTGTAGCTGTCTGCCAGTATGACTACTTTTGTTAATAGTAGCTGTATTGCCTTTTGTTATGTATTAAGCGTTGACCCTCTTCATAGTCTCCATTCCTTAGCAGAGCTCAAGCGGGATGAGTTCTCCATTTCTGAATCAGTAATGTTGTGATAAAGCTGCGTCTTCTCATCCTGGCCTGGTGTTTGTGCATCATAATGAGCCAGGATTAACTCAGTGGTTTATACCGTATAAAGCTCCAGTTTCTGAGAGATCCTGGATCTCTTTAGCCTACTTTTGTGGAGCAGCTCTCTGGAAAGGCAGAAAAACATCTAATCAGCTTATTTGGAGAGATGAAGAAAAAAAAGAGGTAAACTTGTATCAGAGTGATGGGAAGAGAGAAATACGAGGAGGGAAGGCATCCGCTCACTATCCACAGCCTATTGATCAATGTGTCAAACGTTGTAGAGGCAGTGTTATGGTATGGGCATGAGTGACTGCCAGTGGAACAGACTCGGTGGTGTTTACTCATAATAGGTGGGTTTCCACTAGCGGAGGTTCTTCTATAGACGGAATGTGCATGACGTCACAGATGCGACTTCACAGCGGGTTTCGCCCACTGAGTGGCAGAAAGACTGAGTGGCAGAAAGACTGAGTGGCATCGTAGACTTTCAGTTTGAGCAACTGGAAAACATCTAAAATGGGAAAGAGCTGTTGTGAGATCGACTGTACTCATAGATTTAGCAAGAAATCGGAATTATCGTTTTACAGACTGCTGAAAAATTAGCTTAAGTGAGACAAATGGATCGCTGCAATTCATAGAAACAACTGGATTCCAGGCACCGAAACGTGGATTTGCAGTTCCCATTTTGTATCAGGTAATGTTGGATTTTTTGGTAGCTAACGTTAAACGGTCAAATCATAAAGTTCAGTGTCCTCATCACTTTATTTTCTCCAACAAATCCTGCCTTTAAGTCGGACCAAGCGTCAACACTTTTGTATGCTTTCAAGCTTTGCTTCGTGTATTTCCCCGGCGTAGAAATTAAGTACATATAAATATCAGGAAACTCGATTCGTGGCCAAATATTAATGTCAATGGACCACTGTCGAGTTCAACTGCCTTTAATTTAAGCCGATAATCGGCTGTTATCCCGTCTTCTCCACTAGTTGCAGCCATTTTTGCTGTACAATACTTGAGTCACGAAACGATATTCCAATATCCAAATTTTGCGATATATTGCGATGTTATACATAGTTTGCTGAAAACTGTAAAAGGCATTATGCATCTTAAAATTCGAATTGTACGTACATCAGATTATAGTGATAATTCATGGGAAAAACTGAGTCAAAACAATGTAATTCAAAGTATTCATACTGTTTTATTGTAACTATACAAGCTAAAGTTACAACATATTTGCATATGTTTTTCATATTATTTACATAATATGAAAAATAAATGTACAATATTATTCAAGCCAATGTATACAATAAAGTCATACTGGATTTACAACCCGTCTCAAACATGATTTATTATTTGAAAAAAAATAAAGATATTCAAATTTTGGATATTGATATCGAATCGTCCGGCAAAGTATCGCGATATATTGCGATATCAATATTTTTTCCCACCTCTAGTGGTGCTGTTTCTTTTTTGCTGTTCGTAGATGGACAGCAGCATAAAAGGAGATGAAAAAGAAGAATGCAGCAAAGATGAAATACAAGGAGAAACAAGTAAACATGAAAAGGGACAGGAATGTTTTTTGCTTTTTTTGTTTCCTTTTTTATGAGCGTATACCACGGTGTCAGCGATTGATATTAAGAGAAAAATCGCTGCTGGACCTCTTTCATTGATGTCACACGTTAACAAGGCCTGGACCTCCTCAATGGTCCATCCATCTCTTTTTCTTGTATTCTCCATCTTTATGACATGTATATGGAGCAAAATGTTTCTGGTCGAGATTGTTTAAATGAGTTTTGTTCATGTGATTTATGTTCAAACGAGTGCTGAACAAAATTTCGAAGACCCGATCAGCAGACTTCCCCCCCAGGTAGCTCCTCCAGGCCGATCTGATACCTCTCCTACAATAGGAATGCTTTTCACCCCACAAAGGTTCCTGAAGGTCACCTTTGCAGGGCCATTCCTGGTAATAGAGACACTCGTCAACGATCCAGTCCCCAAAAGACTACCCAGAACCCCCCCCCCCCCCCCCCCCCCCCCACTAGTAATGCACATAATGTGACTGCAGAGAGTAATTTCTATGTTTTTCTCTACTCAAGAACTCAATGATTCAGAAAACACTTGAATCAAATCTGATTATTTTTTTACTATTCTTGGACCCTGTTGTTCTGTAACAGTCACTGGATTTTGCGGTTTTGCTGATTGCAAAGACACCTGGACATTTGAGGTACCAGAAACTCAAATTAGATGCCTTAAAATTAACGTAATATGGCCACTCTAAGGTTAGATAATGGTACAGCAACAAAATAATCCATTAAAGTGCTACCGGTGGGCCAAATGGAAACCACTTGTGATCGATATCATTCCCATGAAGCTGATGTTTGTGCCATCTTTCCATGCAGATTTTGGCTCAGATTAATATATCCAGAATGCTTTTTTCCATCTCAGAGTGTGCTGAGTAAAAGTAAAATGACTGCAAGACGAACATACATTTGTACAGTAAGAAGTTCAGCTTTAAACTGCCGTTCAATCATGGACTGTGGACAATACTCTGGTCCTTGGTGGCTGAAATGTTCAGTGTTTTCTCCTCAGTGAATGCTGCATGTCATAGGGGTTAAATACCACCTTAAGGAACAATGGAATTGAAAGCGAAGGCAATTAGCAAATCAATAGCTGTTCAGAACTCGCGGTTTCTAGGGAGGTTAAACATCATCATTCTGGTAGAGGCCTCTGCAACTTTTATCCCCCTCCCCATTTTCATTGTTCTGGTTTTTTTTCTTTTCTTTTTGCTGCCACTAATTAGCAATAAAATGCAACCCTCCGAAAGCACTTCAGTGGAAAATGGAAAATTGATTTTATTTATGTTTGCATCAAGGCTTTTTATCAAATATTGAGGTGGGTAAAAATGCTGTGAATTGATTTAGGCAAACAAGGAGGAAGGTGTCTGACAATCTAAATTATAATGTAGAAGTTGTTTATCCTAAAACTTTTACATAAAGGCTTTTAATCTATCCTCGAATGCTTCGACACTGAGAATTTTCAAGAAGCGTATCGATGTTTTTCAAAGTAATTGCTCACATCCCAATTCATGACAAAGCAGGCTTGCAAAGAGTGCACTCAGAATGTGGCCAGTCTCGACAGAAAAAAGGTGTGCAATTTACTCTTGTGTGAATTTTATAAGTGTAATAAGCACAATGGACAATGGCCTGTTCGATTAGAATGGAGCAGGGACATCCAATAATGGAACAGAGTCGCAGCTATTCAAGTTCAGTCAGCCCTCTCAAGTTCAAATCTTTTTTTTTTCCTTCCCATTTTCCTCCCTCGCACTGCAACGCCGGCATTGTGCTTTCCAATCATAGAGGAGCGATGCTCTGTACTTTAAAGCAGAGGGGCTACGGCGTATACCTGTCACTTTGCTCCGTTGTACTTGACAGGCTGCCGGGATGTTGACCGCTGGTGCTGCTTTTTGAGAATGCCGTTGGGTCGACGTTTGGGCCGACACCTCATCCATCTCAACCTCCCTCAGCCACCTGAGCCTGCCCCTAACAAGGACCCGGGGGAGTCGGGGGGTGGGAGGGGTACGTAAGGGACACTGGAAAGGGAAATGGGCAAGAGGAAGACAAAGGGGAGGGAGAGAAATTGATACAGGGGGAAGAAGGGATAAGACAACCCAGAGGAAGGGGGGGAAAAAAGAAAAGAGAAGCACCAGGACTCGAGACGGGGGTTAGTGAAGCAGAAATTTAAGAGGAAGGCGAGATATAGTTGGAAAATGATAAAAGACCGAGAACAAAATGCTGGTCAGCATGCCAGCTTTTGAAAGCTGTCATCATATTATAGCTCCCAGAGGCATTTAAGCTTTAGAGGAGGCAAAGTGACCTAGAGCGCTCAGGCGGTGGACGAAACCAACTGTCAATTAGTTTGTACTCGCTGGAGCCATCGCACGTTCAGTTGACGGGGCCACCGTGGTGACGATGAGGTGAAATCTCCTCAATGTGGTCGTTTTGTAGAACTGAAGGTAATTCTTGGGTTTAGCCATCAAACTTGACCTCGTATTACGGGACGGTCGAAGCGTAATTGGTTGGGTCAACAAGGCCAGACACGGGAAATAACACGTGAGCTATTACTATCGTGGATGATTGATATGAATCGTTTTGCTTCTATGTCAAACCAATGAAGTATGTTCTACTCCGTAACCAGTACTGGAGTTGAGGGGGGATGAGGGGGGATGGCATCCCCCCTGAAATAAAAACAGTCAAAATCATCCCCCCTGTAAAACTGTCATCCCCCCTTTCCATCCCTTATGTCATTTCATCAATGAATGTGGTTTTACTGATATTTCAACATTTAGAGTCATCACCAGAAAAATAACACCAGAAAAATAACTTATTTGACAATTTTCACCTGTTTCAAGTACATTTTCACTTGTAATAAGTAGAAAAATCTGCCAGTGGGACAAGATTTATCTTCTCATTACAAGCAAAAAAAATCGTGTTCCACTGGCAGATTTTTCTACTTATTTCAAGTGAAAATCTACTTTAAACAGGTAAAAATTGTTGTTTTTTCCAGTGATGAGTCTTGTTTTAAGTGTAATAAGATTTTTTTACTAAAATGAGACATTTTAACTAGAAATAGGACAAATATTCTTATTATGAGTTTTTGCAGTGAGCCATGTTACTTATCCTGTGAAGGACAGAGTCCTATTGATAAGTTCAGAAAAGTGTTTTTTATTGTTGTGTTTTGATGTATTTGATGTAAGCCCAGTGGATATTTAAAGTTTACAGAAGGCTGCATTTAACTGCTGCTAGTCATTCCTGCAGTATTTCTGCAGGTGTTTTGGTCAGTGCTAATATTTGTAATATATTATTATTTGTAATCAGCACAAATTATCTGTCCCCATATGATAAAATCCACCATCCCCCCTGATTTTTTTTTACAACTTGAGTACTGTCCGTAACCTCCACCGCAGCCTGACATGCTCCTCCTCAGGTCCTCCACATGTCCGAATACTGCTTCTACTACTCTATATACCCTGACTTCTGCATTTAATCAGCTCAAACTCACAAGACTTGCTTCATCGCTATGTCTGGGATACATAAAACAAACAAAAAGAAGCTCTGCAGAAAAGAACCCGCACCACTATCCAGTGTTTGGTGATTATAGAGTGACATAAATCGTATGTAGGATCATTTTAATTAAAACTTATCTGGACTCCAATGAAGGAGCATCTCAAGGAGGATATGAAGAAATGGACAGCATGTGAGTTAAATACAACAAAGGGTCTGAATACTTATGACCATGTGATATTTCAGTTTTTCTTTTTTAATAAATTTGCAAAAATTTCTACATTTCTGTTTTTTTCTGTCCAGACGGGGTGCCGAGTGAAAATTAATGAGAAATAAAATGACCTTTTTTGATTTTAGCAAATGGCTGCAATGAAACAAAGGGGGGGAATTTAAAGGTCTGAATACTTTCTGTATCCAGTGTAGATACTCATGTAGTAAATTTGAATCGTGCTTTAGAGGGAAAACTAAGCTAACCTAAACTTCTATTTATAGTACTTTAGGCAAAGTTTTTGGGATACCTTTTACAAGGTCAACATTTAACCTACACCGTGATTCGTTGAAAATTCGCTGAAGGGATCAGGGGCAGAGCAGCAGAAGCATTTTAGTAAACTGGGAAAAGTTCAAATAAGTACACAAGCTGTGGCCGAGCAAAACAATTTAGATAAACCTTATTTGAGTATTGATACTGAGCGATATCACTGCTTCACATTCTCAGTTATGTTCAAAATAAAACACACCCTCTAACAATTCAAAGGTTTTAGAGATGAAGACAATACCCGGTCTGAGAATTAGATTGGTCTCTTTAATGTTTGAAAAAGTAGCCAGGACAAAAGATAATTTCTTCCCAAAGAGCACAAATTTGACAATAAGTTACGTACGATCAAAAAAAACCTTTTGGGAAAAATGTCTTCTGAACAGATGATGCCAAATGTTTGCAGTGTGAGGAAGTGAAGAGCCGTGTCTGTCGGGATCAGTGCTCCATTCACCGAATCTCCTAAAATAGCAACAGGGAGACTCCGGTGTTAATCAGCGTCTGTGGTGTTCAACAAACGGGAAAAAGACCAGACTGCATGGTATCATTTCTCAGTTAGTTTGGTTTGTCACAAGTCTTGTTTTCATTATAGCCCAAAAACCACAACACAGACCATGTGACGAGGGTCATCACCTCATATCTGCGTTGGCAGAGCGCCATGTTTCCGTGACGACCAGTCTGAAGTGAAGCTTAGCGGCAGTTGGCCAATTTTTCCATCTTGTTTGCATCATCGCGGGTCTTTGCTCGTGCTCTCCCCTCAGAACCCACAAAGTAGCCATTTTAGCTCCAACATGTGGAATCCACCCATAGTGGGGTCAAATCAAAGTCGTGGAGCTTTCAACACCCACAAAGAGACACCAGAGTTTGTCGTTAGCTCTTCAGAGAGGTCTCTCTATAAAGGGAATGCGCATGATGTGACAGATGCAACTTCACAGCGGGTTACGCCCACTGAGTGGGAGAAAGACTGAGTGTCAGAAAGACTGAGTGTCAGAAAGACTGAGTGTTAGAAAGACTGAGTGGCAGCGGAAACTTTCAGTTTGAGCAACTGGAAAACATCTAAAATGGGAAAGAGCTGTTGTACGATCGACTTTACTCATAGATTTAGCAAGAAATCAGAGTTATCGTTTTACAGACTGCCGAAAAATAAGATTAAGAAGACAAATGGATCGCTGCAATTGGCAGAAACAACTGGATTCCAGGCACCGAAACGTGGATTTGCGGTTCCCATTTTGTATCAGGTAATGTTGGATTTTTGGGTAGCTAATGTTAAACGGTCAAATCATAAAGTTCGGTGTTCTCATCACTTTAATTTCAACAACAAATCCTGCATTGAAGTAGGACCAAGCGTCAAGACTTTTGTATGCCTTCAAGCTTTGCTTCGTGTATTTCCCCGGCGTAGAAATTAAGTACAGATAAATATCAGGAAACTGGATTCGTGGCCAAATATTAATTTAAATGTTTTATTTATCCTTTATTTATCCAGGAAAGTCCCATTGAGATACAATATCTCTTCTGCCAGGGAGTCCTGGACCACTGGTTCTTCGGGTAACTGTACAGGGGCCTCATTTATAAAAGAGTGTGTACGATTCATACTAAAAGTGCACGTAAACCCAAAAGCCGAAAATGGCGAGTGCAAAAAAAAATCTGGATTTATAAAACCGTGTGCACGCAAACTTGCACGCAATGTTCGCTTTATAAATCACAGTCCAGCTGGAAAGTTGCGCAGGTGAATTCGCCTCATATCCCGCCCTCTACACGCCCACTTCATACCATAAATGGGCAATGCAAAGTAGTTCATGACTGTATTTGCATATAAATGAGCCTGCTAAGCATGCGCAGCGGCTTCCTGCAGTCTGTTCCTGCTGCGCGTCGGGATGAATGAGACGTGTCGAGCCAGGCAACCAGGCCAATACATTTCACGGAGACTGAGATCGAGATGTTGTGGATGAGGTGGAGGCCAGGAAAACCACATTATTTGGTGATCACAGTAAAAGTATATAAAGTAGTAGTAATAGTATATAAATAGTATAAAATAAAGCGAGTGAGTGGCAGCACGTCGTTGCTGCGCTAAACGCCGTGAGTGCCACAGATGGTGCAGAAAAAAAAAGAAGAAGTGCTGTGATTTGAAGGTGGAGGCCAAGATGTACGGAGCCCCTGAAGGGACACACATTTTTTTTATATATATAATGAGTTTCACGTGCGCGCGTGAAACCTTTAAGGCTGATTCATGGTTCCGCGTCACACTAACGCAGAGCCTACGGCGTAGGTGCGCATCACCGCGTACCCTACGGCGTAGGCTCTGCGTCTTTTTAACGCGGAACCATAATTTAGGCTAACGCGCACGCGTAAAAGGTTTCACGTGCGCGTAAGACTCATTATATATATAAAAAAAAATCTGAGTCCCTTTAGGGGCTCCGTAGAGTGGCCCGGCACTCATTTGTTCTGTCCTCAGTCACTCTACGATTGGAAGCGGTGGGTGACGAGGAGGTTCCCGGCGTGTCCTGCACTGCGGCTGCAGCAGCACCAGAGCGAACCAAGCGCTGACGTTGTGCTTCAAACACAGAGGGACACGATCAGCGCTATTACATTAAAAGTCTGATATGTGATGACATTAAAAGTATGACATGAATCTGGCTTCATTTCACCATCTCACCGCCTGCGTCGCCAGTTCCCCATATCTTAAGTAAGTTCCTACGGGAGGGTCAGGGTTGCCGTAGAGATACGCACATTTTTCGGTTAGTTTTTTTCTTTTTAAATCCCAACCTTTGCGTAGAAGGTGGCTTGCGCATCTTTCAAGCCCTGTTTTGTGGCAAAGCAAGCTTTATAAATGAGGCCCCAGGTCACTGTCAAGTCCAACTGCCTTTAATTTAAGCCGATAATCGGCTGTCATCCCATCTTCTCCACTAGTTGCAGCCATTTTTGCCACTCAGTGCGAGTAAGGGGGCTGGTCCAGTGGGGAAGTGACGTCAATGCAGACCCTCTATTACAAAGAAAGCCCAATATCACATCTAACGTCTTGGAAAGCAGAGGCCCGCTGGTCTCAGCATGCCGGTTCCAGCATCCTTCCTCTGTCACGGTACCAAAACTTCTCTCCTTCCAGCAGGAAGGCACCGTAGATGGTTGTCAAATCTGCGGTGAATAAATAAATTAAAAATAGCCCGTCACAGTTCTCCTTCCACTGAGGACGTTTCCACCAACAGGTGCTGAAGCAGGGCGTCCTGCATAATGATGGACCCGACCTGGCCACCCTGCATATGGACCCCCCCCTCAGGGATACGCTCCTGGGGCTGGAAGCCAGCTTTGTCCCAAGGTCTCAGACGCCACATTACCCCTTCGTCCTTTGTTGTGTCGAACCGCTGCTCTGGTATTCACATGCCGTGCTATGTCTTATTCTCAAATAATAATTAACTCTAGATAAGTCTTAGTACGAAATGGTTTTGGTTTGTTTGTTTGTTTTTAATTTAGGAATACTGCCTGTTCACTGTGCACTTTTGAATCTGAGCCACACTCTTTGTTCTTTCCAAGTCTCAGCATGTTAACACTACGTGTAACAGGCTGGATGCATGGTTTCCGACACCTCTTCACCAAGCTTTATACGATAAAAAAATGAAATAAAAACACCAATGTGTTCAAAATTATACAAAATCACTATGAAATCCTGATTTAATAAAGTTCATTTTGTCCATGGCTTTACAATTTAACTTGCTGATTCTTTTTGTCGGACAAGTATATTTAGGTTTTTAAATACCTGACATGTTTCGGCGATTTCTTCCGCCTTCATCAGAGTCACAACATATTTAAGACCTCATTAGACTCTTAATATTCATGTACAGGACTGTCTAAGAAAATGAGAATATTTTGATTTTCTGTAATGCAATTAAAAAAACAAAAATGTTATACATTCTGGATTCATTACAAATCAACTGAAATATTGCAAGCCTTTTATTATTTTAATATTGCTGATCATGGCTTACAGCTTAAGAAAACTCAAATATCTTATCTCAAAAAAAATAGAATATTCTGGGAATCTTAATCTTAAACTGTAAGCCATAATCAGCAATATTAAAATAATAAAAGGCTTGCAATATTTCAGTTGATTTTTAATGAATCCAGAATGTATGACATTTTTTTTTTTTTTTAATTGCATTACAGAAAATACAGAACTTTATCACAATATTCTAATTTTCTGAGACAGTCCTGTAAATTGACTCTGATGAAGGGGCCTAATTCTTGTCCGACGAAAAGAATCAGCAAGTCAAACTTATCAAATCCTGTCCAGATTCACAATGTGCAGCGTAGGTGCCGTGCTGTTCTGGATATTAGTTCCTTTAGTGACTAAACTTTATACTAAAAGTACAGTAGATATTTCCAAGCAGATCAATCCTTTGTCGTTTTTATGAAAAACATTGCTCCATTATTTGAATCCAGGACTTTGACATGTGATGAATCTCAAACATCAGTGTTTAATTAACAGACATCCATCTGGAGGAGCCGGCAGACGATAATGAAGACCAGACCAGCGCGCCGTCTCCGGCCGAGCCAATCTACGCATCCTGTTCATGCTTCTCCTCTGAATCTGAAGCTCCGAGGGGGCTGTAAAGAATCTCTGGCAAACACGGGAATGTGGGATGTATTGCAAACATTTGTGGGAGGTTTTATTGTGATTGCACTCAACCCCCCTGAGAGTACCTGGAACCTGGATTTAGTGCCACCTCCGGAGCAGCGCTAAATTTATTTTCCGAGAGCGTTTTCCCATGCCAGGCGGGGAAGCAGCCAGAACTGGAGATGACAGCTACACACCGAGTTCAGTTCACGTGCAGGAAAAGGCCAAATGAGAGCTGAGCAGCAGAAGGTTAAGCAATATTTTGTTTTTTCTTGATTATATATGAGCAAGTGTGACTTTAAAAAAAAAAAAAAGTATTCTGCTTCTATTTCCATTTAGTAAAGTTGCTCAAAGTGCTCATTCCTCTCCCCCTCCATCTGGTCAACAATCCCATTCGGATGATAAGAGAGACAACAAGACCCCAAGAAAAGGTCTCAGTTTGAATCAACTTGCTCACTCCTGAGTGGGTCTCATGGTCAGGAATTATACCGGACCGTAACGGGGTCAAAAGTGCAGAGCTTCATGATTTAAAGGAATATTTGATCAACTCTCGGCATCTCCCATCCTTGGTATGGATGGTATGGATGGTCTGCATTGACGTCACTTCCCCACCCCTTTACTCGCACTGAGTGGCAAAACGTCAGCAAAAATGGCTGCACCTAGTGGAAAAGACGGGATAACAGCCGATTAGAAAGAAAGAAAGAAAGCTTCCCTTAGTACTCCCACAATGGGGAAATTCTTTCTCTGCATTTAACCCATTTTCTAGTTGAACTAGTAGCAGTGGTCTGCCACGGCGCCCGGGGAGCAGTAAAGGTTAAGGGCTTGCTAAGCCTTGCTCAGGGGCCCAAGGTGGTTGACTTTTGGTTGCAATCCAGAGGCTTGAACCTGGGTCCTCCAGACTCCAGCCCTCCTCTGTAACCATTAGGCTGCCACTACCCCGGCTTAAATTATCGATTATCAATTATCTTAAATTAAAGTTAGTTGGACAGACAGTACAGTTACCCCAAGAACCAGTGGTCCATGGACATTAATATTTGGCCACGAATCGAGTTTCCTGATATTTATATGTACTTAATTTCTACGTCGGGGAAATACACGAAGCAAAGCTTGAAAGCATACAAAGGTTTTGTGGCTTGGTCCTACTTCAAGGCAAGATTTGTTGGCAAAATTAAAGTGATGAGGACACAGAACTTTATGGTAACTTTAACGTTAACGTTAGCTACCCAAAAATACACACCAGTTGTTTCTGCAAATTGCAGCGATCCATTTGTCTCTCTTAAGCGTATTTTTCGTCAGTCTTTAAAACGATAACTCTGATTTCTTGCTAAATCTATGAGTACAGTCGATTGCACAACAGCTCTTTCCCATTTTAGATGTTTGAGTGCTCACACAGAAAGTTTAGGCTGCCACTCAGTCTTTCTACCATTCAGTGGGAGTAACCCACTGTGACGTCTGTGACGTCCTGCGCATTCCCTCTATATTGACAAAAAAACACCAAGTTGCAAGAGCTGCAGCAACATGATGGAAGAGGGTTGGGGTTAGGGAGAGTCTCACGAAGCAACACACAGAAGCAAATAAGAGAAAACTAAAGAATGAACAAAGGGACTGAACGAGAGTGGGGTAAAAGTGACTCAACTTCTACACCTACGAGATCCTGAGAGTTAAAACTGCTCAAGTTCACCGGATTGATTGATAGATTTTCCTTTATTTTGAACATCAGCACAAAAAAAAATAATTTAATAAATAAAACAGCAGAACAATAAATCAATAACATAAAAAATAAATCAATAATAATCACTAAATAATAAATGTACCATCGTAAAACAAAGTAGACGAAAATGAATAAATATACAGTAATACCAAATGTGTTGTGCTCGAAAAAGGAGGAAGAAGAAAAACTTGAACTCAATACTATTTTTTTCAGTTGGAACTTCGTTATTAAATATGAAAGAAAAGAAAAAACTTGACATAGTTAAAGGTTACACAAATTAATAGTAAGAATTTCATAAATATTGTAATATGCTCGAGTATTAATCACCCTGGAGTTATTTACCCTGGATTATTCATCTATACATAAAAACATACATTATTTATGATGTGGATTTAGATTCACCCGTGTACAATCCTATTCATTACAAATATTCTTACTCAAATAGATTTCTACACACATTAAAGCTTGTTTCTGGTCATATATGTATAGATTTCAACATACATTTATACATATTCACACCCCCAACCCTCACCCAGCACCCCCCGTGACCTGGATGACCTTAGCTACCTGATTTATCTGCAGCTCGGCCAGAAACACATGTTTTCATCTGTATTCTTGGACCTTGTTTTCCGTGTGATTTCATGATATATTCAACAAGGTTTTTACAGGTTCTGCAGTTCACTCCGACACGCTGGATATCAGTTAAGGGACCGAAACCTGGCTGATGGAGATCTATCTATATTAGTGCCCCAAGTAGATTGTGATTTGCAGGTTTCCACTCATTCACCGACAGAGGGGTGGCCTCAGGTTCTCAGGGATACATGCAAAGGTTTTCCTGACCACAAACCCAAACCCTAGACCTTTGTCCAACACCAGACAAGGGAAAAGTCTTTTTTTTTCAAGGAAAGCCCTTGCAGCTGTTTTCAGAATATGGGGGAAATAAAAAAATAAATAAAATCAATTTTATCCGTGTACCTCTCTATTCATGTATTCATCCATCTCTCCGTCTACATACACGAGTTTCGGCTTCTCCCAACTTTTCGGTGCTTCATTATTCTTAAGTCTATTTCATGTTTCCATGATATACTGGAAAATGTTTGTGTAAAAGTAAAAAAAGAACAAAAAAAATAAACACTGCCCGGTACGCCATAAATCATAAATATGCTCCTTGAGATTAATTTATAAGAAGAAAAAAAATGACATTCTGCAATCTACATAGTCCAGCGTGGATCCTCTAAACCTTTCATGAACCTCCTTAATGTGATAACTTTTCAAAGTTTTACACTTTTTATATCTTTTCAGCAGTTTTTGTATCCTCAAAGCACCCCAGAGCCTCGCTGAAAAACACATCTCTCTTCACCTCTTTTAACTCATGAACTAACAACCAACTGTGCAACAGTAATCAATGCACCTATACAGGTGCGCCTATAGACCACAAAGCGAGGAGTGCATCAATGATTGAACATCCCTCCCAACTTCAAGGCTCGGCCGTTTTTAACACCCCCCTCCTAAGAAACCTGTTTTAGGTATCTCTCTCCTCCCCCCGAAACAAAAAGAAAAAACAGTCACTAAAACCCCTTCCACCATCATTAATTAATGTAGAGTTGTTTAGCTTTCCCCCACTTGCCGCATCAGAGCGCAGCTGACTCCTTTTTTCCCCACGCGCTTATAAAATAAAGAGAAGCGGTGGTGCGGTGCTGAAATGTGGTCGATCAAGGCTGGAAATTAAAGCCCAATGAAAAGCAGACTGAGTGGGTTCAGTGGTGCGTGGGGAAGGGAAGGTTGAGGGCCGTGTGTGTGTGTGTGTGTGTGTGTGTGTGTGTGGGGGGGGGGGGGGGTGAATTATGAGGATAGAAATAGGGAGTTATGTGTTAATGCACCAAGTTTCTGCAGAGATGGAGAAAAATGATACAAGGAAGGTAAAACCTGTACCGTATAATCAGTACTCGAGTTGAGGGGGGTGAGGGGGGATGAGGGGGGGTGGCATCCCCCCCTGAAATAAAAACGGTCAAAATCATCCCCCCTGTAAAACTGCCATCCCCCCTTTCCATCCCTTATGTCATTTCATCAATGAATGTGGTATTACTGCTATTTCAACATTTAGAGTCATCACCAGAAAAATAACACCAGAAAAATGTGACAATTTTCACCTGTTTCAGGTAAATTTCCACTTGAAATAAGTAGGAAAATCTGCCAGTGGGACAAGTTTTATCTTCTTATTACAAGCAAAAAAATCTTGTTGCAATGGCAGATTTTTCTACTTATTTCAAGTGAAAATCTACTTGAAACAGGTGGCAATTGTTGTTTTTTCCAGTGATGAGTGTTGATTAAAGTGTAATGACATTTTTTTTTACTAAAATGAGACATGTTAACTAGAAATAAGACAAATATTCTTGTTAACATTTTGAGTTTTTGCAGTGATCCATTTTACTTATGCTGTGAAGGACAGAGTCATATTGATAAATTCAGAAAACTGTTTTTTATTGTTGTGTTCTGATGTATTTGATGTAAGCCCAGTGGATATTTAAAGCTTACAGAAGGCTGCATTTAACTGCTGCTATGTCATTCCTGCAGTATTTCTGCAGGTGTTTCGGTCCGTGCTATTATTTGTAATATATTATATCATTTGTAATCAGCACAAATTATCTGTCCCCATATGATAAAATCCACCACCTCCCCTGTTTTTCTTTTTTACAACTCGAGTACTGCGTACAATCCAATATAATACGAGCTCTTTCTTCTTCTTTCCTTTTTTAAAGCTGCAGCTCGTCTGACCATCCAGCTGAACGTCTCTGATTACATAATGATCTGCAAGCGTTTCTTTGATGCCGCTTTACGCTTGTCCATGTGGTTTGTCTGACATCCCTGTTTGCTTATGAATAATGGACTCGGATGCGAAGGCTGCCCGCTAGAAAGCCGGAAGAAAAGCCGGACCAGGTGAGAGGAACGAGGGAGAGGGAGACGGGGGGGAGATGGATGAGAGAGCCGTCTCAGAGCAAACACACAGCCTGAAGCTCATTAAAAGCGTCTCTCGCAGGGCTCGGAGGCAGCAGCAGAGTCGGACTCTGTCTGGCCCTCGTCCTCCTGGCTTCATACAAACCAGCCTAATTAGACTTAGATTCTCTCGCGCTCCCTAATGATAACACATCACACGGACGACGCGAGGAAATGCAGCACGTCTGGAACTTCGGCGGGATGCAGATGCTCCGGTTCTTTGAGCTCCGGCGGCCGTGATGTCGTTTCTTCTGTCGCAGCGGGATCGCGGTTACGGTCGGGGGACTGAGCAGCTCAGCTGTTAGTGATTGTACTTTTATATGTGTTTAATGGACAGAAAATGGAAAAAATACTGCAACATTTGCTTCACTGTGATGACATCACCAATAACATGCAGCTCAGTAACTACTGTCCAACTAAATCATGAAACCGGAGCCTCGGCAGCTTTACCTTCAGGCTGTCTTTGAAACCTTACTTCATTAAAACACTTCTTTACCTGGTGGTGGCGCTAATGTTGTGTTTCTTCATAATGTTTGACGTATAGGTCAAAGTTCAAACAACAGATTTTAAAAACAAAGTTGCTTCATGAGTAACCCTTTAACCATTGTACTGTCTTTGGGTCAAAATTACCTAATTCTCTCTCCCTTCCTTCCTCCCTTCCTCTTTTCTCCCACCCTTCCTTCCTTCCTTCCTTCCTTCCTTCCTTCCTTCCTTCCTTCCTTCCTTCCTTCCTTCCTTCCTTCCTTCCTTCCTTCCTTCCTTCCTTCCTTCCTTCCTTCCTTCCTTCCTTCCTCTTTCCTTCCTTCCTTCCTTCCTTCCTTCCTTCCTTCCTTCCTTCCTTCCTTCCTTCCTTCCTTCCTTCCTTCCTTCCTTCCTCTTTTCTCCCTCCCTTCCTTCCTTCCTCTTTTCTCCCTCCCTTCCTTCCTTCCTTCCTTCCTTCCTTCCTCTTTTCTCCCTCCCTTCCTTTCTCCCTCCCTCCCTTCCTTCCTCTTTTCTCCCTTCCTTCCTTCCTTCCTCCCTCTTTCCTTCCTTCTTTCCTTCCTTCCTTCCTTCCTTCCTTCCTTCCTTCCTTCCTTCCTCTTTTCTCCCTCCCTTCCTTCCTTCCTTCCTTCCTTCCTCTTTTCTCCCTCCCTTCCTTCCTTCCTTCCTTCCTCCCTTCCTCTTTTCTCCCTCCCTTCCTTCCTTCCTTCCTTCCTCTTTTCTCCCTTCCTTCCTTCCTTCCTTCCTCCCTTCCTCCCTTCCTCTTTTCTCCCTCCCTTCCTTCCTTCCTTCCTCCCTTCCTCTTTTCTCCCTCCCTTCCTTCCTTCCTTCCTCCCTTCCTCTTTTCTCCCTTCCTTCCTTCCTTCCTTCCTCCCTTCCTCTTTTCTCCCTCCCTTCCTTCCTTCCTTCCTTCCTCCCTTCCTCTTTTCTCCCTCCCTTCCTTCCTTCCTTCCTTCCTTCCTTCCTTCCTTCCTTCCTTCCTTCCTTCCTTCCTCTTTTCTCCCTCCCTTCCTTCCTTCCTTCCTCCCTTCCTCTTTTCTCCCTCCCTTCCTTCCTTCCTTCCTCCCTTCCTCTTTTCTCCCTTCCTTCCTTCCTTCCTTCCTTCCTTCCTTCCTTCCTCCCTTCCTTCCTCCCTTCCTCTTTTCTCCCTCCCTTCCTTCCTTCCTCTTTTCTCCCTCCCTTCCTTCCTTCCTTCCTTCCTTCCTTCCTTCCTTCCTTCCTTCCTTCCTTCCTTCCTCCCTTCCTCTTTTCTCCCTTCCTTCCTTCCTTCCTTCCTCCCTTCCTCTTTTCTCCCTCCCTTCCTTCCTTCCTCCCTTCCTCTTTTCTCCCTCCCTTCCTTCCTTCCTCTTTTCTCCCTCCCTTCCTTCCTCCCTTCCTCTTTTCTCCCTTCCTTCCTTCCTTCCTTTTTTCTCCCTCCCTCCCTCCCTCCCTTCCTTCCTTCCTTTTTTCTCCCTCCCTCCCTTCCTTCCTCCCTTCCTTCCTTCCTTCCTTCCTCTTTTCTCCCTTCCTTCCTTCCTTCCTTCCTCTTTTCTCCCTCCCAAACATATCCCACAAGACGGCCAGTCGGGCCTCGTGGAGCCTGTTCTCGTGGTACTCTACTAATCTCAGTGGACACGACATATATTGAAGTGTTTAAAAGACTCATGGTCCCTCAGTCACAGAAGGTAATAAAACTGCAAAAATCTAATTAATAAAAGAGGTCTCACACCAAAAGACCCTGATTTTAACATCATGTGGGACTGGACAACTAAATTAAACGCGTTTATGATCGCAGATCTTGAATCTCAGATTTGAGATGTGAAATGATGTCACACATTAAGCCTGATTTACACGCGTCAAAGCTAAGGGGTAGCTAAGGGTGTAGGTGCTATAGTCGATGGTGTGAACTCAACAGTGTAGGCTGGCGTGCACCTCTCGCCAAATTTAACTATGACTACGTTTACATACGGTCAAAATTTGGGTTATTGCTAATATTCCGGTTATTGAAACATTTGAAATATTGCATTTACATGCGTGAGCAAACAGGGTTATCCCTGTATACATGGTAATTAATCATTCGGGATATCTGGATCAAACCAGCGATGCACGGAGAACGTGATGACGCAATTAGCGTCATTTCCGCTTCTTCTTCCTGTATCCAAATTCAAAACAAATGCTGCTTCGCTCACCTTCTTTTAAATATCGCTATAGCCGTACTTTCTACCGTCTACAAATGCCAAAATGTTCATATCCTTCATTACATTTATGAAGTGATTAGTCTCCTCCTCACTCCAAAAGTGTGGCGTGGTCTTGTGTTTCTCCGTGTTTATAAGAACGTCCTGGACTCAAAAGACCAGGATTCCTTGCAAACAGAGCATGCGCAGAAAACAAATTAATGTTCCGTTTGATCGGGATATTCCGTCTGGCGTTTACATGACCAAATATTCTGGTTTTTAAAAACCGGAATATGAGCAAATTCGGGTTATTGAAAAAGGGTTATTGATGTTTACATGGCTGTGCAAATTCAGGTTATTGCCAATATTCGGGTTTTAAAAGGGTTATTGACTGCATGTAAATGCAGTCTATGTGTTGCATCCACCCGGAATTGGTAGATTTGTTCTTGGTTTTTGCATTTCCTGCAGCAGTTTCTTCAACGTCTCCAAGTCGGGTAGAACGGCAGTTTGCTGCAATGCCTGTAAAAACAACTTATGAGCTCCTACTCTCTTAAAATATATGTAATATTTGCTCTGTTGTCATGTCCAGAGGTGTATAGTAACAAAGTAGATGTACTTCGTTACACTACTTAAGTAGTTTTTTTGAGGATTTGTACTTGCATTTTTTTTTTAATTAGGTCTTTTACTTTTACTTCACTACATTTAAAAGTTAAAAAATATACTTTGTTACTTTGACATTTGCCACCTCGTTACTCGTTACAAATTAAAATAATCAAACAATTATCTGGAATGCGCGGGTCCGAGAGGACGAGAAGAACTACATGCGGTACTATTACTATTGCGAAATTAAAGTTAACCGTGGGATGCGTGGCGCGGCAGAAAGCAGCAGCATTATGGCAGCACCAGCAGACGTCAACAAGGGAGACACAGAAAACGCACAGCATACAGCTTCGGGAGAAGATGCCGGCCACCCGTGGTCATACCTGGCCACAATGTTCAGCTATCTGGATGGGGGGACATTCCAAAACCTACCGAATGAAGTGTATGACTACGTTTACATGCAGTCAAAATTCGGGTTATTGCTAATATTCCGGTTACTGAAACATTCGGAATATTCCATTTACATGTGTGAGCAAACAAGGTTATCCCTGTATACATGGTAATTATTCATTCGGGATATCCCGATCAAACCAGCGACGCACGGAGAACGTCATGACGCAATTACCATCATTTCCGCTTCTTCTTCCTGTATCCAAAACAAATGCTGCTTTGCGCAACTTTTCGCTCACCTTCTTTTAAATCTCGCTATCCCCGTACTTTCTACCGTCTACAAATGCTAAAACGTTCATATCCTTCATTACATTTATGAAGTGATTAGTCTCCTCCTCACAAGTGTGGCGTGGTATTGCGTTTCGCCGTGTTTAGAAGTAGGTCCTGGACTCAAAAGACCAGGATTCCTTGCGAACACAGCATGCGCAGAAAACAAATTCATGTTCCGTTTGGCGTTTACGTGACCGAATATTCGGGTTTTAAAAGGAGTAACCCAGGGGTCATATTCAGGTTTTTAAAAACCAGAATATGAGCAAATTCGAGTTATTCAAAAGGGTTATTGGTTTTTATATGGCCGTGCAAATTCGGGTTATTGCCAATAATTGGGTTTTAAAAGGGTTATTGACTGCATGTAAACGCAGTCTATGTTGTGTCTTCCAAAGAGCCACGAGATAAAGGCATTCAAGAATTCACCGTCCAACCTCAAGAAGCACGTTGAAGTAAGTGAATTAAAGCTCATGAGGATTCCCCCAACATAGTTAAAATGTTAAAAAGTGGTCGCTATGTTAAATTTAGCAAGAAAGTTGGTTTATTTTTGGTGTTGTATTCTATATCACATTTCATTCACCTGAAAGTGAAATAAAAAAACAAGGGAAGGATAATTTTCGGTTGTGTTGCTTCTTTTCATGCGGTCTATAAAATACTTGTACTTTTACTTTTGATACTTGAGTATATTTTTCACAAGATACGTTTGATACTTAAGTACATTTAATGTGAGCTACTTTAAGAGTTTTACTCAAATAATTTTCTTATGGGTGACTAGCTTTTACCAAAGTCTTTTTCATTTATGGTATTTTTACTTTTACTTAGTTACTTTTTTCAAGTATTTTATACACCTCTGGTCATGTCTGAGCTACATACAGGAAGTGAGCGAAAGGAAACTCGGCACTGCGAATGAAGGCGCTGCAGAAAAGAACCTACACTGCCCCCTAGTGGTGGGGGGTGTAAGTGTAAAGCGATGTAAACAATAACACAGAAGCACAGGCAGGGCAAGTGTACTTGTGTTGCACATTTCAAAGTGCTTTACATAAAAACATTTAAAAAAAATGCATTTCTTCTTACTGAAATTACTGAAGCATGGAGGAGCAAACAGCCCCCCCCATCCAGCCGTTTCGTGGGGAGCCGAACTTTCCCACAAAAATGACAGAAGCGCTTATTAACTTTGCCGTCGTCATTTGAATGAAGTGCACGTGAATTCCCTGACCTTTTCACAGAATCGGTGGTGTTGTCAGCAGCGCCTGGGGCAGGATTCGTCACCGTGGAAACCAGAGGTAACCTTGGTGAAGCTTTTTCATGGTGCCGACATGTAGTTTTAACACGTTACATGCTGCCACGGCTTTGTCAGGGGAGCGTTTTTACACGTATACACTCGGTGAACCTCGTTATTTACATTATTCAAATAAAGAATATCAACTGTGTGATGGTTCTTTGAACGAGTGACCCATTTATGTTCAAAGGCGCCTTTTAAAGAGGAAAAAGAACTATTTGAGACCATTTCCTGGCTGAAACAGAATACACCGAGCCATCAGAGGTCATCAACGCCATATTGTCTTTAGATTTTTGCAAAATCTGCTTATATAAACTTGTAACACGGGCATTTCTTTGTGCTATTTACTCATGTACAAAGCTTTACATCCACCGCTCATGCTGCCCACACCAATGAGCTAAAATATGTGACAAGAGAGTTGTGTAAAGAAAACCAATTAATAATGCAGGCGGTGGGGGTGAATCGCTGACGAGGAGTCAACTAAAGGAGGCCAGCAGCCGAGATGGGCTGTTTAATATTTACCCTTTATACTAATCAGAAGAGTATGTTCTCTGTTGACGCTGTTTACGCTCTGTAGCGGCATGGAGGAGCTGGAACGTGAACGGAGGAAGATGAGAAGATCAAGAGACGAGTGGCGCGATGATGAGGGCAGAAAATTGAACGATCAGCTAACAGGCTTTGTTGAATCAAAGGTAGCTGGGGGCATCACAGGAGAAGTGGGGCTGGGGGGGGGGCAGGGATCGATAAGGCCAACAGATAAACACTGTACTCCACCAAAAGAAATGGAAACACGAAAACGTGACCAGAGTTTTGAGACTTCTCGCAAAAACACACAACATGTGCTGCGTGTAAACATGCGCCCAGAGGAATAAATCCCAGGTTGCACTGCCTCCCTGCGTGGTCTGTCTCTCTTAACATGCGGGATTAGGGTGATTTGCTGTGATTAAGCAGCCGCCAGTTAAGTTCAAGCTGGTTTTTGTAATAGTTTAATACGCGGCCGAGGAGACGAGCTTAAATGAGATTGTGGAGTGTGGTCGATTAAGCTCATTAGGCGTTTTGAAGAGGGCAGGCTTCCTCCGATCCCACTTTCCCTGCAATCAGATCAGGGATGAAAATGGGAATTAATTAGGAGGAAGGGATATCCATTGCCGATGTGTGTGAGCTGGAGGCTCAGCTGTTTGCAGCTTTGGACCCGCCCACAAGCAGCACCGGGCGTGTCATAACTCATCGCCCTTTTCAAAAGGTAATATCACTTGGCATAACTGCTGCATCCCCAGAATAATGGGTAACATTTTCTGCTCCACACTGGGCACACACGCTCAGAGAGGACGAGTTTAAACCTCGAAAAATAAGGTAACAATCAGCAGAACGGCTCTTTCTACAGGCAACATGGCTGAGCTGTGCTTGAACTGTCCATCCCATCGCAGAGTGTCACTGAAGACCAGACCAGGGACCTCACGTACAAAGACTTACGTGGAATAATTCAATGAAGTTAATTTTGTCTTGGCATATAATTAACTTTGCTGTTTCGCAGCCGAGTCATACACCATCCTGTGACACTCTGATGAAGGTGGAAGTTTTCCACGGAAACATGTCAGGCAAACAATAACCTAAAAGACTTTTCTGAGATAAAAGAAGCAGTGAAGTTAAAGACTTACAGTACATGTACTTCATTCTCAGTTCTACGTGAAGATCTGCCTACGCAAATAAAAAAAAACAAAAAAAAAACAGATGTATAAAACCGTGCATACGTTGAAATCCATGAATGTTCTCTTAGTACTTCCCAACTGACGTGAAATCAAACAAATGCATGAGCACAACACTCTGCCCTGATTCCTCCCTCTGCTAGATCAATTTTATGGAAGAAACTGCTCATCCAAACAGAAAAGGACAGAAGCAACAAAAATTCACCGACTGAACTTGAGACACTTCTGTCAGACGTTGAAGCTTCTTTCTTACAGTGTAAAGTAGTAAAACTAAATATAGTCAGTGACTATGTGACTAAAGCTGTAGAGCTAGTACGTATGAGCAACTCTATTCTATCGGAAAGTTCATAAGAAAAAAAAAAAAGTCTTCTTCTCACCAGAACACATTTTGGTGTGAACAAGCGAGTTTCATGACTTTATAATTGGCAACTGTCCAATGATAAATCACGTAGCAGTGCAAATCTTGGTCCAGCTTTCGTAACTTTTGTTGTGCACAGGAACTTTTGCACGTGAGACCCCACCTTGATCTGCAAGTCTCGGCTCCATCCCAGTATTTGGGTTTCTTCCAAGGATCTTCCAGCACATTTGGTGAAATTGTTTTTTTTCTTGTACTTCCTGGGACGGTGCCTTGGCGGATGAAAGTCCAAACCTGGGAGACCAGGGTGATATCATAGCCGTAACTGGATTTCTAGAAGAAGGAGCAACTCGAGCACATGAGAAAAGGGAAAAGGGCTCAAACTGAAGAGCAGGACATTAGGACAAGCAGCAGCAACTCAGAGAGGAGATTGACGAGAAGCACCAACCCGAGGGCTTTATTTGTACTGTTTTTAAAGTTTGAAGGAGAGCCACACCTCCTACCAGGTTGTAGAGTAATCACAAGTCACAAATCAAATGTAAAATGTTAAAACCACACATGCATGTTTCTCCATCATGGACTAAAATGTCCTTCACGAAAAGTAAAAGTCCTTAAAGATATATGGAAAGGAAACATTTTTCCAAGCCATTTAATATTACAGCCCCTGTCGCTTTTTCTGGGGTGACCCAGTTTTGCAAACTTCTCATTTGTATGCCGTCCATAGTGACAGGTTCCTGTGACATCACAGACGCAGATCAGAGTGGAGCCATCAAGCCTCCCCATCTTCATCTCCACCTAACCTCAGATCACGCTGCATTTACGGCACCTTTGAAGTGGGTAGCTCAAAGCTTTCCCACAGATTTCAGATAGATCGACGCCCTCCAGAGATGGCGGATGGAGGCGAGTCGGGGCGGTGACTCCGCCCCCAAAACCAGCTGCCATGACAACAGCAGTAAAGGCATGAATGAAAGGGGAGCTTCTGTACTTTGTTGCTGTGCTAATTTGACTTCAGCGTGATGCAGTAAATTCATTAAAACCCCTGGAGATGGTGTCATGGCGTAATCATACACTTGTTCGGTTAATGTTGTTGGTACCACCCATGTTCAGGCAGGATGCAGACAATTACTTTCCTTTAGAAACGCAAACAGATGTTCTTTAACAACGTTATTGCCAAGTCTCCATCCAATTACGATACAAAATCTACAGAAATAAAAGAAAATACAAACTGCACATAGCATGGCATTGTTAAAGATAACTTCTTAGCAGATGGCGCTCGGGAGATGTAAACAGACGCATTTAAACACATGGAGGTGTTTGGCTTTCCCTTTGCGTCTAACCGGCTTTCCAGATCCACTTACGCGTCTTAAATGTTTACATTCAAAACCCTCCGAGAATACTCCAGATGAAGAATGAAACTCATAGCCGTTAATAATTCAGCACAGAATCATGAAGGGTAGTTACAGTGATGAATGCATTATTCAGCAGGAGTGCTGTTGGAGAAGCATCTACAGGCCACTTCAGAGGACCGTCAGCGCCGATTCAAAGCTCTCGCGAAAACAACGCCGGCGCCAGGCAAGCGTCTCTTTGAACTCAACCATCACAAGCCCTCACAGGTTTCATATCGCTAAGTTCTTCAGGGGCTGTACGTTTTGTTCAGTGGTTTAGAGAGTTAAGAGGGAATCTATATCAGATTACAGTCGTCGTCAGTTCATTTAAAATGCTGCTTGTGCAGAATGTGAAACTCTTCAGGCAGTGTGGCTCAATGTTCAGTTTTACTTTGGCAAATGCATTTTGCGCAGCCATCATCATGAAGAAAATGTCTACAAAGCTGGTTAGCGTGTATGGCACATGCTAATCATTTCATGAACTTGCTCCCAAGCATGTCGTCTGAGTGCTTAAAACTCAATTCCAACCCTATAGCACCTTTTTCTCGTCTCACTGTGCTGTGTGAACAGCATAGCAAAGGAACGGTGTCACACTGCTTTTCCTGTCCTAGTCTGTCTTGGGACGTAGTAATAGAGTCATAACCGGAGCAAAATTGGAGCTGTGTGAGTCGGCAATGCAGAAATCCCTTTTCACACTGATATTTCGGTTGTGTCAGGTGAAAGATGCCCAATCGTGGGGGGAATGGGCTCGAATACAGTGTCGTAAACCTTACAGGGAAACCGGGGCAGAGGTGAAACATGGCACCCTCTTGTGACCAAAGACAGGCTGCGACAGATATTGAGCAGTGTCGGAAATCTTATGGATCTACTGACTCGCCAATGAAAATACAACTTTAAACAACGTATTCAGGGCAGGTCCTTCAAACAAATGTGAACCCTAAGACAACAACCTGACCTTTATGAGATTGAGAAAAAGTCACATTTGGTGGAGTTGTGGGAACAGAAGTCAACACTATGAAGACATTACAGTTTGTTGGATATAACGTTTGTAGTTATAGCCTGGGTCACATCATGGTAAACCATGCACTCTTTGCAAAGTTGGCTTCTTCTTGCAATCATGACTGGGAACACATTCCCCTTCGCCAATCATTTTTAAAGTATTATGGGAACTCATAATAATCCTGTGAGCTAGATCTGCCATCTATGAATTGAAGCATTTCAGACTGAATGCAGTAAAAAAAAAATGGGCATGAAGCAGATGCTTCTGGTGGATGGTCTTGTGGATTGTAGTGGCCATGATTCACAACTGCTGACTACTGAGTCCCTCAGCCTCTTTCTCACATTAGGTGCGTTTCCACTAGCGGGAGTTCCGGGTAGATTTTTCAGGGTCGTTTGCACGTGTTTCCATTACCAGGAACGGCCCTGTAACGTGGCCTTCAGGAACTTTTATAGACGCCACCTGGTGGGAGTCTCTGCTGATTGGGTATTCAAAACGCAAGAAATTACATTCAGCCCTCTCACGTGAACTTAAATCATGTGACCACATGTCATTTAAACATTTGGACCAGAGTACAGCCTGTTAGGCTTTTTAATCCGGGCCGCCAGACTCATCCAAATTATAGTAAAAACCTCATTAATTTTCCCCTTTCCCTGTAATGCCCATGTTTCCCCAATAGATGGCGCACCTGCACTCAAACACATTGACTGTTGTTGGTGTGGCTCGTATTTCATTTCTTGTACAAAACAGAAGTAATCTCCAGGTTTGATAAATCACAGTGCGTAGGCTATGCTATTTTAATCTATTTACATTTTCTTCCTTCCAGTATTGTGCAAAATAGTGTGTAAACACCATATCTTGCATATTCCTCGTGACAAACTTAACTGCTTTTTTTGCATAATTGAAAGACAGTCCTCAGTGCAAATCTGTTAATAAATCAGGATGTACATTCATTTGCGTGTCATTACTGTGCTATGAGGTTTGCACACACTTGACTACATGCCATGCTTTTAGTATATCCAGCCCAAACACTCCATCCAAATGCTCCCGGCCCCTCTGTCAAATTGCCTGAGTTAGAGAGTACATGAAAAAAACGATGGATGGTGCCGACGAGTCGGTTCAGGTCTTGCTGTAATATTTCATCAATATTAAGGTCCGGTGGGGGGGTTTCTTTTAATTTCAATCGCTACGGGCGCGGTGTATGTTTAAAAAAAAAAAAAGCAAGTAGTGTCCATTGTTTACGTGTTTTTTCTTCTTTTCATTCTTCTGCTGGCGGCTTGCGAAATGCAAAAAAATGAGCGTTACCGCCGCCTGGTGCTCGGCGGAGCTATTTTTTCAGTCAAAGGTTCTCGTGTGACGCTACAGTGTAGTGGAAACGCGCCTGCTGAAGGGGCCGAGGACACGCCTGTTAGAGGTTCCTGTCTGGCAAATTTACCCAGAACTAAAAAAAAAAAAACTAAAAAAAAAACTGTTGTTTTTACAGGAAAATTTGCGGTGTTTCATTAAAAGTACAGCATAAATTTGTAAAGTGATTTACATATTTTTTTATTTTTCAAAACAACTGACTAAAAATATAATTTTTACAATATTTGCATGTCAAATTAACAAAATTTATTAGATATGAGTATTACAGTATTTCTCTTTTTTTTTAACCAATATTTGTAGTTTTCACAAATAAATTTGATTATAATCACATGTTGTTGTAAATATAACAAAACATTCTGTTTAATAGTTAAAAGTTTACTGTGATTTAAACAAAAAATATATGTTTTTGGGTTTACAATACTTTTCTGTATGGATTTTACATAGTTTTTATGTAAATTTCACAGTCATTTTTTACAGTGTGGTCCAGTCCAGGTAATTATCACGTAAGATCAAGATTACTGTTACTGTTAGCTGAGGCAGCAGCATTGCAGCCATATTTCTGAAGTAAATCTATTTTCTGAATTTCCCCCCCTTAGTTAATATAAAGAAGCTTAGTTTACCTCACCCCCCCCCTCTTTTTGCTCCGTGATTCATTATCTTACCCTTTTCAGGTACAAAGCCACAGTTCTGTTGTGCATCTTCACTCATTTGACCTTTCAGTTCTGTATATTTATGATATTAAGTAATATTCTCCCACGATGCCCTTAATGTACCAGATTGTGCAGAAAATGTAGTTATTAAATACTACTTTGGGGTCAGATTCGTGTGTAAATGGTGCATCTATGAATAAAATACATGTCAGAACTAATTGAAGCAGACAAAAAAAGTGACACCTCCAGGGTTCGGTCCAGTTTCACCGTCTAGTTCATCTATTTCTGCCTTTCAACCTACTGACTCCAGAACGTGCATGTCTTCGTGTCTCCAGATGGTTAATGATTACCGAAGAAATGAAAACATCTGGTTGCAAATTAATCTCTGAGATAAAGATGGATATTTAGAGCAACAATTAAAAAAAAAAAAAACAGTAGCCGCAGTAATTAGGAGGTATGAAACGATAATCAGAGCCGCGTTGGCTGACCTCGTCAGTGACCCAGCAACCAGTGTGGTACCTGCACAGTCTGTCTCAGAGAAACGGGGAAGTCCTTCATTCTTGGCAAGCAGTACATCAATAAAAACTGGAGTTGCCATGACAACCCAGGTAGTGTGAAGGACACAGTAACTTCAAACTCCATGAACTGTAATCGTGCCCTTCAGGACAATTAAACCTTATTGAAAAAGTATGAAAAGAAAAACTGTCACAAAGGAATATTCTTTATACATTTTCACACGTCATTTGATGGCTTTGAGTCGAGCTTCGGACTTCATGGACACTTCCTCCGTTATACGAATGTTAATGCTTTCACACATCGTAATAAAGTTGTCATAAAACAAACCTACTTTAAAAAGGTTAGTTGTCAAGGTTGATGTTTTGAGAGAAAACACAGTCGAATGCTTAAAATAGATAAAAAGTAAGGGCTGAGCAGCAACACCTGACATGACGTGATGCATTACCATCCATCCATTTTCTATCCCAACTGTCGCCTAAATGTTTAAAAGAAAAAAAAAAAACCGAGAGGGGATGGATCTGTCAGAGCTGTCATGGGGTGAGAATTAAGGTAGCGCCTAGACGGGTGGCTAGTCCATCACTGGCCCACAGAGACAAATGAGACAACCGGACATCTTCACACCAACACCTTCGGTCAATTTACAAATCACCAAAATATCCCTTTTCGTGGCCTGAGGGAGGAAGCTGGAGTACACAGAGAAGTCTGGAGAGAACAACCTCTGCTCATCGGAGACTTACACCAGGAAGCTTTTCGCTTTGAGGTGACACTGCTAACTACCACATGTTCCTTCAGGGGGATAAACTGCGCTCCTCGGTCACACGAGGCGAAGATAAATCTGAATGCCTGAGTGAGATTCAGCAAAGTTGGACCGAATCTAACTTGGACACGGACCAGAGTTCCACCAGTAACGGCAAAGTCGGAGGCTGCTTTTAAACTGCAGGTAATGCCACATTTTAACTTTTATATATATATATAAAAAAAAAAGCAAAGTTATTTAGACCAGTGGTTCTCAACCTTTTTGGGGTCCTGGACCCCCTGCAAATTTGTGATCAACTCCTAAAGTCTCTTTTTGCCGTCTGTTTTCTTTTTCTTTTCCGGTGGCTCAGAGTCTGCTACGTTCGGAACAAGCGGTCTTTTATTTAACACGAGCTGTCGTCGTCGTCTACTTCTTTTTACTTCTTCTTCTTTGTGTTTCTGTGCTTATCGTGTTATTTGTTTTTGTTTAACAATTATTTCAATTTCGAGTGCTAATTCGAACTTTGCAGGTTAATGAGCATTCCCCCAACAGCAAATATTTCACAATAAAAGCATTTTGAAGAACTGAAGGGTGTATGCCACTGAAATTAGGGGGCTCATAATTTGAAAATGATGCAGATGGTGTTACGTTTGTATCAACAATGTCATGCAGTAACTTCAACAATGCAAATGGGTGCAAGTTTTCTTATTAAAATAAAACGAATGACACTTGTAAAGAGTAAAAGAAGGTCATGTGACCCTCTGTAGTTTAGGTAGATAAAGGTCTTGGTCGAATTTGTTTAAAATAATCTATTTCTATTAATGTCAGACGATCTTTTTAAAAATATATTTTATTATCAGGGACCCCTAGGGGTCCGTGGACCCCCGGTTGAGGATCACTGACTTAGACCATCCCTGACGAGTGACCCATATCTGCAGCAACACTGGCTACCAGCTGGTGAAGCCATGTGCAGGATGGGTTACCAACCTGGAAGAAGTTGGACGGCGAGAGAAAAACCGGCACATGCTTCCATTCGAGTGCTCGCAAGCATCGTCAGAGGTCCGTCCCGTTTACACCGTCATGTAAACTTTAACTGCTACAACAGGAGCCGCCTCATCCTTGGAGGTCAGAACAGCATGAAGTTTGCTCGTGTTTACATCTCCCACCACCAGTGCATTAAGAGGAAAAACATCTGAACCCGTTCAGTTCTGGATGTTTTTGAGACAGGGTTAGGGGTTAGGGTTAACACTGCCAACGACCACATCACCATGACGACCCTTTTAAGCTTTCAATAATATAATTTTCAGTATTATTACCTGAAGTTTGCGTCGACAGAGCATTATAGCACTTTTCCACTAGTACCTACTCAGCTCGGCTCGCCTCCACTCGGTTTGGTACTTTCCCACTAGGGGTCTAACGTGCCGAGTAGATACTTTTCTGTATCTATTCTGCTGAGGTTCTAAGCGGCTGAGTCGGCTGTATCTGACATCATCACACTACAGACCACCGATTGGTCGGGGGGTTGGAGTCAGACGTCTGAGTCAGGATGTGACATCGGTAAAAGAGCAACTCTGATGGCGGCTTCTGGTTCATTTTATTCGACAGGCAATGGCAGCGCAAAAGTCTGTTTCATGATCCAACTCTGAAGTGCAGATGTTCATAAACCTGGTGGCTGAGGAGAGAATTAAAAAGGGATCTAGACGGGCGATAAGGAATGACCAGATCTACCAGGAGCTCTGTCACTTCATAGCTGCTCGCAGCTACCAACGGAGTTTTCAACAACACCGAGACAAATAAAGAAAAATTTAAAAGCGCAGCCACTTGAAGCTTCTCTCATTTTTTAACTTTATATCGAACACAAGCCACAGACCCAGCAGCACATCTATCATCTACTCCAGGTTCTACATCTTTAGTGTTGTTGTTTTCTTAGTTTAGATCACACAATCAAATACGTCACAGCAGCTTCTCCAACCTCCTACTTCTGCTCCAGGTGCTGGATTGTTCTGGAAAAGGCCGAGCTGAGATGAGTAGAGCCGAGTAGGTACTAGTGGAAAAGTGCCATTAGTTTGAAGTACGGTGATCAGGCTCGTCTTTGTTGAGTTTCCTTTAAAGGAGTTTTCATCCGACTGCATCTACACAGCACTCCGCCTGCTGTCCGGCATCACAGCCATCGTGGCTCCATTCCGAATTTGCATTTCTTATTTAAAGTAATTACATGTACCATATAAACCCTTGCATTCAAACGTGCCCGAGGACATCTCGTGTTTACGGTACTGCGCCGATCCCCCACCTGTGCACTGCAGACGCTGCTTTAATGCCACAAATTCATTAGAACATTAATCACTTGTAAAGATGAACAACACTTTAAGCCACTGATATCAAACGGAGGTAATTGCCTTCGCAGATCTGTGCAGATGCTACCGAACTTCTCGCAGCGCAGCAGTCAAAGAGATCTTTAATTTTCCACCCTATTTTTGAAGTCAATTCCCTCGTCTCTTCCCGGTTCACATTTTGTTCACTCCACCTTCTGCTGCTGCCGAGCCAGGTGTTTGGAGGAGGCAGAGCCGTGAGGGATGTGTCTGGACACATTTTACCCAGTTAAGATGTTTCTATGACAACAGCAACATCAAACTGATTAGGCAGACCATTTGGTAGTCAATGTGGGTCATTTCAGAGTCTGCTTCAGACACACTGAGACCTGTTTCCTGTTTTGAGACCTGATTCCTTTCCCCACCAATTGAAAATGAATATGTTAAATTTGGGTTTAAAAAAGGAAAGTAAACAGTAGCTCCTCAGAAGAGCTGCTACAAACCTCAGCGGTCCAGCTGTGTACTTAACACTGATGTTTGTAATATATTATGTATTAAGCAAACTCCTTTCAAGAGCGAGGCTGTTTACAGTAATTCTCTACAAGCTGCTGATGAGTATAAAGATGTCCTTCAGGGTAGAAAAAAAGTATCTCATCACAGAATGGGGGGGATTTCACTTTACATTAAGTAGAGAGTCACATGCAAAGGAGCTTTAATGAGCGGCTGCGAGGAGTTTGTGAAATCCTCCATCAGGCTGGATTGCTGCGGAAGCCGCGTTCTTCCTCAGAGAGGAACGAAGAAACAGGCTCATCGTGGCTTCAGCCTCTAATCATTCTTTAAACTACATTTGATCTCAGCCTTAAAGGAACATCCCGGAGATTACACAACCTCAGGTTTATTAGTAGATGGTAAGGACTGTAAACTTTCATCAGGGACAAAACAACATGAATTGAAGCAGTTTTGAGTGGGAATTGAATATCAGCACAAGGGGCAACAGAGCTATGTTCAACTACTCTGGTACTTTGAATGTCGGGCAAGACTCAAACATGTCCTTCCACTTAAGTAGGACAATCAATCAAACTTTATTGATATAGCACTGTACAACAACTCAATAGGGGGCAAAGTGCTTCACACTTGAAACAAGGAAAACCAGAGCAGGCTTTAGTACCATCAGATGAAAGGTCAATTAGCAATAAGAAGAAAATAAAGTTCTACAATTATTTAAAGAGTGAAAATATGAAAAGTCAGGTGGCATTGACTTCCTAAATTCAGGGGCTGAAGCAGCAAATGTCCGATGGCCCCGCTGCTTGTGCCAGGACCCGGGGATGGTTAGCAGCATTAAAGCAGAAACCACAGAGCTCTGCTGGGACGGTGGATAGTTAAAAGTCCAGATAGATAAGGTGGAGCGAGGCCATTAAGAGCTTTAAAAAGAAGCATTAAAATGTTTTAAATCAATACCATGGTGAACCGGGAGCCCATAAAGAGAGTATAAAACTGCATAAACGAGTTAAAAGATGAGCACTTGCATCTTCTACCAGTTGCAGACAAAGTGGGAATTATATAACACCAGTGTAAAATGTGTTGGAGGGATCAATTCCTGGGCTGATTAAAGGGTACTTTGTTTTTTTTACCAGATCATTGCGGAACAGGAAGGGCTTCGTTTTGGCCAAAAGATGAAGCTGGCAAAAGCATACTTAAAAACAGCATCAATTTGTTAGCCACATTTTAATTCCCTGACAAAACACTCCACTAAATGTTTCACCGCTTGACTGACACTTACTGTAAGTTAGGCTGTGCATTAGGGTGTAAATACCGTACCAAAGATACCAAACAGTAAGTATTCAGTTTTACTTTCATTCAATTGAAGAAGGTTTCACGATAACCAATGCTCTCTAATCAGCTAGCCAGCTATGCAGAAAATCAAGAGCAGGTTCAGCATTTGGGAGCACCGGTATGTAGACATGGCCGTCATCAGCATATAAAATGAAAAGAAAGATTATGCTTAGCAAAAATAAAGCCAAGCGGTAGCATACACAGTGAGAAAAGGTCAGGAGCCAGAATAGAACCTTGTGGAACACCAGAGGGGCAGTGGAGGGTGAAAAGTTGTAATCATAACAACAAAGCTCCTACAAGTGATCGATGTGGATGAAATAAAAGTTTGGGACTTTTTTTTTACTTTTTAGGCTGAACATCACATCCTGAAGGGATTTAATTTGGGTGGGAGTCATTAATCGGAATTTAATCTGTAAAATATAAATGGGGAAATTAATGAAACATCCCATCTGAATTAATAACACCATGATTGCGAAAAAGCCTGTTGTTCAGATTTAGAGTAAGGCTAATAGCAGGAATATGGCTTAGATCCATCCATCTTGTTAGTGTCCTGCAAAACAAAACATAACCCTTAACTCAGGCCACGCCCACACTTTTAATATTAAACCAATCCAGATCTACATTAGTGCACTGACCCCACGTCAGAAAGATCTCCACTCACTTTATAGCACCATAAATGGCTTTGCTAGAAATAACCTCTGTTGCAGATCGTAATGGCTCTCTTCACATGCATGCAGATGTGCATGTAGACGGTTGTTTTAGTATTAAAGTGAAACATTTGCTGAATAACCGCTGATCCATCAGCAAAGTCAGCAGCTCCTGCTTTTCCATCTCCACATCAGTGAGCCTCATCCGAAGCTTGGAAAAGTCAAGCAGGGATACCACAATGGCCAAATAAACAAACAATCATGTCACAAATGTGTGCATGTACCTCGTTGTTCGCTTTTGGTTCTGTCCACCCACATTAGACCACAACAAAACGGGGTCTGCAGTGGAGCACAAAGAACTTCCTGGAGTAGTGAAAATGGCAGGTCTACAGTAACTGTCAAAAGAGATGGTTTTTAAAAACACACTAATTAGGACGTGCATTTATGAGGACAAAAGGAGAAGTGCAAATGGGATCCACGCAACATGCTGCAGACATAACATGTAAACGCCAAAAGCTTAACATGGCCATGTCACCGCAGTTTCTCCAAATAGTGAATCGTGGTATTAGGAATCTTCACATCTCATGGTCAAAACCTGAGCTTGAGTCAGTTTCCGTTAGTTGTTCTAAACCAGCGGTCTTCAACCCTGGTCCTCGGGATCCCCCTGTCCTGCATGTTTTAGATGTTTCCCTGCATCATCACACCTGATTCTAATTAATGGCCAACATCAGCTTGTCATCAAGGTCTGGACACTAGGCCGGATTATCCATATACTGAACCGGGGGAGCACCCGGGTCACAAAATCAAATGACTAACTGGACCATATATGTCATATTTTGTTATTTTTAATATATATTTGCTGGAAGAGGAGCAAACAGGTACAGCAGTAACCAATGATATAATAATAATAATAATAAAATAAAAGAGAAATGTGTTTGCATGAGAGCCTTAACAACTTAACAACCTTAAAAGGAGCTTGAGGCAGGATTGAGGCAGGATTTATGAAAAAAATTCGTAAACGTTTTAAGTTTTCTAGTAATAAGGTCAGATGAAGCGTTCCAAACAAAAACGAATGAGCCCTCTAGCGTATCTCTCCGTTGCCTTGAACAGGCTGTGTGCTGCAAAATGTGCTGCAATTGTGACCGGAATTTCCCGCGCTGTCCTGCAGATGTGACGTCAAATGACGCTGCATGCACGTTTTCCCCGTTCGCCCGTGCCGGCTTCACTGTTGGCAGCAGTACCCCCGACGGCCGTCGTGGTGAAGGGTGGCGCTAGAGAGTCTCATTTCTTAAAAGGAGCCTCATGCTCCTTTAAATGTAACAGCCTACACATTGCTATTTTATTAATGTGCTGCTCCCTACCTTCACATCAGCTTATTCAGTAGGCCTGTTTGATTGTTTAGTCATATGCTGTAATAGTTTTGCATGTAGTCCTCACACAGGCCATATATGATGGAAATGATGATAGTTAACATGTTTTGTTACGTTGGCATGTGAGTTACATTCTGATTGGAGCATCAGTGTAGTCTGGCATTTGTAGACTATCTGTGGTGTTACTCTTAGTTGGTTGCTTGTCTTACAGTACATGTATTTGTAGTATGAGGGTTGAGCATGGATTTCTTCAGCAATACGTTAATGTAAATCTATGGTCTTTATAACCATAGTAAATTTCCCCTTTTTTACTGTAAAATGTGGGAGGAGGGGGGCACTTCAAGTGTGGTCACCCTGGGGAACCACACTGAGTTAATCCGGGTCTGTCTGGACAAGTGTGTTAATGACACAGTCCTTTGTATCAGGGTGTGCTGAAGCAGGGAAACATCTAAAACATGCAGAACCGGGGGTCCTGAGGACCAGGGTTGAAGACCACTGCCCTAAACGATTAACCCTTGTACTGTCTTTGGGTCAAAAGGACCCAATTCTTATTTCCTTCTTTCCTCCTGCCATGCTCTCTCCTTCCTTCTTCCTTTCCTCTTTTCCTCCTTTTTTACCTTCCTTTACTCCCTTTTCTGCCTACCTCCCTTTCCTCATTTGTTCCTTTATTACCTTTTTTGCTTTTCCTTCCTTCTTTCCTTATTTTCTCCATTCCTTCCTTCCCTTCTTTCCTTTTCTCCATTCCTTCCTCCCTCCCTTCTTTCATTTTCTCCCTTCGTTCCTTCCTTTCTCCCTCCCTTCCATCTTTTCTCCCTTCTTTACTCCCTTTCTTACTTCCTTCCTTCTTTCCTCCTTTCTCCTTTCTTCCGTCTTTTCTCCCTTCACCCTCCCTTGACCCAAAGACAGCACAAGGGTTAAAGGCAAAAAATAATTTTCATTACTGAGAGGAAGTTTCCTTCTATGGACTCCAGGTCATATGTTATAATACATAAAAGACGTAAACATCGCTTGATGTGGCTCATTCTAGCCGATCATCTCTCCGTTTCGTTCCTGCTGAAGCAGAGAAGGACAGAGCCGACAGTGGACCAGACGTAGTCCAATTACCTCGTCTAAGGACACACATGCACACGTCCACACACAGCCATGTATTCACACTCCGCAACATGTAATCATGTTGCAAACATTATAACAGGTTTTTTTGTGCAAATAAAACACTATAATGATATTGTTGCAACAATTCTTTCCTCCTCTCTGTGTTCTCCTCCCTGACCTTCTCCTCGGGTCCTTTGTAGGATTTGGTCTAAATGCTGTTATTTAATATTGAGATGGGTACAGTGTAAAATAATTGTCTCATTCCTGATGGGGGCCAACAAAGTGTCTCAGAGTTTAGAGACAGACGATAAAACCGCAGGAGAGACCCTTGAAAATGTGATCAACCTGTATCTTACACAAACCTCTGGCTGAGAAAAATGCACCATTTCTGGGGGTAGATCAGCATATTTGGGAATGCTAATACTGCGGTTTTCAACCTCCCCCAGACCATTATGTGGATGGTTTTATTTAAAAGTATTCATACATTAGCATTAAATAACACTGCACTCCTTTAAGTTAATCTGGTAACGATGCAACATGCAGAACTGATGTTTCCACGCTAGGTGACTCAGACTCATTTTCCGAGTGCACAAAGATGCAACACATGCGTGGCGATTAAATACACAAGCCCCAGACACACAAATCACTTTCAAAAAGGGACTTTTCTTTGTGTGCTGCCTCCTTTTTGTACATGAACGACTCAGACGGAATAGCAGGGTATTTGTGATGTACTTTTGCTCCAATTTGGGAGGTGGAAGCAGAGACGAACAAAAGAGCCGAGCCGTGCGCACCGAGAATAAACCGAGGTGGGGAAATATCAACAGCCTAACAAGAACAGCTCTCTTAGTGCAAAAAGGGTATTTGTCTGTTGTATTGCTGGAAAAACAAAGCCATGGCAGGAGAAATGGAGTGCGACGGTAACAAGCCCACATGCCTGCTTTGAGAACGCGCGTGATGCGAGGAATGCTCATTACAGCTGCCGATGCCGCGGTACAGCCACACCAGCCCTAACAAGTGAAGATAATTTGATATTTTGATGCCATTAAGAGAGAAAAACACACATGGTTTGTCCTACAGACGCATGTACGGTAATTGTCAGGGAAAGTGGACTTTTGAATTCATCCTACACAGGCTGTTGCCTCGGCAACTTATTAATGGACCGTCTGCAGTTCCTGTCAGTTTTCTCCTGTCAAAAACATGACAAGTCTGTCTTGATTTTGGTGACGGTACTGTAGGAGGTGTGATTTTTCTTTTTCTGTGTTTCCCAGATAATTTATGTCAAAGTGATGTAGGACCGAAACAGAATCAAAAATGTAAGTGCTGGATGGTAGTTTTCAGTTTATGTCTCAGTACAGGGTTTGACAAATGCTGGAATTAATGTTTCATCACAGGGGGTGAAGATAAATATGAATAAAGATAAAAAAAAAAGTGATTTTCAGATTAATTATTCAAAGAGAGTTGAGTCACTTTGTTAGTATTTCACTGCTAAAAAGACTGAAGATGACAAAATTAAAGCAGAAAGACAGGTGCACAGCTCCGTCATAATCAAGTCTGCAGATGAACCGAGCTCCCAACAAAGAACTATTATTCAAAGTGAATCCAAATACCCAAATTCAGTGAATACATTCAGTTTGATAAAATTAAAAGGGATATGAAATTCATAATGCATTTTTATCCCAATGCCTGTAATTTTCTGCAAAATTAATGTTGTAAAATGAATCGACATACATTAGAGCTTATACGCATAAGAAAGTTGCTTTCAGATTGCTTTTATTAACAGCAAAAGAGATTGCTAAATAAAGAAAAATAGATTTTCTATCTATTTTTAAAACATGTATGATGCAGGATTTACAATTCAAGAACTGAACCTTTTGTGTCACATGTAACATCAAACCTGCAGTAGAAGAATGAACTTGTGATTAAACTTGCGTTTTGTTTCGGCAGAAGAGGAAGCATCCAGTAATAAAGAGTTTAAGCTTTAATTACACTTTGAGGCGGCTTGAAGGAAGGATTTGAGTTGAAAACGGCATATCTGAAGAGTTATGAGAAGAGTTTTCTGTTCAGGGGTCGAAGCAGAAAACTGTTGGAACTTGTAAACCGTTGAACTGTTGGATCTCATGTTTCTGAGGACTATTAAGCCCCGTTTCCACTGAGCGGTTCGGTCTGGTTCAGAATGGTCCAGTCAAATTCAGGTGAGCTTTTCCACTACAAGTCAGACCGCCGCAGCACATGCGGGGTGTGCACCAAACACCTAGCGTGGCGTCATAGAACTGTGGCGAGAAAAAAAAAGTGCAGCTACCATGGAGACGCTAACAACTGCAACAATGGAGGTCATCCAGCAGCTCGTTTTTGTTACGCTTGGCTTTTGGTAGTTTGTCTGTACAATCCACGCCACGCTTTTTGAGAGAAAATTGCAGGCGACTCGTGTTGGTTTCACGCTTGCTTTTGTTGGGGTAATGACGTTTTCTGTCCGCCAATCAACAGATTGTATCATGTGACCTGCCCTTGCTATACCAGGACATTTTTCTATGGACCTACAAATAACGGGGGCCCAAAACTGGTACGGTATGGTTGAGTTTAATGGGACCATTTTACATACAAAATACAGGACCGGACTGTACCGCTCAATGAAAATGGGGCTTTATTATAGTTTGGGCAGCCAAGAATTATACATCTCACAATAATACCGATACCAAACTTGGTATTTATATCCCAGTTCGCAAAGTGACCTTTGATGATAAACGGAGTTTAATACGACTAGATCCTAGTCCTATAATGAGAAAATATTCATTTTGGTAATCGAGAACCGCATGGGCTACGAAAAAAACAATCTTCAGATTCCAAATTAAACCCACCCATAACTACCATGATCAAACATGATCAACACTTAACCCGTTGACACCGAAAGTGCCTATTTGGTAACTTTTCAAAATAGCTGCTCAACAGTTGATCAAATTTCAGCTCCAATATTTACAAAAGTGAAACGTTGATCTATAGACTCAGTTATAAGGGCGTGTTGAAACAATGAACCATATCTGAATCCAAGTAGCCAGTAGGAGGCGTTATGAGATTCATGCTGTTCACAATGTTGAAAATTGTATAGAGTAAAATTATTTCAAATTCAGCGCACCACTTACATCGTTAGCACCCTGAATATTACCAACATCTTCAAAAAGCTGAAAATGAAAGTAAAACAGAAGATTGAGGTCGTTTGCATGCTTCATGTAAAGTTCATAAGTTTCAAAATTAGTCATAAAACGTGTGGTCCAAAGTGACTTCCTGGATCATCTGCACAAAACAGAACTGAGTGAACTAACAATTCTTCATTGTCATTCTACAAGATTCACAGCACGACTGGATAAATGTTGATTGGAGAAGTCAGCCAGCCATGAGTTTGTTTTGTGGTGAAATTGTTTGGATTCAGAGGAGCATCGTTTTGTACCTTTGAGTACCTTAATCCCACCGAATGCATTTACTTTCCCAGATGGACATGCACATCAACATGACAAGTACAAAAACTCCATGGAGTTGACTGGCTTTCTGCCTTTGTATTTGAAATACAAAAGAACATTTGAGCTGACCAGTCCTATTCCCAATCATTTCCATTACAACTGAAATTGTGTTTCGGTATTTTATTGGAGATTTCAACATATTAAAAGGGTTGCGAAGGATGAGAGGAAAGTTGAGAGAGAAAGAAGGGTGTCATGGGAGTTGCGTCTCTGTAGTCTGTTCTGATGGATGGCCTTGCCTTGCAGCGCAGCCACTTAAAGCTCTGCTTCAAAGAGCTGGCATCTTGCATGAACACATGCTCACAAAGGGCATTACACTCACATTGCATCCATTTCCTGCAGACTTATTCTAACCTTGACTCTGACAGCTACTTGCCCTGAATTTTACCCAATCAACCTCGCACCAAGAAACCACTTTCACCTTAAAATGTATACATTTAACAGTATATACATATTTTTAAGACAAATAGATTGGTGGGGGTGGGGCTTATATTTGCTAAAAGGCCCCTTACAGTTCTGGGGTGATGTAAACATAGCAAAGCATGTGAATTTGTTTACCAGCCGTAGTCCAGTAAAATCGGCAAAGAAAGCGAAGCCTGCATGCAAGTTATAGAAGCGTGCTAAAACAATGAAAACTGGACAAAAATCAAGCAAACCCCTGGCTAACTGGAACAGAGACCACTGAGACAAGTCAACTAAATTTCCTTTTCAAAACCTGGAGCCACCCAGCACAAAACCCTGGTCATGCTACAGTCTATACAGGAACTGGCGTAGCAGACAAGTTGCACTTGGAAATCAGTCAGGTTTTGGTCCAGATCAAGGGTTGCCAGGTTTGCTGACAACCCATGAATACAAAAAGTGCACAGGGTCAGGTGTCAGAATCACGTTTATTGGGTTTGGGAAGTTTGAACATGCCAGGCAGGGAATTTGACTCGTTATTTCGCTCACTGTACACTAAAACAAATAAATTAACTACAGACACCTGAAGTTAGTGTGAGGTTGGAACATTGTATTCCAACATTTGATTATAATTAGATTATGATACAGATTTGAAAATTGGGTTTACTCTAAAAACCTAACGTTGGCTTGGTGTATAATTACAGTAAGGTAATGTTAACTAAATGTTGGATGATGGTTGCTTGCAGTACTACATAATTAGTTATCTACCGTTGCAACCCGTATCCAACAAAGGCCCGACTTTAATATTTCAGCTGAACGGTCCGACTATTTTTGAGTGCAGCGTAAAACATTAAATTGGTTTGAGGTCAGTAAGCACAACAAAATTCGGATTATAGGGCGCACTGCCGGGGAAAATTAGGATTTTAAGTGCCTTATAGTACTGAACATACAGTATAGCCAGGACTGACGAGACACAGGTGCAAACAATCTGGGCAGATGAGAAAAAGGGAAGTCAGACTAAGAACTCAATACAAGGGCAGAGACTTTCAAAATAAAACGTGAACAATTATAAACCCAAAACCATGACAATGCAACAGTTTGCATTACTGTTACTGTTTCTCTTTTTTACTGTGTAACAAAGAAAAAACATCCAGGTTCAACAGTGACTGTGTTTACATGCAGTCAATAACCCTTTTAAAACCCGAATATTGGCAATAACCCGGATTAGCACGGCCATGTAAACACCAATAACCCCTTTGAATAACCCGAATTTGCTAATATTCTGGTTTTTAAAAACCCGAATATGACCACTGGGTTACTCCTTTTAAAACCCGAATATTGGGTCATGTAAACGCCAAACGGAATATCCCCATCAAACGGAACATGAATTTGTTTTCTGCGCATGCTGTTCACATGGAATCCTGGTCTTTTGAGTCCAGGAAGTTCTTATAAACACGGAGAAACGCAAGACCAGGAGGAGACTAATCACTTCTTAAATGTAATGAAGGATATGAACATTTTGGCATTTGTACAGTAGACGGTAGAAAGTACGGGGATAGCGAGATTTACAAGAAGGTGAGCGAAAACTTGCCCGAAGCAGCATTTGTTTTGAATTTGGATACAGGAAGAAGAAGCGGAAATGACGCTAATTGCGTCATCACGTTCTTCGCACGTCGCTGGTTTGATTGAGATATCCCGAATGACTAATCACCATGTATACAGGGATAACCCTGTTTACTCACGCATGTAAACGGAATATTCCGAAAGTTTCAGTAACCGGAATATTAGCAATAACCCGAATTTTGACTGCATGTAAACGTAGTCAGTGTTTATTGAATAGAAGCAGCTGCAACTGCCGTTACCCAGCTTGATGACGTACATCAACACAGGAAGGAGCAGCATCTTAGATTGTACCAGCAGCTCTCACCAGCCCCGAGCTCAGGCAAAACAGACAAATAATTGATACACTAGACAGCAGCATGACAGAGATGATAGAGATGCTGAAGACGTTGTGAAGCTGCTGACTCCTTTGAAGACAGCTACCAGCGTCTTAAGTGAGGACGGGAACCCCACAGGGTCCCACAATACGCCTCTGAGGACCATGATTGAACAAAGCATGACAACAAATGATGGCGATTCCATCACTGTGACAAACAAATAGCGTAATCCCAAGTAATATTTCAGGCAGATACAGCAGGGATGTTTAAACCCGGCAGCCAGCACGAGGCCGTCTTCCTGAGGGTACAGAAGAAAGAAAGCCAAACAGTTGCAGCAAAATCAGGTATTCATCACTTTACATTGTTTTCCCTCTTTTCTGTACATGTGTAACAAAGTCTTCTAACTACTCCATTCATTTTCTCAACTGAAAAACATCCATGGATATGAAGTGTTTAAGAAAGACTAGAGCGCACGCTGACGGGGAGATTAGATTGTAAATCTTTATAAAGATAAGCGCCCGTGTTTCTGCTGTCTAAAGGCCAGTACTGGAGTTGAGGGGGAATGAGGGGGGATGGCATCCACCCCTGAAATAAAAACGGTCCAAATCATCCCTCCTGTAAAACTGCCATCCCCCCTTTCCATCCCTTATGTCATTTCATCAATGAATGTGGTATTATTGCTATTTCAACATTTAGAGTCATCACCAGAAAAATAACACCAGAAAAATAACTTATTTGACAATTTTCACCTGTTTCAAGTAAATGTTCACTTGAAATAAGTAGGAAAATCTACCAGTGGGACAAGATTTATATTACAAGCAAAAAAATCTTGTTCCACTGGCAGATTTTTCTACTTATTTCAAGTGAAAATCTACTTGAAACAGGTGAACATTGTTGTTTTTTCCAGTGATGAGTCTTGTTTTAAGTGTAATGAGATTTCTTTACTAAAATTAGACATTTTAACTAGAAATAAGACAAATATTCTTGTTAAGATTTTGAGTTTTTGCAGTGATCCATTTAACTTATCCTATGAAGGACAGAGTCATATTGATAAGTTCAGAAAACTGTTTTTTATTGTTATGTTTTGATGTATTTGATGTCAGCCCAGTGGATATTTAAAGCTTACAGAAGGCTGCATTTAACTGCTGCTATGTCATTCCTGCAGTATTTCTGCAGCTGTTTTGGTCACTGCTTTATTTTTTTTATTTTATTTTTTTTTTAAACCTTGTCTGCACACATATTAATGATTGATACCATGACGGTAGAAACCAAAGGTATATATATGTGCATTATTACTATATTTAATATATATACGTTAATATATATACCGGTATGCGTACACATACATAAATATACACATACAAACCCAGTGATTTTTTTTTTATTTATTTTTTTATTTGTAATATATTATATTATTTGTATTCAGCACAAATTATCTGTCCCCATATGATAAAATCCACCATCCCCCCTGATCTATTTTTGCAACTTGAGTACTGCTAAAGGCCACAGAAGAGGAGAGTTAAAAAGGGAGACGACGACCCCACCCACGGAGCAGAGGGGGGTCTGGGAGCTGAGCTGGAAGAGACAGAACCTGCTGGAGGACTCTACTGACCCACAACGGTCCGGGTCAGAATAGATCAGGACTGAAAGTGAACGCTAGAAAGGAGGCCGCTGTCACGGTCTGCAGCTTCCCTCTGAAGGTGGCCAGAAGAGCGCTCTCAGTATTCTTTACCACCTTCCTTTTTCTTCCCCTGCAACTTTTGTTCCAACTCAACGTGTCTTTTCAACTGCAGGAGACTCTTACATGCTTATATTTTTGACTGAGAACTTGGTGGATAAAATGTTTTCCACACACTGTTTTTGCATTGACAGCTTTCATCGACGAAAATTATGACTAAATATCGGTATCAACGAACCTTTATCACCTGAGGAAAACGAGACGAGATGCAACGAAAATGCTGGTCATGTGACTATAACGATAATTAAATGTATAATGCAATATCGTAGAGGACTAGAAATCAGACTAAAATGTAGATTACAAAATAAAAAAACTGCTAAAATGTGACGAAATGTTCTAACAAAGATCCTTAATGTCCATGTTTTCAAACAAAGTTCCATAGAGAAACGCTGGGATCTGCTCTGGGGCTGGGAGAAGAAGAAGATCCATCTTTGGATACACTTTCCTACATAGACGTGGAAAAGAAAACCCAACGTGTCGTTGAAAAAGAAAAAGATGGGGAGAAATGCGGAAAAATAAATATGTTGTAAACTCAAATTAGAGTCTTCTGTATCTGGAATGCATGTATTCTTGAGTCTATAAGGTAACAATAATATAATAATAAGATAACCTTGTTTGAATTGTAAAATGGGTTTGGCTAAATACAATCTTTGACTAAAACGAGACAGTTCTAACTAAAATAAGACTAAAATGCTCAGACTTTTAGTCGACTGAAAGTTGACATGACTAAAAGGAGAATGAACGTGACTAAAACTAATAAAAACTAAAATGATAGCTTGACCCAAAGACTAGACTAAAACTAGAACTGAAACAGGCCGCCAGAAACAACACTAGCCTGTACTTTAAATGAAAGTAAATGTTGCTCTGTGCAGGAAAGGACGGAGATGATTACTTCTTCAGAAGACTGGCGTCCGTCAACATCTGCAAAGAGATGCTGCAGATGTTCTACCCGACTGTTGTGGAGACTCTTCCATGCAGCGGCGTGCAGGGGAGGCAGGACAAACTGGTGAGGAGGGCAGGCTTTTGTGGCACAGACCCGGGCAGTGTGACATCTGTGGCGGGGCGACGGCCGCTGAGCAGGTTCCTGTCCATCACGGACGACGACAGCATCCTCTCAGGGCAGAGGAGCAGCGTCAGTGCCAGGCTGCTGTCACCGTCCTGCTCCACGGCAGGATGGGAAGGTCGTCTCTGCCCCACGCCATACGGCTGTTGGACTTGATTATGCAACACCCCCCCACCACACCACCACACCGTACGCTATTTCTCTAAGCTTGTCTGCTTGTTTTGCACCTTACTTAACATCTTTCAGTTGCACTGTGGCTTAAGTGGCACCCTTTTTATTGTATCTTATCTTTTTAATTTGTGGATACTGCTGGAACATGTGAATAAAGTATTTATCCATCTACAGTATCTAAAGCTTCAATGCAGTATCAGTGTTTGAAACTTACGAAATATCCATTTGGAAAATGTAAAGGAAACTTTCAAAAAGGAAAAAGGGATTCTTCCTTGTTGCTTCTGGGGCCTCATGTACAAAACGTGCGTACACAACTTTCTACGCTCACGGTCGGATATCCAAAAAATGGATTTGAACGTAGAAAGTTGCGGTTCTCCACGCACAAATCAAGTCTGGCGTACGCACTTTTCTGAGGTTTTGTCCATTGGCGACACTCACTGGTGATGCAGTGAAGTGCAGAATATGAGGAAACGTGACGTCAACAATAAGTTCAGGACCACGTGAAGGACACGACCGTCCCCACATTACCAGATAAGTTACACAAGAGTGGAGCTGCAACAATCTCACAATCAACCACATGATCTGAACAAACAACTAAAGGAGCTCAACAACGGAACCTGCAAATCCTGATGGAGCTTTGGCTCCGTTAGAGGACCCTGCTGATGCATCAGATCACACCGACCTGCTGGTCCAGGACTAAGACTGGACCATCAGCTGGTTTAGTCTGGATCTGCTGGTCCAGGACTAAGACTGGACCATCAGCTGGTTTAGTCTGGATCTGCTGGTCCAGGACTAAGACTGAACCATCAGCTGGTTCAGGTACCAAGAGGATCTTCTGGATCTCTGCCCTGAACTGGACCAGCTGCTCAGGTTCAGACCAACATGATCTTTCAGCTGGAGCTGCTACAGGTCGGACATCTCTGTCACCATGACGACCGTATGGGACGAGTACTGGAGATTAAAGCCAGATCCTAAAACATCCCATAACTGTGTCTGGACAGAAAAACATTAAAATACATTTTGCAGCGGAAAAACCGGTTCTGTAAAGTTGTCTTTTAAAATAAAACTAAGATGTCACGGAAAGGTTGGTTGGTACATCTGATGTGACTCAAATGAATGAATGAAGTTGAATGAATGAAGTTTTTATTGAATGTTTAGGCAACGTTCAGAGTCTGATATGGAGTAAGCTGCAGGTGCTGCAGGATCCAGAAAGTGTTTCTTCGGTGATGGACCGGGACTAAGACCCGTCTCTCCTCCTGCGGCTGCAACACACCGAGTTACAGCAACTTTGCTCTTTATTTCTCACGTTTGCACCTCCATAATCCCGTTGGCACAAGTTGTCTTTATTTCTGCAGCAGAGGAATCAGATGCTTCATGTTTTAAATATAAGTTCATGTTGTTCACATTGTACAGGTGATCGCGGACATCCACAAACTGTAAGACTCAATAAACGTGTAGGCTACATTGGTCTTAATCCGTCAGTATATAATAAAATGTGACAATAAAGCAGAACGAGGAGCCGTTTCTCATCCCACTAACTTAAGTTCTGGTGTCGGTTCTTAAAATACAAACATTCCTAATAAAACCACAACTCTTCACGGAACGCAACGCAAAGCAAAGAACAACAATCCCCATAATGCAATGCAGCTTAAATCAGAAGAAATGCCCCCAAATAAATGGTTTTTTCCAGGCCTCAACTTCTGACAGGACTATCTCCAGCTCACAGCCGATGTTTTTTTAATGTGTTTCACTTGTTTTTGCAAGTTCCTTGTTAGGATGAGCGGTTTTTAATGGATAATTAGCTTCATTATCATATTCAAATGTATGTATTTGAGGGAGGAGACAAGGCGGAGTGTTGTGCTCCCGCATGTGCGCTCAAATCCACGTTGATTGTGACGTTCAAAGAAATATGCGTGGATTTGAGCGTACACAGTTTTGAGAATCTGAATTTTTTGTTGCGTTCGCAAGAATTCCACGCACGGATTCACGTAGAAATCCACGCACTCTTTGTACATGAGGCCCCTGGACTGGTTGCTGTTTGTGTCTCTGCCTGTTCTCGTGTTTGTTTGTTTTCTCTCTTGCAGATTCCAGAGGCTTGTGTGCCTGTTTTTTCCTGTGTTTCTCTCATTTCAGACTTGCAGCGGATGCCACCCCTCAACACCCCACCCCCATCCCCCTTACATAGATGTTTAAAATAAATATATATATTAAATCTGCTCAAATTGTCACAAGAAAAAAAAAAGAAGATTAAAATGCATATATATTCACAGCTGTTTATATTAGGTTTACATCCAGATAATCTGAAGCTTAAAAAGAATATTTGTAGACTTGAGTGTGTTAATGGCAAAAAGAGCAATAGCTCTCTAATGGAAAAACACCAGAAGACCAAGTAAAAGCAGGTGGTTTTCTGAGCTATCCACAACTATCCCTTTGGAGAAAATTGCCTACACCATAAAACACCAACAACATCATTTTTGTATAAAATCTGGGACTTTTTCATTTACTATGCATTAAGAACAGAGTTGTCAAGTGTGATGGAAGAATCTGGGGACGTCTGAACAGTGGCACTTTGCAGTAAATATTGAAGAAATAAATAAATATATATATATATATATATATATATATTTTAGTAACTGCGTTACTTGATACTTCTTTGTTATTTTGTGAAAATAATAAAAGGAGTGTTGGAAAAAAAAAACGCATATATATGCTTTAAGTTTGACCAAACTTGGTATTAATCATTAATATATATGCACACAAGGAAAAATGAAAACCAGGAGCATTTTCCTTCATCTCATCTGCTTTCCGGAAGTTTCTGATGCGCGTCAGCGGGGAAATCCTTAAATCTCCACCACAGATGGCGGCGGTCGTCTTTTCACAGTTCCCACCCAAACCGTGAAGCTGCAAATGTTTGCATGTGCATGTCTGTTTCAGTGTGGGAGGGATGGAGGGAGGGATGGAGGGAGGGATGGATGGAGAGAGGGATGGAGAGAGTGCAGCTACAGGTGGCATCGCTTCGCAGGAGGGATGTTGTGCACCGCCCCCTCCAGTCTGTCCGTCCAGTTCTCCTCCCGCCTCGTCCAGACATCCATCTGCCCGTCATCATCCCCACCAGCACAGTCCAGTCAATAGCAACAACAAACAGATCAAACCCCAACCTTTGTTAAATGGCCGTTAAGGTCCTGGGGACAGTTATGAAGAAGATTAAATTCAGTAACTACCAGACATTCTGCCAGAAAAAGCTTCAGTCCAATCGGAAATAAACGTCCATCAGATCATCTCCCATCTCAATTTACCGCCGCGGCGTTTCACCCTCCAGTTAAAACATGTGCTTCACCGCGCCACCCACTCGTGATTAACCCCTACACTCATTATTCTCTGCAGCTGTTAATGACGGCGTGCGTTCCAGCGCGGATGACGGCTCTAATCTGAGTGCTGAAGAGCTTACAACCTTGTTTTAACTCCATCTGCAGCGGCGTTCTGGTTTCTCTGGCTCCAGTCAAGGTTACAGGCACTAAATCTCCATTAATGAAGCCACTTATCTTGCATCCAACTGACTACGTATAAAATGTGGACAAGCTGGTCTGAAAAACCAACAAAACAACAGAAGGCAGATGAGCTTTGTGGTTCTTTTGGAATTTCTGAACAGTGTTTATTTGTTTTATTGTTTGGCAGTTTTCTGTTGCCCTGTGTGATTGTTGTTGTGTCTTCTGAAAGGCGCCTTTAAATAAAATGTATTATTATTGAAACACCCAAATGCTTTAAAAGTTAATTATATCTCTACTCGTGCCTTCCAACCAGCAACGACGGTTCTGGCTCATTTTATTGTTGGTAACCTCCAGTTCCCTCATCTAAACCAGACGTTTCTTCAGCTGCTAGAGCAGGGATATTCAACTGGCGGCCCGCCAGGAGCTTTTATGTGGCCCCTGGTAGAGCCGGGCGATATATCGAGATTTTAATATATATCGATATATTTTCAAACGCGATATGGTACGGGACAATATCGTTTATATCGATTTAAATTGATTTATTTATTTTTTTTTACATTTTTTTTTATGATTTTGATATAACTTATTTTGTGACAAATTGACTTGAATGTTTTATTTGACATTTGCACAAATGTTTTGTTATTTGCACAACTGTCAACCTCAGTGGAAAAGTCTGCCTGTTACTGTCTACATTGTATTAATTGCACAGTGTATTTTAATTTAATTGTTATGCAGGGAAGGGATATTTGTTTTATTTTATTCAAGAAGCATTTTTATTCTATACATGCAGGCAGTTTATTTTTATTTCATTTGTTTTATACATTTTGATATTGTGCAGACCTCTGTTAATAAAGGAACCTGTGTGATATTTGGCACGAGGCTTTGTATTAAAACTGACTGTTCTTTTAAGGATTTGCCTCAGAAAAAAATGAAGCTAACAGAGATGCTATGCTCTAATGCTTTGGAGGAAACCCCAATTATGGCACAGAAAAAATATCGATATATATCGAGTATCGCCATTAAGCTAGAAAATATCGAGATATGACTTTTGGTCCATATCGCCCAGCCCTAGCCCCTGGTCATATTTAAAAAAAGGGGGGGAAAGTAGTGTCGTCCCGATCGATCGGGCGGCCGATCGATCGGGCCCAATCACGGCATTTTCAAAACATCGGTATCGGTCAAAAAAGTATCGGGAAATACCTAGTTATTAATGTTTTTAATATATATTAAATCGTTTTATATATCGTTGCATTTAACGTCACTTCCGGCTGGCGGCCGGCGTCACTTCCGGAGTAAGCAAAACTAACATAGTTTACATATCGCATTTTGTTAATTAATAAAAGTTTCAGATGCCTGGTCGCCTTTTCAGTTGGTCAATGATTCATTGGACAGTGTTTGTACATGTTCATCCATGTTGGAGATGTTTTTTACTACTTCAGATTTTTTGCCAGTGTTGTACAGTGATAATGTTTGTCACATTATTTGTTATTAACCTCCGTTGTTTAGAGGACTTGTTTACATCCTTAGGCTTCTAGGATTGGCCTGAAATGTTTTTCATTTGAATGAGGACTTTGCATTCCAGATGAACTTCTAAGCCTCCTATAATTTCATGCGATTGTTTTGTTTTGCTGATATAATGCACAGATGTGTCATTAATAAAAGGAGCTTATGGTTAATATTTTGGTTGCTTATTTATAACATCAAACTGGCTACTATCGAGTGAAATGCTTGTGCTCAATGCTTTATATACTATTCAAATAAGGAAATCTTGGTGGAAAGTGATGCTTTGTCATTATGGCGTGTTTTATTAAAAGTAGGTCAATATCAACTTCATTAAGTTTGCACAATGCAAGGTTTCAAAATGAACTTGCATTTAAAATAATATTTCTTTATCTGAATATTATATTTAACATTCACAATGACTAAATCTGGAGACAATATATAATTCATATGTAAACTAGACATATATTCTCGTGCTAATTCCTTTGCACAAATGTACTATATATACATAAATCTTTTTGAAAACCCCCAAATTTTCCGCCAAATTTTCACACAGTTTGGCCCTCTCCATACAGTCCTATTGCAGATGTGGCCCCCTGCCTAATCTAGTTGAATACCCCTGTGCTAGAGCCTCGTTTCTTCAGTAGCTCTATAATTTTGACCAGTTTAAGAATTTTCTTTTCTCCTTATTAACAGAAATCGTTAAACATCTGCAGCCTAAAAAAATCCCCCTAAACCATTTCCCCTTCCTCCCTATTCAGGTTTTTGTTCTGTTGGGTCAAATTCAAATTCAGCTCTCTGAGGCTGTTTAAAAATAGATGAATAAAGGAGCATTGAACTAAATTGAATCAGTACGGTCCACTTTCTGGACGTGGATGTTTCCGTAGTCGCCCTGCCATGATGTCTGAGCGAGTTTCATGGCTGATGTTTGACACACTTCTACAAGGTGAAGTTGTTAGAAGAGAAAACCGGGTCGCGAGTCCGCTGATGAGACGGGAGACCGTAGAGCTACAATACCTCATAAAAGTAATCAAATATCCTTAAAATTAACGTTAAAATGATTTTGTTACGTGATGCATAATCTAGGAACTTGACTAAAATCTCCTTCTTTGTCACGTTAAACGACTTCACATCTCTTAAGTCCAGTTCTGCTGCTGATTCACTCAAAACTTTTAAAAACCAACATAAACTCACTTTTCGTTTACACAATCTAGAGTCAGTTTTCTTTTGTACATCCTTCACACTAATTAGAAATGACGTTCATATTTCATGGGCCGCTCGGTGGCGCAGTGGGTTAAGGAAGCGGTTCATATACTGAGGCTACAGTCCTCCTGCAGCGGTCGCAGGTTTCCCGGCCTGCGCACCTTTGCTGTATGTCATCCCCATTCTCTCTCTCTCTACCCCCTTCCTGTCTGCAAATTAAATAAAGGGCCACTAGAGCCACAAAAAAACGTAAAAAAAAGAAATGACGTTCATATTTCAGACTTCAGGAACGAAACATTGACCAAAAAGAAAATTCATTTAATGAAGTCATTTTTTACGGAAGCGTATTGCACACACTTGGAAACAAATAAAAAAGCTCTGTTTTTTGCTATCATTTTACTTGAATTTTTTGTGGTAATTTTTTCCGTCCTGTTGTCAGTGTAATTATTTCCATTTTTTTCTGGTATTTTTTTTCCACCCTGTTTTTCAGTGTAACCCCCCCAGTCTAGATCACATCTGAAACAATAACATTAATTCCTTTATTGAGAGCTTGATTTAATGGAAGCCAACATGACCGCCTTGTTTAGTTTAATCAAGTTTTACTTTGATCTGGGTTTAAGACACTGGGAAAGAGTCCTGTCTTTAAGCCACATAGATGGTATTACCATTAGTTTGTCGACTTTACGCAGACACTTGAGGACTTTGCGGTTGTTCGGATGGAAAGCCCATTCAGATCTCCTCTACATAGCAATGTTTCTCCAGGAGCAGTTGAACAGATACGGCTCCATGGATACAAGACGATGCATAGAAATGTATTCAGGCTAACGTTTTGGTGGCCAAGAGACGATCAGGAGACTGCTGAGAATATTGGATCTGCACGGTGCGGCTGACGAGATGGAATCACCTTCGGCAGCGTACAAAACAGACAAAAATTATCCAGAAAAAACACTTTTTTTTTTTTCAAGTGAATGCAAAAAACGTTTCATAGCACCCTATAATGTAATAATTTCCTGAAAATGTAATAACGCCCTAAAATGTGATAAAATTTGCACTTAACTCAATCAAAAATGTAATAAAACCCAATAATGTAATAACTTCACCAATAATGTAATAAAATATCCTGATGGATATTGTAATAACATTTTTACAAATAATGTAATACCTTATTACGTTTTTGGGAATTTATTACATGGTACTCAAAGTCTGCAATTTAACCCAATAGTCATTCTGGTGTTTCAAATCCAGCGTATATAACATTCTTAGATACTTAAAACACAAAATGTAGAACTCTGGACTGAAAATGAATGTATATATATACTACTGTACATTATTTGTCAAGTATTACATTATCATTTAAAAAAAAAAAAAAAAAAAAAAACCCACCTGAAAATGTAATGAATTCCCAATAATGTAATAAGCTATTACATTATCGGTAAAAATGTTATTACAATATCAGTCAGGATATTTTATGACATTATTGGTCAAGTTATTGCATTATTGGGTTTTATTACATTTTCGATTGAGTTAAGTGCAAATGTTATTACATTTTAAGGCGTTATTACATTTTCAGGAAATTATTACATTATAGGGTGCTACAGGCTTCCATCATTTTCACTGTTTTCTGTATTAAAGCAATTATTTGTTCTCTAAATGCTCTGAAAGTTTCATGAAGTAGATGCAAGTCCAAAAAGACTAATTTTACATGTGCTGTGTTGAACCCCGCGCAGTAATCTCATTATGATGAACGGATGCCCCACCGCATGTGCATGATGCCTTTACACACCTTTAAATAACGCGGTAGCGCTGTTGCACGTCACCGCCGCTCGTGGTGAGCCTGAGCAAGTCAGAGGTTAGATCCACACGAGCAGGAAAACTCTTCCTGGTGGTGGGCGGTTGCCTCCAGAGTCGGCTGTGCGCCGGATAGATGACCTTGATCAAGCAGCACAAAGAGATCCTCCAGGGTCCACGTTGTCACACTTCATAAAAGAGAAAAGGTCTCCGCCAAGTGTATAAATATCCTGGCTTGATGAATGGAAAATAATAGATTGCAGACAATAACTTAAGTTTATGATCCAACTGTGGCGGAAACATATAAGTTGAGTGATGGAGCGCGTGGGTGGAGCAGTAACTTTTATATTTGAACTTTAACATCTCAACAGAAAGTTTTTTGTGTTTAACTGGAGACTCGTTTCACGGCTAAAATGGATCATCAACAATTGCTGCCTTCCCAAACTACCACGAGAACTGTTAGGATTGGTACCTTTAAGGGTTGCATATTATTTTTGTAAAGGAGGTCATTATATTTGCAACAGCTGCTGGAATTAACTGGTTTATTTTTCTAAATTTGCCATAAAAACTTATCTGATCTTCGTTGAAATCACAAGAACAAACTCCAAGTGCTTAAGCTGAACCGAACATGCCCTTTAACGTCTTCCAACGTGCAGGAGGACAAAGCAAGTAAACCTATGAAATAATGACATAAATCAAATCTAATTGGAGTCAATAGTTTTCACCAGTTTGGAGCAACTTCTACTTTTAAAAACACTCAGTTTCAAGTTTGCTGCTCATCTCTGATGTGAACCATACCTCAAAAAAAGGATATTTATCAATATGTACAATCTTTATAAAGCTGTACAGCTATGCATCTCAAAAGCTCCCAGGTGGAACCAGTCGGCTTCATTTATGAATGATTTGCACAGATATTAAATACCTACTAAAAACCCATATATACCTACTTTTTTTTTTGCACTACTTTTTTGCACTACTTTTATTTTCATTCCAATTTATATACTGTTTATATTTATAATAATGTATTTTTTACTTTTTTTAACCCTTTCGCTGAATGTGTGTGTCCTGCTGCTGCACAGAGAAAATTTGCCCATTTAGGGAGGAATAAAGGACAATCTAATCTAATCAAAAGCTGATACGGATTCAGGGACGCCATGCAAACTGGAACCACTATTAGGAGGTGCAAAGGTTTCCCTAAAGCCTGGGTACCGGGGGGGGGGGGGGGGGGGCAGAGGCCTGGAGACCGTTGAGCAACACCGTTAACGCCGTCATTGTCCAACAAAACCTTCAAGGGTGAAGTGTTATCAAGTTGGATGCCAAAAAAACAAAAAATCATTGCGTGCACAAAACCGTGCTGCAGAACATCGTATTGCTTTTATAAATCCTGAAATCTCTCGAGGAGGAATGAAATGAACCCTGAGGGATTTACATACCCCCCCACAAGGAACCACACTGCAAAGGTAAGCTTATACTTAGTCTTATTATGCTAAGCATTGTGGTGCCCAGGACAAGTTTTGCTTTAACCCTTGTACTGTCTTTGGGTCAAAATGACCTAATTCTCCTGTCTTTCTTTCCTCCTGCTCTCTCCTTTGTGCTCCCTTCCTTCTTTACTCATTTCCTTCCTTCTTTTCTCCCTTCCTTCTTTTCTTCCTTCCTTCCTTCTTTACCCATTTCCTTCCTTCTTTCCTCCCTCCCTTCCTTCTTTCCTCCCTCCCTTCCTTCTTTCCTCCCTTCCTTCCTTCTTTTCTTCCCTCGTACATTCTTTCCTTGTTTTCTTCCTTCCTTCCTTCCTTCCTTCCTTCCTTCCTTCCTTCCTTCCTTCCTTCCTTCCTTCCTTCCTTCCTTCCTTCCTTCCTTCCTTCCTTCCTTCCTTCCTTCCTTCCTTCCTTCCTTCCTTCCTTCCTTCCTTCCTTCCTTCCTTCCTGTGTCCCTTCCTTTCTTCTTTCCCTCCTTCCTTCTTTTCTCCCTTCCTTTCTTCTTTCCTTCTTTTCTTTCTTCCTTCCTTCCTTTCATCCCTTCTTCCCTTCCTCCTTCCTTCTTCCCTCCCTTCCTTCTTTTATTTATTCCTTTCTTCCTTCCTTCCTTCCTTCCTTCTTTCCTTCCTCCCTTCCTTCTTCCCTTCCTCTTTCCTTGACCCAAAGACAGCACAAGGGTTAAACAAACATTTTAAGACGTGATGGGAAGGAATACAATTGATAGCACATTCCTTTCCTTTATTGTAGGTTATTTAAAGTTTGTTGTCCCACAAACGACTCCTCTTTTTGTAGCTGCACTAAAATCAAAGTACAGGAAACGAGGAAACGTATTTCACCTTTTACAGATTACCGTATTTACCAGTGAGCTGGGACGACGTGAACTGGTTCTGCGGGCTGCTGCTCCGGTGAATTAGGGGCCGTTGGCGATGAAAAGCCTCGTTTCATGGTCTTGTTGTGCAGAACACAGGGAGCCACTATTATCTTCACACCTCCTGGGGTTTATGGAGCAGGATGCTGCCGCTCGTGATCAGACACAACCACCTCGGCTTTGTGACACCGTTGGTGGTGACTGTAACTCTAAATACTGGACCTGGAGCCCCAGGTGGGCTGGATTTACTTTACTGGAGCATCTATGAAGCATCTTTACCACGCTGTGTCTGTGGTGGAACATGCAGCTTTCTAGAGGTATATCTGTCTGATTGTTATTGTAAGATGGTGCTGGAAAGTCTTTTACTCATCTGTTCTAAGCTCTGTTTTATACGGAAGAGTATTAGGGCCATGCAGGAAAGAAAATATTTGAGAGGGGAAGATTTTTTTTTATTGTGCACTTCGAGAAAAAAGTCGAAATGTCGTTAAAAAAGTCAAAATGTCAAGAATAAAGTCGAATTTCGCCTTTTTTCTCGACATTTCAACTTTATTCACCAAATTTTGACTTTTTTCTCGACATTTTGACTTTTTTCTCGACATTTTGACTTTTTTCTCAACATTTCAACTTTTTTCTCGAAATTGTACTTCAACATTAATCTCGACATTTCGACTTTTTTCTCGACATTTCGACTTTTTTCTCGAAGTGCATAATGAAAAAAAAAAATGTTCCTCCTCTAAAATATTATTTTTATTTTTATCCTGCCTGGCCCTAATACTCTTCCGTAGTTTTATTCTTGTTTCTGCCCAAATATATTATTTGTGATTTTTTTTTTGCATTCTTGTGTTCTGTTTCATGCCTGTGTGTTTGTAAGTCTCTGAGTTGTCCGCGTATGAAACGTGCTCTTCAAATAAAACTGCCCTTTACATCTATAGACGGTCAAGAACATTGGACGAGACACGAGTTCACGTGACCCGTCCGGTTCTGGGACCAGTTTTGAAACCCGTTCTTCTTCGTATTATGTATTATAATAAAAGGAACATGGCCACTGTATTTCAGTCAAAGTTAGTCGTGTCCCCGCTGGAAACGTCTGCCGGCAGCTCCGCAGTTCCAGTTTACCGTTTAATATGATCTTCATGGTAAAAATCTAAAATGACAGTTGTGTTTAGCCGACGCTGGGTCGGTACAAATGACTGGTACCTTTGCTAAGCAAGGTAGCATGACGAATACGTTGTCACAGATCTGGAATTTCGAACCAGGCTGTAAATACGTTTATTTCTGTCCCAAAGTTGCAAATCCTGATGGAGGCCAACTCTGGCGGCCAGTTGAGGGACTGCAACAAGTCCTAGTTCTCCATGAGTCTCGACCCCGAAGTTAGACGGCCGGAGCTGGATTACATCTTAACCAGACATGGGCAAACTACGGCCCCCATTAGGCTTTTTAATCCGGCCCGCCAGACTTGTCCCAGTTATAGTAAAAACTTTGTTCATTTTCCCCTTTCCCTGCAATGCCCACCTTTCCCCAATAGATGGCACACGCAGACTTAAACACATTGACCGTTGTTGGTGTAGCTCGTATTTTGTGTACAAAACAGAAGTAATCTCCAGGTTTGATAAATCACAGTGCGTAGGCTATGCTATTTTAATCTATTTACATTTTCATCCTTCCAGTATTGTGCAAAAGTATGTTTACATGCAGCAGTTCAATTGGATTTCTGATCGTATAAGACATCGTTCTGACTTTTAAACTGCATGTAAACACCTTAATCCGATCTACTTCGGACCTATTTTGGACATTTAATAATCGGATAGCAACACCTAGATAATTCGTTCAGAGTCTGCAATATCTGATGTCTCTGTATACATGGCGTTAAAATTCAGTCTGCGCATGCTCGAGAATTTCCTCTGGGGCATTCACCCGGAAGTGAAAGGAGACGGCGTGTGTTAAATAGCTGTTTAAACACCAACATGAAGATCGCGAAAGACATGGCAGAAGCTTCATCAGGACACCGGAGCAGATCAAAATAAAGTGGAAAAATATACGGAAGGCGTAACATTGGCGCCAAACAAAACAGGTCAACCGGAAGTGACTCTTTGTTGAAATGGTTACAATGATTGCAGCGCCACATAGCGTCACGGAGTCAGCCATGCTCTGGCCATTTATCTGATTCTCTGAACAGCATGTAAACTCAGACATGCAGAAGTGATTGGGTCTTCTGGATGTTTATCTGATACGATCAGAAATCCGATTTCTTTGCTGCATTTGAACGTACTGAGTGTTTAAATACCATATCTTGCATATTCCTTGAGACAAACCTATTAACTGATAAGGGCTATTTTGCACATTCGAAAGACAGTCCTCAGTGCAAATCAGTTAGTAAGAACATGCAAATGTACATCCCGATTTATTGTGCTATGAGGTTTTCACACACTACATGCAATGCTTTAGTATATCCAGCCCAAACACTCCATCCAAATGCTCCTGGCCCCTCTGTCAAACTTTAGAACCCATTGTGGCCCGTGAGTCAAAAAGTTTGCCCACCCCTGTGTTAAACCATTATCTTAGTCGTGCTCTCTCTGATGAGACGCTGCCCCCCTTTGGCACTGATCAGTACTGCTCCATAGTGTGTTTTGGAGAAGTCCCAAAAACCTTTGTTTTCCTTTTTTCCCAGTCAGTGATGCTCCCCTCGGAGGAGATAAGGACAGCTAATCCTCTAGAAGGTGAGTTATGTGGGGAGTGATGTGTCACACCGCCGTAATCTCTTCTATATTTACATCCACCGCTGCCGTCTCTCCGTGTGAGCTCTTACCTTGGCAGCACTTGTTCTCGGATCGGCTCGGGGTTGTTTTGGTCTCTGCCCTTTCCCTCCACGCTGCCCACTCAGGCTGCACGGCCGCCTGCAGCCAGCCAAACTGGTCGGTAGCAGTGACGGAGGCGCAGATGAAATCTGCCAAATAAAGAAGGAAAAGGAATTATTCCAGCCGTTAAAAAAAATGCAGTTCGTTCTCTGTGTAAATGAATACGATAGGATTCCTGCAAAAGAAAAGAAAAGTCCAACAAATATGTGCAGAGGCCTGAAAAGTCCTTGAAGGCTGTTTACAATCGACTGAGGTGTTATTCATCACTGATGGAAACTGCTGGTTCACATTTCATGCTGCAGCAATAATAATAATAACAATAAAGATAATAATAATAATGATGATGATAATAATAAAATGCCAAGGAACACGCTGGGCGACATTCTACCGTACAAACAAATGACCTTATCACAAATGGCCTGCAACAAAAGGAACAATACCATTCAGTCAGAGAAGTCTGAGGACACAATATTACAGACAGAAATTTCAATCAGATGTGGCACGAGCGCCTACTGGACCACCTTGGAGCAAAGAATACAAACACAAAGCTCCAGCAGAAGGTCTGCTGAAGCATGTGACCTTTACTGAGCTCAAAAGTCCCATTTTCAGCCACAAACATGTGATTTAGTATATTGAGGCTTCAATTCATTTGAAGATAAATTTGAAGTATTTCAGGGTAAAGGAAAAGTAAAATCTTAGGCAAACAACATTAAACATCTAAAAAGCAACTTATGTAATGATTGGTTATAGAACATAGGATTTAAGAGTCTAACATGCATGACTTTGACCTTATATTACGAAATTTGCATCATTGTCAAATTTAATTGTTAATTGTCAAAGTGGCCCGGCAGGAGCAACATTAAGTACGTAAATTGTAAGTTTTCATTTGAGTGATTCGTGAGTTAATACGGACTGATTAATCTTGTGCTGACCAATGACAAGATCATCTGTTGATTGACGACTCGTCTTCTCTGTCAATTATTCCATTTGCTGTAAAAAAAAAAAAACTACACAGACACTTGACAGGGATTCTTCTGTCTCTAACATGTGAAGGTACCACGTCAGTTATAAATTGTTCCTCGTCTATATCCTTAAAGTGCGGTGAAGACAGTATTTTACAAGTATTTCAGAGAGATTCCCCAATCCCACTTTTTGCTCTCGACTTTGAGTCGTCCACCAAATAGTTTCTGAAGTGCAGAGAACGCGCTTTAACTTTTACCTCAGCCAGTGTTGTTGACTCCCCAGTAAGGAAAGAAACTATTGGCTTCGCAACTTGCATTTAACTGTGATGGACGCTGTAGGAGAGAGGAATAGTCGTGGGAGAGAAAGAAAGGGAGTAAAAATCACTAAATATGTTAAGAGCTACAAAATAAATAGTCAATTCTTTTTTTTCCGATGTCACAATCCGGTGCAGCGCCATTGAATATCTATTCTGCTTATTCATTAGAATCATATGAATATTTATTTAATGGTGCTGGACCTGGGCAGGATCAGGAAGCTTTGGATTTGCAGATGAGGATTTTTTTTAGGTGAACATGCTGCTGTGAGCGCTTTAGTAAGGTGGAGGGGCAGTACAGACTACTCGCTGAGAAGAGCAAGTCCACACATATCTCCAAAACACACTTAAAAAAAGTCACCTGATTTGCTGCTTTTTGCTTTTTTGTTAAAAAATAAATAAAAATAAAATAAAAAAATAAAGTAGCCATGGCATCTGAAAACCCTCTAATACAAATACAATAGTGACCAAGTTGCCCACTTGATGTCATCTTACTAGCTCCGCCTATTCCCACCTGACAAACTCTAATTGTTAATGATGAAACTTGATAATCTACATTATTTATCATTTATCAATATAAATGTGTCTAATTTAGTAAAATACCCCCCACCCAGAAAAAATAAATAAATAAAATCTGATATTTTCCACCCAATCCAGAGCGCTCAGAAACCAAGTTGTTAGCCCTGATTTTTTGATCATGTGATCAAAACATCCCTTATTTTTAATTGAAAAAGATTTACTAGATACGTCACATAAAACCATTTAAAGTCAGACATTGGTCCCACCGGCGCTGCACCAGTCGCTGTGAATTGCAGAGATTCGTCAATGAGAGTCGTCTCCATCACAAGAGTTGCGGCTCCTTTTAAAATCATCCCACAAGCAAATCTCGGCTATATAGTATACGTGCACACTTTTTTGGCACTCGGATGTTAAACAAGCTCAGTTTACACACAGCACATCGAGCTGGCAGCGTACACAATTACATAGAGAATCTGGTAGATTTTCAAAATAAAACCACTACAACTGACTAACACATTTATCTGTGGAGCCTGTTGGTAAATAATTCAGAGGGCTTTGGAAACAATGTGCCAACTATGAATAGAAGGAGATTTGAAAATAAATAAAACAATTAAAATAAAAGCTTTGGTCTTTCGAGGTCAGTGAGGAATTTTAATTTGTCAGTACAGGAAGTTCGATGGATGACCCAAACTGTGTTCTGCATACTGATATGGTGGAGCTTTTTAAATACTGGATGCCCTTTCTGACAATTCCCATTTCTCCAGGCGGGGGACCGGCACCCCGAGAACTTGAGATCCCTTCACTTCCCAAAGGTCACGACAAGATAAGCTCAAAATATGAAGGAATATTTTTCACTCTGATATACAGTATATTAGTGAGGGTGGGGTGGGGTGTGTGTGTGTGTGTGTGTGTGTGTGTGTGTGTGTGTGTGTGTGTGTGTGTGTGTACTTAAAATTCTTTGCTTTGGCAGCATGCTGGGTAGTGATGGCTCGTTGGCTCAATCCCCAGTGCCGTCACGTGTTCAACTAACCAACTATCCAACTATTTTATATACCAAAAAATGTAATGATTTGGTTTCCTTTTGTTTTCACTCTTCTAGAGATTGTTTTTGTTTCCTCTAAGCATTGATTATTTACTTTCTCTGTAAAGGCCCTGACACACCAACCCGACTTCCCCCGCTCCCGCCCGACTGCTGTGTCGGCTCGCGTCGCCTGTGTCGGGCTGGGTCGGGCTGGGTCGGGCTCTTTGAACACACTGCAAAGACGACACCTGACAGCCTGACTAGCACGTACGTTCTGCGCATGCGTGAGAGGTAATTCCCCTCCATACCAGCAGGCAGCGGTAGTCTGTATTCAGGGGCTCAAGGAGGGGGACAGCGCTTTTTTTTTTCAAAGCTTTATTGAGAAAACACAAGTGCAATACAAAACAGACGGCACAACCACCTGCAGCTCTGTGGAGAATTAAAATAAATGGCTGGCTGAAATAAATCATTTAGCAAGATAAATGTTGGTTTAATAGATGAAATCTAACAGTTGTAGCTACGCCTGTTAAGAAATTTGCTCCGAAAATTTCGGGATTTCTGCCTGCTGGCTCGGGAGCTGATTTATGGTTCCGCGTTAAATCGTTGCAGAGCCTACGGCGTAGGGTACGGCGTATCGCGCGTGTCGCCGTGTAACCATTGCCGTGGGCTTTGCGTTGGTGTAACGCAGAACCATAAATCAGCCTTTATTCCGGCGCGGTTTGAAAAAGACAAGCAAGTGATTATATACATTCACTGAGTGAATATTATGAAAGTAAAATATTTATTTCTCGCTACAAATGTAATCAAAACGCATTTTTATGCAGAATCTAACTCAAAATAGGGATTTTATTCATAAGAAATGTCCGCCATGCTTTTTTTGATTCAGTCCGCAAATGACGACGAAAAGCATTCTGGGAAATTCTGGGAACAGCCAATCACAGAGTGAGCTGGTGACCGACGTCCCGACGTCGATTCGACATGTCGAATCGGCTGAAAAGGTCCCGACGGGAGGCCGACCTGTGGCGACGTGTAGGACACCTCGGGAAACTATGCCGACAGATGCGCACCGACGCTCAACGATGGCCCGGCGGCCGATTATCGGCTTGGTGTGTCAGGGCCTTTAGTTGTTTTTTCTGAGATCCGTCTTCTGTTTGTTTTTTTACTTGATTTTTCTGTCATATTTACATTTGTCTTCCTTCTTGTTTTGCATGTGTTTACTTTGCTGTTTCGTTTTTGTTGTTGTAGATTGTTTGTCCTTGTTGTATTAGTACAGTAGTAGTACTATGAAGTAAAGAAAGTTAAAAAGGGTAGGCACAATAAGCTTAGGCTTCAGCCTACACCTTTTGGTCGGTTTATTCCTTACTTCTTTTTTTTATTATTTATTTCCTACAAAAGGAAAGGAAATGCAATGTGTTTATCAATGGAAACTGATCAACCAAATAAACTACTTCATCATCTACTTTATCATCCCAGGACAGACATGACGCTCACCCTACGGGGCTCCCAGGACAGAGAAGTGCTGTTACTTTTAAATAAAAACTTCAAACATAAGCCGACCATGAAGCTTCTTAATCATATACTTGAACTTCTTCTTCAACTCTTTCAAGAGTTCCAGCTCTTCATCTTCATCGTTTGTCCGTAAGGTTGAGCCTGTACATCATGTTCTGTCCTCAGAGCATCAGCAGCGCTTTACAGGTGAAACACGCTAGCGTCTCAGACTCCTGCAGTACAGAGCTCTGCCGTAATCCGTCCACGATGACGGGACGTTCCCAGCAAACGCTCAGCTGTGAGGACACTGGGACCGGCGTTCCCTTCTGTTAGCAAATCCTACAATTAACTCCTTACAACAACAAATAATTGGCCACCAACAGCTGTCTAAACTGTTTGATGTCAAATTCACGTCGGATGACGGTTTGCAGGAAGGAGAGAGAAACGGTCACAACACGCTCTTAATGACAGATCTGCTGGATCAGAGTAGTTCATTAGCGGGATTCATCATTAGCAGCAGACGTCGGCGTGAACGAGCGCAGACGCGTCCCGTACAGCCGTCTGCCATCAGACGTCTTCTGATCTAACGCAGGGCCACTAATGAGATTTTTATGTTCTGATGTTATAAACCACATCTCTAAACTTAAACAGATATTCAGCTCACTTTGTTTTTTTTTTTTGTTTAATACCAAATTCCTAACAGAAATCACCTCAACGTTACACAAGAAGTGAACAGGTTGAATGCTGCATTTTACATTTAGTTCCTCATGTTCCCTGGTGGTCGTGGATGGGACGGATTCTCAATCCCCCCCGTTATGTTTATTTCATCACTATTTAACTTTACGTTTCTCTCTGTTCCCTACTTCTTTTCTTCAAATCAGCCAATTATATGTCAAGTGAGAATATCTTTAGCACCTTTATCAGGGTATCACAATAGTATCATGTATATGATAAAAAAAATAAATGAATTAAAAAAAAAATTTAAAAAAATAAAAAATATACCACTTTGGGCCCCTGAGCAAGGCCTTAACCCTAATTGCACTCCATGCACTAGAACAGGGGTCGGTAACCCTCGGTTCTAGAGCCGCATGCGCTGCCCTAGTGGCTCCTGGAGCTTTTTCAAAAATGTTTGACCTTTTTTTTCCTTTTCTTCTTTTTCTCTTTTTTTTCCTTTTTTTCTTTCTTTTTTTCTTCTTTCTTTCATCTTTTCTTTTTTTCTTCCTTTTTCCTTTCCTTTTTAATCTCGACATTTCGACTTTTTTCTCGACATTTCGACTTTTTTCTTGAAATTTAGATTTTTTTCTCAACATTTCGCCTTTCGCCATTTGCCTTCATTCTAAGGCTTGTACAACACTTTACATTTTTTGCGGCTACAGACACATTTGTTTTTTGTGTTTTTGGTCCAACTAAAACATTTTGGGTTGCCGACCCCTGCACTAGAATGAAGGCAGCCCACTGCTACTAGTGTAACTAGTGATGGCTCAAGAAGCAGAGGACACATTTCAGTGTGTTTCCATGTATGTACGAATAAAGTGATTATTATATGTATGCTTTTTTTTTTTATGTCATATCCCCCTCCATACAGTATCTTTCTCTCACTCACTCAAAAACACATGCCAACATATCTTTCTTCATCTTTGTCCTGTCCCGTTCTTTTTATTGTTTTACAATATTAAAAACAAAGTAAGTCTACACATTGAATTTGGGTATTTGTTTTTTTTTGTTTTTGCGTGGGATTGTGTGTGGTCATGTTCTGGGTCTCTTGAAAGCGCCTAGAGAAAACTTCTGTTGTAATAGACGCTATATAAAAAAAAAATAATAAATTGGGAGGGGTTTTTGATTATAATGGTAACTGAAAATAAGGAAGAAAAAAAAACGCCATCACTTTTCATTTCGTTATATAATAATGACTAATAAATCACTGGGTTTGTATGTGTATATTTACTGTATGTATGTTTACGCGTATATATATGTATATATATTAAATATAGTAATAATGCACATATATATACTTTTGGTTTCTACCATCATGGTATCAATCATTAATATGTGTGCAGACAAGGTAAAAAAAAAAAATAATGACTAATAAAGATCTGATCTTAAAAAAAATATATATATATATGTATGCTTTTTATTTTATGTCATCATAACCTCATCATCCTTCATACAATCTCTTTCTCTCACTCACTCAAAAACACATCCCAGCACATCTTTCTTCATCTTTGTCCTGTCCTGCTCTTTTTATTTTTTTGCAATATTAAAATATTAAAAAGAAAATAAGTCTACACATAGTTTGGGTGTTTTTTTTTTTGTTTTTGCGTGGGATTGTGTCTGAGGGGTTTTTGACTATAATGGTAACTGAACATAAGGAAGATAAAAACCTCCACCACCGCCGCCAGGTCAGGTAAAATCATGTTCTTTGTCAGCTTAGAAGAAAAACGGTTGCGAGTGACACGATGAATCGCAACTGATTGCTACCAGCTGATGATGATGATGCAAATTCCCGTCTGTCTTCTGAAAGTGCTCCTGCCTGTGGAAAACCTTGTTAAAGAACCCCGCTCTTACCCCGTTTCAGGGTAAAATCCTCTACATAAACATACGACTACACTGTTGTTTCATGAGGAGAACATTTTGTGTTCAATTAAAGATTAAAGTCACAACTCTTTCGCCGAGACACAGATGCGACATCAGCGTTGGCATAAAACTCGGGCGACGAAGCATTCTCATGCTCACACAACTGAAATATTAATGAGCCGTGCACGAATGCTGCAGCAGTGTTACACCAGTCACACAGTCAGATGAACATTAATATTTACATTTGCAGTAAAGTAGTGCAGCTCAGAGGGGGGAGAACACTGCGTAAAGCGTTTTATTTGTACTGGGTTGCAGATTGTGTTGGAAAAGTCTTTCAGCACCATCGTCGCCTCAAAAGGGCTTGAAGTATTGGACAATAAAGAAACTTTCTGTTCCAGCCTTGAATCACAAAGCCGGGAAGAAATTTCTCCAAGTCTCGTGTGTCGTAGCAGAAACTGTAAAACATATTCTTCTCCTGCACTCCAGCTTCATAATAGATGGTTCCTCCAGTGCGTTCTCATATCCTCGCCCCCTCGCAGCTTGCTTAAATTATTGGTGTGTCATCCACTTTCTCCTTTTTTAATGCCAGAACAATTTAGTTTTGTAAAAAGATTAATGCTGTCAATTGATTAAAATGAAATTAATCAGTCATCAGCTGTGATTCATTTGGATATGCACTCGCACCGTTTAAATAAAAATGTATAACGACGAAAGCAGACAGTACCGCTAAAGATCAGATACATCCATCATCTCAGCCATCAATACTTAAAGAATAAACTCAGGGTTTGTGGTCTCGTTCTTGTGTCAATTTAAACCAAAAGTTGTCAGCCAAAGTGCCCCGTGGTTTCAGAATCTGAAACCCCTGAAACACATTTAATAATAATACTAATAATAATACCTTTATTTATAAAGCGCTTTGCAACCAGAGGTGGCAAAAGTACCATATTTTGCAGACCATTAGGCGCACCGGGCTATAAGGCGTATGATAAACACATATAAAGTGAAACAAAACAGCCTGGTAGGCCGAACTTGCAATCGTGCAACCACAACACACTGAACTCTGCGCTGCGATTCAGGTTCAACTTGTTTTGAAGGAGCACAACTAAAAATAATAGAAGAGCTAGCGGTTCATGAGCCTCACCAAATTTAGCAATTCGGAGAAATTCAGACAGGCCACCCCACCTGAAAGGAATACCGTACCTTCCGCACTATAAGGCGCACTTAAAATCCTTACATTATAGTGCGCAGTGCGTCCTATAATCATCGCCTTTTGTATGAATTTTGTTGTGCTTACTGACCTCGAACCAGTTTTACTTGGTACGCTGCCCTCAAAAATCTGTCAAAATAGTGCGACTTTGGTAGCGACGAAGCCGCTCCGCTTGATTGATGGGCGGACTGTTGAGTTGACATATTGAAGTCGGTCCTTGATTGGATACGGGGGTGCAACTTCAGAAAACATCAGATACTGTAAAACATTATCCACCGGGTGTAGCAAAAATGATTTTATAAAATATTTTTTATATTAAACGGCCATCCCAAATAAAGGTTGGGTCAAACATTGTTTTTCTGGTGGCCAAAAATATATTTTACTGTATGCAAATACAGCCGAGCTAAACACAAACGAATAACCTTAAACAAAAATGAAAAGTGCGACTATTTATTTAATTTTAGAGGGACCTCACTGATGAAGTTGAGCACTCGTGTATCAAAGAGAAAAGGAAGGCATTCAGCACCATGGACAGCAACACGGCTTCTCACAAGAAATATGATGTTCAATTTAAGTTAAATGTAGTTTGATATTGAGAGCAAAATAGCAGAGAAGCAGCGACCAGAGAATTCGGTGGACAGTTGTGGACAGTAGAAGATTGAGTAGAAAAAAATAAAAAAACAAACTCTAAGACGTAGCTACGAAAAACAGTAAGCGCGTGAGGTTGCATGGTGGAGGGAGAAAAAAAGCTAGAGGCTAAAGTCGTAGCTTGGATACTTCACAAGCGTGCCAGACACCAGCGTGTGTTGTAGATGATACAAAGAATGGGAAAAGAGTTGTACCAGACCTGTAGGAATAACCGCCATGACTTTCGTTGAGGTGCTGATGCGACACCTGTACGCATCCCACACGAGGAATCGTTGCCCAAAGTTCAATTTTTCCACCACTCATTGCAGCCGGTCTGCAGTCAGAGCATAATTCATCCACCCGTTTTTGGAAGATCCGTCACACAATTAATAAACACAGGTTCCAAATTAACGCCTGTTGATTTGAGCAATTTAAGCAAATAAACGCCCGGGCCTTTATTTGGGGTTTTATGGAAACTAATTATGTAGCGTTGCCAAGCAACCATCATCCAGCATCTGATCAACGTTACCTTACTATAATTAGATGTCAATACAACGTAATTTTCAAATCTACATCATAATCCAGTTATAACCAAATGTTGGAATACAACGTTGTTCCAACCTCACACTAACTTCAGGTGTCTGGTATCACTGGCAACAATGAACCAATCAGAGAACCGGAAATAATACAACGCTCACCGCTCCATTTTTATTGGTGGATTTGTGGAAGACGAATGATTTAAAATGTGTTTATTTTTCTGTTTTAGTTACAACTGAACGATATTCTGAATTGAATAAAGTTCAACTTACTAGACTGTTTTGTTTCGCTTTATATGTTTTATCATGCGCCTTATAACCAAGTGTGCCTTATGGTCTGCAAAATACGGCCGAATTTTAAGCATAATAAATTAAAAATATCTTTAATTAATTTTGCTCAGGACACAAACATCCTGCATGAAGACAGCACTTTCCGCCTGTGCTTCAACTGAGGGACAGTTCGCCGCCACAGACTTCCATCTGCCCGCTTTTCCCACCCAAACCGGTTCTCTTCTGGGCAGCTGGTAACCGGGGAGCCAGCCAAGCGACAAATACTGGAAGCAGCTGGGGTCTGACTTGGTCAAACCTCCACTTGCATGCCTGAACACATTCGCGCTGACAGACCTAAGAAAGTGAGCGTAATCATGCCTCCGTTTTGGACCGGCGAGGGTTTTACTGTACATTAAGCAGATGCTTTTTATCCACAACGATTTACAAATGAGGAAAACAAGCCGCAGTAAAAAACACTGAGCTGCAGACTGAGTGCAGTTAGGAGAGCATTCGGGTGTGGATTCAAATGTTGGGAAGATAAAGTTGTTTAGGACAGGAGGCACTTGAAAGAGGAGTTTAAGGGCTTCAGCAGAGTTGGGAATAAAACGTGTTGAAAAGAATTCAGTTAGTCTAGTATTTAACCGTGTCATGATTTTATTTTGGCCAACCACGAAGCTCAAACTGTATTAGACTCTCATATGAATAATATGAATTTTTCTGAACGGTGTCTGTTATAAATATTCAGAAAACATTCAGACCTTCACTTTTTTCCATACTTATTTGAATTAACCACAAAATGAAAAATCCAATCCAATTTGTCTCCAATTTACGTTCAATAATCCTAAATTATTTCTTCCGCCAATAGAAAAAGAAAACTAAAATTGTCTGAAAAAACGTTGTGCAGCTGAATTGGCAGCCGCCAAAGTAATTATGACTCAAAGATGAAAGAACGCCGTCTCTGGTGAGGACCAATTACGCCCTTAGATCCTCACAAAGAAAACAGCTTTGTTTCATCCGCGTTCAGGTTTCAAGTATCGTACACTGATCCTGTAACCTCAGATGTGGTGAGCCGCATCCCGTTTGCTCCAACAACCCTTGAAATGGCTCTGGAGCTTGACTGGGATCCACCACTGCATTGATTGGACGTAGTTCTGAAAACCTGCAGCCTATTACGTCTCATTTTTCAAGAGGTGTCTCGGGGCAAGAAAACTGACACGTGGCGTCCAAAGTATTCTCTGCGGGCCACAAAAATAAAATTGCGGTAAGGCATAGATCAAGGCCTGCAGGGCATAAAACCATTTCTAACGCTTCCCACGAGCACAGTGGCCTCAATAATTGTGCTATAGAGGAAATGTGAAGCCACCAGAACTCTAATTGGGTACTTGATCAGTGCAGTCACCCGGAACTTAATGGCCCACTAAAATTCTGTAGTGGTCAGATTGTAATGTCCTATGCAGTGTTCTTCAGGACCCAGTGATCCGCATGTTTAAGATGTCAGTTCCAACACACATGATTCAAACGAATGGGTGACTACCAGCTTGTCATCAGAGTCTGGAACAGACCCATCACTGGGAGCCAGATGTGTTGGAGCAGGGAAACGTCTAAAGACATGGAGGACAGTGGGTCCTGAGAGCCGTTAAAAATTAATTAAAAGTCTTATAGGCAAGATGGAGTCAATAAGCGTTTCTAGATTAGACCCAGTTATGTTCTCTGGGCGGAGAATGCATTTTTAAACCCTTTACAACCGGCCCAATCTCAGGTTTACGTTCTTAAATTACATTTGTCCCCTCTACCGGGGACTGCACTGGGAAGTGTAAATGCAGGGGTCTTATTGGCTCGCCATTACCTGTAATTGAGAGGAGAGGAGTCGGGCTAAAGTGGTACTAAGCACGATGGCTCCATCGTCCGGTTGGTTGGTTCCGTAATCGGAGCTTGTGGAACTCCTCGTCTCAACCGATAAATCATGTCCATGTCCTGTTTCCGGCCGACTAATGGCGCTTTTACACTAGTACCTACTCAGCTCGACTCGCCTTGGCGCTTTCCCACTAGGGGTCTAATGTTCCAAGTAGATAGTTTTCTGTAACTATTCTGCTGAGGTTCTAAGCGGCTGAGTCGGCTGTATCTGACATCATCACACTACCGGCCACCGATTGGTCGGGGGGTTGGAGTCAGACGTCTGAGTCAGGAGGTGGAAATCAGCTTGTTAATTTTATTCAACAGGCAATGGCAGCCCAAATGTCTGTTTCATGATCCAACTCTGAGGTGCAGATGTTCATAAACCTGGTGGCTGAGGAGAGAATTAAAAAGGGATCTAGACGGGCGATAAGGAACGACCAGATCTACCAGGAGCTCTGCCATTTCATAAAAAAGCGTTGCCGCTTGAAGCTTCTCTCACTCTCATTTTTTTAACTTGATATCAAACACAAACCACAGACACAGCAGCACATTTATCATCTCCTCCAGGTTCTACATCCTTAGTGTTGTCTTCTTCGTTAAGATCACACAATCAAATACATCACAGCAGCTTCGCTCCAACCCGCCTTCTTCTCATCTGGGTATTGAAAAGAAACAAGGGCAAGACGTGGCGAGTCAAGCTGAGTAGGTACTAGTGTAAAAGTGCCATAAGTGTACCCCCCGAGGAGAGGACCAGCCCAACACCCATCCCTATGCCAGCGTTACGGACAAGTGAGATGCTAAATTTGGGTAACAAAAGGAGCTCATGTGTGCACTTGATGTTCGTAACAGAAAAAATAAGGTGGAGTAAAACCCAACAAAGCTAAAATGTTTCATCACCAACAAAGTCAGCTGCTCTGTCGTCTCCCCACACAAGATAAACAGAACAGAGATGCAACGTTACGCTCTGTGGCAGCCTCTCTCCACTCATCTCCATGGTGATGGGGAGATGTGGTGGGGTGGGTCGTCCTCCCTCTGGAGAGTCTGGGGCCAACCGGGGCCAACCAGGTCCATCCGGGATCACATGGGCACTTCTTTTTGTGCATCAGTTAGAGTCCGTCAAGACTCCTCTCCCTGGCCCTGCCCCTTCTCAACCTTTCCCCGACCCTGCACCCCAACCTGGGACTTGCTGATTGGGCCGGAGCTTCGGGAGCTGCGTGCTGGCCTGCGGTCCCCACCCCCGGTCATCCCGTTGCTGCTTCCACCTGCCTGCTGTGCTGCTGATGTCCCTGACCCCCCAGTCTGGCCCTCGGCAGGAGGGTCCCCCCTTATGAGCCTGGTCCTGCTCAAGGTTTCTTCCCTCCTAAAGGGGAGTTTTTCCTTGCCACTGTTTGGCTTAAGGCTTTTCTCCCACTATGGGAGTTTTTACCTGCCATTGTTTATGTAATAATTGCTCGGAGGTTTATGTTCTGGGTCTCTGGAAAGCGTCTAGAGACAACTTTTGTTGTATTAGACGCTATATAAATAAAATTGAATTGAATTGAAATTAAATTCAGTCGGTTTCATCAGCATCAGTCATTTTGCAGTGCTGCAGGCAGACAGGAGATGTGGTTGCTCAGTCAACAGCAACCAGAAGCTTCATATTGAGGTGGAGGAGGCCGGACCTACGCCGATGGCTCGTCATACGAAGGAGGAAGCAGAGACAGAACAAAGGACCGGCGGCCCGAGCTGCTGCACGTCAGCAGGGACCCCAACTGATTTTCAGGTCTGTGCCACCTCACACAACATCTGCTCAGGCCTCCAGATGTTCATCCAGGCACTTCGTTATAAGTACGTCTGTCGCCCAACATCAATGAAAGTCAAGTTATATGTGGAATTGTTAGTGTGGTTACAGTAACTAATGCTACCCTGCAAAACCAGCCCCCTTAAAGGTAAGTCCAATGTTCTTTAATCTAAATTATAGCTTGTTAAATTACTCAAAAACATCTCTACCAGTAGGGTAAGTCCTGCCACCAGAAAAAAAAACAAGACATTTTCTTGAAACAAGGTTTTTTGTCTTTAAAAAACAAACAAACTCTTAGAAATGAGTTTTTGCTCTTCTCATTCTTTTCAATGACATGTTCAGGCCAGACTCTCTTCACCCTTTATGCTGAAGCAGTTCCTCTACAACTTGTTTGGCTTATTTAGGGATTTGGGTGAGTAATTGCCATTTTATTTTATCTAACCAACTTAACTTTTTGCTAGAGAGGTAAAAAGCTACTACTTTACTAGTTTAAACAGCAACTTAAAAACTCCTAAGCTCATATTTTGATTTCCTCTTCATCCCTGATAAACGTGTAAACTGGGACACTACAAGACACCAGTTCAGAGCACCAAACTCGTGAAATGCTGGATGGCCTTGTTAAATACCCAAAGGCGTCCCCCATTTAACATCCCAGTATTTGAAGCTGGTCCTCCATTTAACCGTTGACACTGGCAGACCGGCCGAGTCTCCGGGGCTTCGCTCAAGTGTGCAGAAGGTCCTGGTGTTTGGCCACAAGGTAAAAGAAACGATCAAAGAGCTCAAGAACCTAACCTACATGTCGACAGATTGATTAAACATGCAGAACATGCTGACATTAATATTAAAGTGTTTTTTTTTTTTTAGGTGTCCTTCTGCAATATACAGAAAGGCAACTCCTGGTGAAAGTCTGTTTTTCACAAAAGCTTTAGGACAATAACATAAAATGTCTGTTCACAAAAACACTGCAGCTGAATGTTTTGCTCATCTTGTCCTGGAACAAGCTGAAAAATCACACACCCGTCTGCCGCTCGCTCATGTCACTCATCCTTTAAGCTGCTATATTTTTGTGGAGCAAACCGTGTTATTTTCTGAGACGCGAGACAAAATGAGCTGATGCTGATTCAAGCCACTTCCTTGATGGGGATGTTGAATATTCTGGAAAAACAGTTTCTATCCTGTTGAATGAAAATGAAGCTTTCATGAGTTGATTCAAAGTAGTTAAAAGTGGTGTTTTAATGTTTTATCCTCCCTAAATAGAAACTGGACGATGTGGGTTTAGAAGTGTAAAACCTGTAGTTTTACCGTGGAAATAATTCAATGCATTCAGCATTTTTAAAGCTACACTATGAAAAGATCCAACTCCAGAGCAAACATGTCACTAGCAAGGTTGTGTCCACCTTTAAAGACCCCTGGGAGCTGGCAACAAAAGACAGCCAGTGTCAAAACTAAAAGTACTTTATATTATAGCTTGGTTTTAGAAAAAACAACAAAAAACACCTCACCGCCATGCAGGGGCATCCTCACGGATCCCAGCTCCCCAACCAAGCCACCCTCCCGCCAGGTATTTCACCTTTGCCCAGAGAAAGCCGGGGGGGCCAACAGGATGTTTTAACGCCGATGTCGCCACTAAAACTACATTTCGAGCGGGAGCTGCTCTTCTGTGACTCGTTTAAAAGGCGCCGGGAGCCAGCTGTGACCCAGCCATCGGCACTGCCATCATTTAAGCGTTGGTTTGTCGAGGGTTCCACTCGATGGACCTCTACCTGTCCTCACTACAACTCCTGCATCACCGTTTCTAATATGGTTTTGGATGCAACATCGGAAAACGTGGATGATTTGCTAAGCAGATTTGCTTAAGATGAATGTAAGACAACGTATTAGTTAGCCTTACATGTTAGCAGAAGCTAAGTGCAGCTTAGGTGAAGACCTTAAATAGACCTTAAATAGACAGAAAGCTCAATAATTACATTTAAAAAAAAAAGACGAGACATGAGCTCCACAGTAGTCACTACAAAATTCATATTTGTATCCGGTTAGTAGGATTAAAATAATAAATTTTTGTTTTATAAGCATTAGAGGCTGTTACATTTGCTACATGGTTATTCTGCAGCTTCATCAGCGTGCCTGCTGGCTTCTCTGCAGAACAACCGTGTTCCTTGAGGAGAAGAAACTCTAAACCAGTGAGCAAACGATGGATACTTGCAACCTTTTAAAAAGCCACGTTGCACACAGAGAAGACGATGAACCACACGTAAGAGCGAAGATCATTTCAGACACGTGTTCCATGGACGGAGTTCCACCACAGGCCCTGACCCAAAGAACCTGACCGTCTTCCCTCAGCCGGCAGAACTGATGGTGTTCTACTGTTCCCAATGCAGGGGGGGGTTCAGATCTAAAAAATGTGGTAAGAGTGAACTTTCTTCTCACTTTCTTGATTCTTGATTGACGGCACTTGATGGCACTTTTAATTTAGTTGTTATATAACAATGAATAATAAAGATCTAATCTAATCTAGAAACTGAATTTTTAGTTGAAGGAACAAAAAAGGAAAAATACTTATGTTGTTGGTTTCTTTTCCCACAAAAAAGAAACATAGGAACTTATTCAAAGTGTTTAAGGTGAAACTTGCCTGTAATTGCGTCAGGTGTACGTAACTGTAGACATAAATGAGCCTTTACAAATCAAACTCATCCTGCGGACTATCCTGTCTTACCGAGCCACCAAACTGCTCCTATGAACCCAGAGCCCGGTCCATAATGACCCAAAATAGTAGCTGCAAATGGAAAGCTACAATGGTTTACGTATGCTACTTATGCTTATGCAACGGTTCAAACAACTGACGAGAGACGTCTTTCAGGTGAGATGCTGCCTGCCCACAGATTGATCAGTCAGAGTGGGATTGTTAAATAATGATGGCGCGTTGGAAACCATTATTCACGACAAGAATGATGCCATCATCTCAACGTGTGAGGATGTGTTTTCACGAGGGCGCCACGCACTTCCAGAGGACTCGAGTAAATATTCTACTGAACCGTGACGACAAAGACGGCTCTTTTTGTAAAGTTTCTCTTTGTTGGAAAAACTGCATCTGCATGCTCCTCCTGACTTCTCCCATCATCCTCTGAAGATAAAGCCCGACTTTTGCAATTACAAATGATGTTTCACTTTGGGTCAGCGTCTCATTTTCCGTGCACTTATCTCGCACGACTTCATTTGGCATGAAAGTGCAACGCAGTTTAATTTTGTATTCCGCAGTGCCATACGGCCCTCTCTCCCTCCATGACACCCTTTATCAATAATTAAAAACATGCTATGTGGAAAGTGATCCACAACCACTCCGTTCATTTTTTTTCTCTCTACCGAATATCGTATATGAGAGCAAAGTGGTTCACTTGACATCAACTATTTCTGTTATTAGGTGTTCGGTGCACGAACGATGTGCTTGTCAGACTGGCTCAGTCGTTAAACCAGAGGAGGGGACCTGTTAACAAATAACATTGCAACAATCATACATATAGTTGTTAAAGGTTAACCTTTTTTACAAGTGCAAATCACGTTAAAAATAAGGGATTGTAATGTCTCCAGTCATGAAACCGTGCCCCCCCCCCCGAACGTCTTTGGAGTTATGCTTGTTAGGGAAACAACATTTTCTGTAACACAAAACATTAAACATCTGATTCTGATGCAAAAGTGACAAAGAAAAACATGTAATTTAACCAGTTTAAATTTGCGACGCCGCCCTGGAACCAGTCTGGTTTAGAGTCCCGGGGCCTCTCACCCAATGAACTCTGGAACAGGCTCCAGCAGACCCCCGGGGGGGCTCCCGTTGGTAATAATAGGTATAGATGATGGATGGGTTGTTTAAGTCCTGAAAACTCCCACTTCTGTGGTTCTTAGTGCGAGAAGCCGTTAGCTCGGCTCCACATCACAGTTCTTCCCTATTCGTCCTGTGACAGAGCGCCGCCACCGCAGTTTATCGCAGCCGCACTAAGATATGCCTCATTTTATCAATGTTGGGTCCAGATTTAACATTAGGCAAATTTAGGCGGTTTCTTTGGGCCCCGAGTTCCTGAGGGGCCCCTTAAACCCCCATACACTTATTGTGTATGAGGGGGGAGTGGTAGTCCAGTGGCTACAGACTAGTCTAGTCTGGAGGACCCAGGTTCAAGCCCCAGAATGGCAACCAACCTTGGGCCCCAAAGCAAGGCGCTTAAACCTAATTGCTCCCCGGATAAAAATGGTGTTTGCACCCTCCCAGATGTAAGTCGCTTTGGATAAATGACCTTAAACTCCAAATAAACTAAAATGGTTAATACAGTTATTACTTATTTGTACGTATTAGTTATATTTATGATTAAAATCCTCTTGCTAAAATGCCGGCAGTATCGTATTATGTGTGTGCCGCCCCCCCTACAGTGTCCTCTACATTGCATCAGTCCATCTTACTGAACATGTGCAGAACGGATCCAAGAAAATGAAGTATCGAGAGAGGAAGAGGAGTGTAATTGAGAAGAGAAAACACTGAAAGGAGGAGGAAAATGAGAAGTTCTCATTTCAGAGGGCCCCATGTCTGCTCTTTGCCCTGGGCCTCAAATTTCTTAAATCTGCCACTGGTTAGGTCACGTGCACAGCTTGGCCCAACCTTTTTTGGGAAGATTGAAGTAAACCGAGAAAAGCAACAACTCCTGCTTTTCAAAATATTGTGACCACTGCATGACCCCCGGAAGGGTATATCTTCCAGTGTCAGCAGGTGATCGGTTCCTAGAATCTTCTCGCGAGAGCACGAGGATTCTGAGTGACCGGAGGAGAGCCTGGCGGTCATCCGGGACTCATGCAGATCCAGTGCAGATGTCCTCCAGAGGCACGGCCTTCAGGGCAGCCCAAGAAACTGAGACGCTTCTGGTCAAGTGGCACCTCACTCCCATTGGAAAGGGGCGGCCACTGACCCTGTAGGCATGCTCAATGGTGTCCACCACCCAGTGGGACAGGCGCTGTTTAGAAACAGCACAACCTCAGTTACGGCCACCATGACAGATAAAAAGCTGTTCCAATCATCGCACAGGCGCGGTAGCATCAATGTAAGCAGCAAAGGCCCGTACGGGGCACAAAGGGCTCGGCCCACCTTCTGCTGGCTGGGGGTCGAACCGGGCAAGCTAGATAGGCTGATTAACATGAGTGCGTGGGAGGACCTTGAACAGGAACACCACGGTCGGCCACAGCGTAACCCCTGAGCCATCTGGGTTCCATCTCAAGCAGGACCCGCTGAATGACAGGGCATGTAATTCACTGACTCGCTTTGCTGAAGTCATGGTGAGGAGAAAAGCTGTCTTCATCAACAGCCACTTTAGGTCCATCTGGGCCAGGAGCTCAAAAGGTGGAGAAGAGAGGGCACCTAGCACCATGGACAGGTCCCACACTGGGACCCTCGGGGTCCTCAGGGGTCGCAGCCTCAGAGCCCCACTGAGAAAGAGAGAACCCAACCGGTGACACCCCACGGTGGCATTCTCAACCCGGGCATGTTGCGACGAAATGGCCGCTACGTACACCTTCAAAGTGGACTGAGCACAGCCACCATCCAGGAGGGACTGAAGGAACTCCAGGATCGTGGCCACGGGGCAAAGCACAGGGTCCTCTGCCCTGTCTGCACACCAGGCAGAGAATCTCCTCCACTTGTGCTCATACTGAAGGCAAGTGGATGGCGCACGGGCGCACTAACGGGTCAGACCCTGCAGTGGCCAGACCCAGAGTCGAAGGCGACGGGGGTCGGGGTGCCAAACCTGACCCCCCAGCTGGGACAGAAGGTCCCTCTGGTTGAGGAGATGCCATGGTGCGCTGCAGCAGAGCCTCCACAGCAGTGGAAACCATGGTTTCCCTGGCCAGAAGGGGGTCACCAAGAGGAGCCTGTGACCCCTCTGGAAGACTTTCTGCAACGTTGGCACCCAAATCGTTTCCACTACCTCCGGATGAAGCCGCCACTCTCCCGGTGGAGGCCTGCGCCCGGAAAGGAAGTCTGCCACCTGATTCCTGTTCCCTGGCAGGTACATCGCCCGTAGGCTGGGCAGGCTCGTCTTTCTCGCTGACGAGAAAGTAGCTCAAGTAGAACCCCTGGGGCTGCAGCAGGGGGTCCACCCTTGGCCAGTAGGACGGACAACTCCTGAGCCAGAGCCAGAATGTTCGCCGGGTCTCTGATGATGGTCATCCTGACCCGGCCGGAGGTAGAGGGCTGGTATCGGAACTTTAATTTGTACCCCAGGGTTAAGGTGGAAATTACCCAGGGGTCCGATGAGCAGGCAGCTCAGTAACTGAGCTGCTGCTGGGAAAAGCAGCCAACGACCGGCCCCGTGGCCCTCAACGCCCCCCGACGCTGCCGGGACGGCCCTCGCTCAGGGGGAAAGTCACCAGAAGGCTGTCCAACGGACCGCTGGGAGCTGCGCCGGCCTCCGTGGGCAGGCGGTTGAGGGCGACGCCTAGGGGCAGACGAAGGGCCTCTCGGCGTACTGGGAGCAGGCTCTCCTGTGAAGGTGCGCCAGCCGCTGCCTGGTCTCATCGGCCAGGGCGGTGTGGTTCAGAGCTTCCAGGGCAGTTGCCCCAAACAGCTACCCCGGTTCCGCTGGTGCCTGACGAAGAACGACGAGCAGTCCCCGTCAAAGGTGACTGCGCTAGCCAGACATGATGGCATGTGTGCACCAGGGTGGGCATCAGCCGCCCCAGCTCCCTCGTCTGGAAGGCAAAAGCCTGTAGGGACACGTCACACATGTCACGTGTGGAATCATCCACCTGTGCATCGTGCAGGGAAGTTGCGAGAGCCAGCAAAGATGGGAAAGGATGTTCCCCAGCCGGCCAATGCACACCGCCATGTCATAGGCCTTACAGATATAACCATCAGTAACCCTACACTGGGTAGAGGGGCACTTGGGATCTGGCTTCAGAGCCTCATGAGGAGCCACTATCAACGCTGCAATGGAGGGGTCGATGGGGGGCATGTGGCTGAGACCAGCCTCTTCTGCGTCCTCCATCGCCGCCAGAGCATCATCTGATGTTGGCTTGGAGAGGGCTGTGACATCTCTCCAGCATGAATGCAGCTCCCACAAAAAATCAGACGAAGGTGGAATGGCGAACTCCACCGGAGAAGGGGTTGCGCCTGTGGAAGGCGCTAGGGACAACCTCTGCACGTGGTGTATCACCTGACGCCGGAAGATATACCCTTCCGGGGGTCATGCAGGGGTCAAGGGTGACGTAACATTGTTGTTATTGTACTCGACATGCGCGGGCGGAGATATCCAGTGCTTACAGCACCGCCTGGCGGTCATCAAGGGACGAAATAGAACTGCTATTATTCCACCACATAACGGGACCAAATCAACATAGTTTGTTTTTAATGATTCTGTTGTACCACAATTTAAATCCAATGTCTGATTTTCATTCATCAATGTTGAGTAAATGACTACTTGTCAGTTTACAATTCTTATTATCTTAAAACATTATTGTTAAAATCATCTGCTCCTTCTTTCAGAGCCATTGGGTCAGACATGCTTCAAACTGACTCACAAATCTACAACTTTGCCCAAACATCTTCATACTGGAGTTATACAAGTACAGGAGCCGCCAGAGTACAAGCTTCACTCCTGGTTCTGTGGTTGATGCCCACCTTTCAGGAAAAAGAGAGTTAAAATCAGCCACACAGCGGCTGAATCAAAATGTCCCTCGTAGGTTGACATGACATCTCAATAATTTCCGCGCACCAGGGGGGATTTCGTAGGGCCCTTCCTAAAATGATATGCCGCTTCATATAACAAAGTCGTAGAGCCTTCCAGCAGTACTACGGTCGGACACCCATATATCAAAAAAGAAAACCTGAAAATGGCTCTAAATAAAAAAAAAAGACCTCCCGAATATTGCAAAAAACCTTTTTACACTTTCAGAGAGTTATGAGAATGACACTTGGTCGAGAAACACGGTTCAATGGAAACGCGGGCCCCCTGCAGCGCTGACTTTATTGCAAATGCAGTTTCAATTTTCTTGAAAGTCTAATGGAAACTTGACTACAAGTCACATTTCAGATCTTCTCTGGGTAACGGAAATGCAAGTTCTACTGTTCTTTTTGACGTAGTGACCAAGCAGAGGTTTGTGTTATTGTAAAGTCCACCTCAGTGGTTCATTGGGTGTAGCGGCGCCGGTGTGAAATCTATAAAGGCTGAATCGCTGACAGGATGTTCTCACTTTGCTGGGAGGAAACAAAAATCAGACATTTAAGAACAAGTGAAGGTGTGATGTCGGTCTCTGGAGACGTTTTCCTGGCCAGATAAGGGTGGTCAAAATGCAAACACACAAACAAGATGACAGTTTAGTCTTAGAGAGCTCACACACCCACACCAGCCAGGACCAAAAAGAGAAAAAAAAAAACTGAAAAATTGGATGGTCCAGGCAGCAGTTTCACACCTCCCTCCTGCTCATGTCCCATTTTCACAACGACAGCATCCAGTGGGAGAGTTGTGTGAAGAACAGCAACGAGTGAAGCTGCGGATGTGTCCGTGTGGCTGAGAAACATGGATGCAAGCCCACACTAGCAGCAGAGAGGGGAAAAGCCAAGAAATTAAGATAATATACAAAAAAAAAGATGAAATTTAGTTATTTCAATCCAGAAAGAGAAAATAAAAAAGCTTCTAGCCTCTAATATTTCTTTGGATAGCCTTTAGCTTTGATTATGGCACGTATGTGCTGCGGCGGCATCCTGATAAGCTTCTGCGACGTCACAACTTTTATTTCCATTCAGACTTCATGATGGTAGAGTCGGCAAAGTTTTCTCAATGGGATTCAGAAGGCCGTTCCATGCTCCGTATCTCCAAACCCTTCTTTCACAATTTGAGCCTGACAGAATCCTGGCATCGTCATCTGGGAATATGCCGGGGCCCCCGGGGAAGAAAACATCCATCAGCATAAGGTTGCTGAACCTAGACCTGACATCACCAGCCATATGATTGGCAGACTTTAGGGACCGAGTGATGTCATCAGGCAGCGTAGCTCTCTCTCTTACATCTGGCTCACGCAGTACGGAGCAGTATTTTTGTTAGAGCACTTTACTTTTGTGCATTATTCTTTTTTTTCCTTTAGTAAGGAAGGGTTTTGGGTTGTTTGGATATTGCTGTCATGTGTGACACAGAAGCCAACAGTTGAAGCTACCATTTCTGTTTGTTTTTCATAACAAACGAGCACATTGTGATTTCCATGACCTTGTGTAGTCTATGTATATTCCTTTATTTATTTTTGCATAACCCGAAAAACACTAAAAGGTGTTATAGTAGGGACATGGCATGATGGGAGCATCCCTTCATCTGCCTCTCTAGTCACACTGGTTCGCCCATCACTATGGATGATGGTGTCTTTTTAGACGTAGCTTTCTTGTATAAAAAGGGACTGTTGGGTCGGGTGAAGGGAAAAATAAATACATAAAAAATTAATAATATTCTAGCACTGGCATGGCAGCAGTCTGACCAGCACTGATCCAACTTGACCTATATGATTTATTGCTTGTGTTCTCTCAGATCTAAGTTACTTTGGATAAAAGCGTCTAATAAAGGACAGTAGTAGTAGTAGTAGTAGTAGTAGTAGTAGTAGTAGCTTTATGCCCTTATCTTTAAGCAATCTCAAGCCTTTTTTCCTGGATCCCCCTCACTGATGAGCTGAAACGTAAATCATCCCTGTAGTGATTATCTAATGGGAGGCTCTTCCCCATTTGCTTTGTTAAATCCAGGTAGTGATATCTTTTTAGAAAAATCAAATACTAAATATCAAGTTTAAGACGTGGCTGACACAAGAACATCTGAGGATACACCTGAATATTCTGGTACGTGGATATCGAGGCCAGTGAAAACCTCAGCTATGCCGTGACACTTTGATTTGAACAATTTCAAGTCCGTCTCCAGGATATAACGTTTCAATCTGTCCCATCAGGGTTTGGACAAAAACAACAAAACATCCCCTGAATACTGAAAGTACCAAATATTCAATGCATCTCCCATCAAAGCCCGTAAAACGGCATTCAGTCCAGCTCAGGGGGGAAAACATGCTCCTATTCACCGGCCGACTTAAGTACCGGTTCAAAACTAATGTGTAGCTGCGTTCGAGGTTTTGACTGGAACAAAAATCCTTTATGAAAAATGGCTTTCGAAACGACAGGGTTTCATAAACAGCCCTGGAAAAGGTCATCTGCACAAAGCGGGCGGCGCCGGCTCCGCGGGGCGCCGCTGACAAGTCGGAATGTGCGCTGAAAGTGGGCGGTTGAAAAGGAAAGTATTTTTTTTTTTTTGCATAAGTGTCCACTTTCCAAAGCCGCCATTCACGCAGCCAAATGGTTCCATGTCTGCGCGTCTTTGTTATTCGCTGTGTGAAACACACGGACGGGGAATACGAATACAGGACCCGGGCTTTTATTCCAGCAGCTACGCTGGAGTGTGTGCTTCTCA